>NC_054875.1:2065000-2365000 GCF_018320785.1 Cheilinus undulatus
ACCCACCCATCCATCAATCCATCCATCCATCCACCCACCCATCCATCCTTCATCCATCCATCCATCCATCCATCCATCATCCATCTATCTATCCATCCTTCCATCCATCCATCCACCCACTGATCCACCCACCCATCCATCCATCCATCCATCCATCCATCCATCATCCATCCATCTATCCATCCTTCCGTCCATCCATCCACCCACTGATCCACCCACCCACCCATCCATCAATCCATCCACCCATCCATCTTTCATCCATCCATCCATCTATCCATCCATCCATCATCCATCCATCTATCCATCCTTCCATCCATCCATCCACACACTGATCCACCCACCCATCCATCCACCCATCCATCCATCCATCCATCCATCCATCTATCCATCCATCAGCTAAGGTGTTATTCCAAGATCAGTGTCATCCCTGGTTTTCACAGTCTGTGTAAAGAGAAGCTGTAGGAGGCAGTGTGCGGTCAGAGAGCAGAGGTGAACTGAATGTACTTGAAGAAAATAAAGCCATTTAAATAATTTGGGAATAGAATTAAAATAAATTTCACCATAGCACCATAAATAAGTGTCAACACCTTGTTTGCAATGTCCTGTGAACATTATTTATTTTCAACTGTAGAAAGGTGCCGGTTTAACTTAGGTATAACGGCTTTAAAAACATCTAAATTTCCACCCTGACCCACTAAACTGCTGATTCACATGGTGAACCTTTGTGTATACTGAAACATTGTCTCTAATTTGTCCTGGGATTTTTACTTTACCAAATACAGACATGGTCAATTTGCATGCGATTGATAACCAAGACATCATTATGGTAGGTTATGCTGATCCTCTGAGTTCAAGATAAGGAGAGGAAGCTCAGTCATATCTTTGTTTAACGTGAAAGCATCTAAAATATCTATCATTCTAAATAATCTGTGTATAAAGCCCCACCAGCAGGCTGTACCAGGTAACCACCCATAACAGACAAACACTGACACGGCTTTAGAGGCCACTCCTCTCTAAACTCATCAGTATCTTGCACCTTTTTCTGTCGCCGTCGTCTCTTCAGCTTCACACTCTTAGGGTCCGTTAGGCTGGATTTAATTTCCCTCTTCCAGAGCGGTAAACCTTTCACAGAGACAGGGACGGCCGTTGATCTTTTGTGTATGCGTACTGTATTGTGCGTTTGTGTGACGCTGCGGTGCAGATGCAGGTCAGGCCGCTATGATGGCTGACATTTGCTCCCCCGCTGACCTTCGTCTCATCACTCTGAGGCCCCGTCCTCCTCTGTGCCTCAGCGTCTGTCCCCGCTATCTCGTTTCAGAGCTCTGTTTTGTTTCTGTGTCTGAGGAGCTGCCCTCCACATCTCCTCCGGGCCCGCGTGTCCAATAGATGGGTAGAAGAAGAGAGGAGCGCTCCTCCACAGCGCTCCGGGGGTTGTTTCAGATGGAGAGGCTGTCCCTGTCTTCTTGTGTATTCAGTGAAAAGAGCGGGGCCGGTGGGGGGTTGAGTGTATCTCCTAAGCCTCCTCCTTAATAAAAACCCCTCTCTTTTCTTCCTCCCCCCTCTTGCTCGTTTTCATGTTGCTTGAAATGCCTTCATAGGCTGCAGGAACTCCAGGTGGCTGACGGGGGCGCTCCTAATACCTCCACTCTGTTTCTTTTTCTCCAGTCGCCATTCTTTCTGAGTTTTTCTTCCCCCTAGAACAGGTCTAAAGGGTAAGAATTTTGTGCAGTACTCATTCACACCTCATCCCTCTTGTATGTTTGGAAGACCGTGCAGGTTGAAGCCCTCCGTCCACCCCCCACATTTCTCCAGTTTCTTAAGAGGCTCTCCAGCAGCGCCTCGGTTCTTTGAAAAGACAGAGCCTCCAAGAAAGAGAGAGAGAGGCAGACAGAGAAACGTGGTGGGATGGAAAAGCTCAGCGTTTGGTGTATAGGCGTTAGCCCTGAAGAACCAAGTGGGAGCTGCAAATTAATGGCATCAGACAGCCTTGTGACAGGAAACCCCATTATGTGACAGCAGCACAAAGCCTGTGAGACGGGGTTTCAAAGGCGCTAAAAAAAAGGAGTTACATATATAAAAAAACAACCCCCACATTTACCAATCCTGTATACACCTCCATGAAGAAGGAGGCCTCCTGTGGCACTTTTGGTAACCCACGTAATCCCTGATTTTCAAACCACCCTCTGTTTCCTTTGCTGTTCTCAGAGCTGGGGTAAAGGCGATTTTAACTTTTCATTGATTCAGTATTTAGAAAAGAAGGGATACCTTTTGTCTATTACATTTATTTCTTATTTAAATCTTTAATTTTTTAACCGAAAATGCTGAAAATGTAAAATGGTAAAGGAGAGCTGCAGTAGTCAGAATAAAATCATCGTATGTAATTAATCTGAAGTAAATTTTAACACAGTGATACTTGGCATGTGACATCGTTTTTGCCTTTTTTCACAATTTCTGCCATTTTTCATCCATTTAAGCTACCTTTTGCCATTAAATACCACTTTTTAAAAACTTTTTCGCCAATTTTTGACCCCTTTTTTGCAATTTTTTCCCAATTTGTTGCCACTTTTACCCCAGATTTACCCTTTTTACCATTTCTTCTTTCCATTTTTACCCATTTAAGCTATTCTTTGTCATTAAATACCACTTTCTTCCTCGTTTTTGCCCATTTCAGCCACTTCGTTTTGGCAATGTCATACCAAATCTGCCCTTTTTAACCATTTAAGCTATATTTTGCCATTAAATACCACTTTTTTTTTTTTTTTACTTTTTTGCAAATTTTTGTTTTTCCCATTTTCACCCATTTAAGCTACTTTGCCATTAAATACCACTTTCTTCCTTGTTTTTGCCCTTTTTTGCCAATCTTAACTGCTTTTTGCCCATTTTAGTCACTTTTTCTTTCATTTTTTGCCACATTTTTGCCACGTTTAGATCATTCTTTGCCACCTGTAACTCTTTTTTTGTCACTTCTCACCCATTTTCACCACTTTTGACCCATTTTTGCTGCTTTTTGACCATTTTTTGCCATCTTTGACTTATTTTTATTGCTGCTTCAAGCTTGTTTTTGCCACTTTCCACCTCTTAGATTGTGGCTCTTGCAAAGTTATGGTATTTTCAATGATTTGGCTCTTTGGTTGTGCAGGATTGAGTAACACTGTTTTAACATATTTATTCTAAACATAATCTACACTATATGGACGAAAGTATCTGGCCACTGTTTTTGAAATTCTATCCCCGCTGGATTTTCCACAGTCAGCTGTAAGTGAAAATGGAAGCATTTAGGAACAACAGCACCTCAGCCATGAAGCCAACGACCACGTCAAATCACAGAGCGGGGTCAACGACTGCAAAGGAGCATGGAGCAATAAAGTCTGAACGTACACTGGCATCAATGTAAGCACAAAAACTGCAGCAGAAGCTTCATGAATGGGTTTCCATGACTGAGCAGCTGCATGCAAGCCTCACAACACCAAGTCCAATGCCGAGGGTCAGATGGAGAGGTGTAACGCACACTGCAGTCACATGGGTTTGGAGGATGCTGGGCAAACATTACCTGTCCGACTGTAAAGTCTGGTGGAGGAGGGATAATGGTATAGGGCTTTTTTTCAGGGTCTGGTCTAGACCCCTTATCTCCAGTGAAGGCCAATCTAAATGGTTCGGCAGACCAAGACATTCTGGACAATGCTATGCTTCCAACTGTGTGGCAAAACCACCTCTTTTGGTTGGACCAAGGTCCACCTGTTTGCACCGGACCATGGTTCGAAGTAGCCTGACATGCCAGATGGATGGGAAAGGGCAGAGTCTTTGAAAAAAAACTCAGAGAGTGATTGGATGAACGTTCTGTCACATCTTTACGGGCCAATCAAAGTGACAAAACATGTGACGTCATCACCGCTACCGAGGTGTAAATCCATATGGAGCTGCATAACGTGAATGGTGACTGTAGACATGTCAGTAGAAGAAAACAACTCACTGCTGTTCTTTGTTCACCTTTTAACAAAGAAATGTCTTCAAGTTTTGATAAAGCTGGTGCTTCAGCAGCATCCACGCTAATGTCTTCCGCCATAATTGCACCATTCTCTTGCTGCTACTTGCTTACATCACGACTCCACCGCGCCTGAAAGTACTGCCCCTCCTCGCTGATTAGTCCTGTCACTTTCTAACCGGGCCAAACGGTTCAGACGGGCGCTTTGCAAGATTGATTCACCAGTGACAAACACGGAAATGGGCGTATCCATCTGCTTTGCAAGGTTAGGTCTGAGGGAGGTTTTACACCAATCATCGTGGTTCTGATCAAACTGAAAGTCCTGACAAAACGACGTTTGTGTTAAAGTTTGACATGATTTAGAGCCGTCTCTCACCCTGAACTCCATTCTTGGGTCTCCACTTTCTTGTCGGACTTTAACACCGACCAGCTCACAGGAGAAAAATGTCTCAGTCTGAGTACCTGATACCAGTCATCCACATATCTGCTGCCCACAGGACAGCCAGAAATACGGGCCGCCCCCTCCAGAGGCTAATTAATCAGCAGATGATGGTCGATGTGTTAAAAGACTTCAGAGTTGCACGTTACACATGTCCTACTGACTGAAGACTGTGCGACAGTCATTCGCTGAGCAGCTTTCAGCTCCATCTTTCCTCGGCAGATTGAGTTTGTGAAGTGAGAACAGCTGATGATGTCCAGGAGTGTCATTTATACAGGAACCCAACAGGAGTCCACTCAGCGTTGGTTCATTCAGGAGTTTGACGCCCCCAGGTTAAGCCGTGTAACACCTGCTTTCAACTTCCAGCTTTAATGTGACTTATTCAGTCATTTGAGCCCAAATGGGACTGATTTGCTTGGATCTATGAGGGTGTGCTTCAGGATACCTGGAGTGAAGTTACATCCTTGCATTAAAGTCTACAACCTCCATTCCAAAAAAGTTGGGGCGCTGTGTAAAATGCAGATAAAAACAGGAGTTAATGATTGTCAAATCTCATAAAGTCATATTTTATACACAACAGAACGGATGCTGAAACTGAGGCATTCATGAAAAATATGAGCTCATTCTGAATTTGATGGCAGCAACACACCTGGTAGAATATCCCAGTTTCAACATCTGATATGCTGTTTATGTTCTACTGCACTGATCATCAACTGGAGGTCCGGGGGCTGTATCAGGCCCCCTAAAGCTTCCTGTCCAGCCCTCGAAAGATCATTTAATTCAGAAAAGGAGGAAAAGAAGATGTTGTGGTTGTTAAATCCACCCCAAGAACAATTAATATTGAAATAGTTTTAGAATGACTCAACACTTGATTTGTTTTTACTGAAATTTACTGTCATAATTAGATATTTAAAAAATGGTTAAGGTTGGCAGAAGTGCTGCAAAAAAAAACAAAAAACAGATAAAGTGGTGAAAATTGGTTAGAGAGTGGCAAAAATAGGTTGTGGAGTGGCACAAAGGGAGAAAAACTGGCAGAAAATGTGGTGAAAAGATGTTAAAATGTGGCAAAAATTAGTAAAAGAGGGGAAGAAATGGGCAAAAGGTATCAAAAATTGGTTACAAATGACAAAAATAGTGCAAAAAAAGTTTTAAAAAAGGGGGGGTTAAAAAATGAAAAAAATAGAAGAAAGGTGGCAAAAATGGATGAAAGATTGGACAAAAGAGGATAAAATATGCATGAAAAGTGCTTTGGCAAAAAGTTGGGTTAAAGGGGCAAAAAGTATCAAAAGGAAGTTAAAAGTGCCAAAAATAGAAAAAAAAAGTGATGAAAAGGGATTAAAATGGCAAAAAGAAAAGTGGTGAAGAATGATAAAAGAGTGGCACAAAGGAGATAAAACATGCAGGAGGATCAGTTTGAATGGGTTAAAGAATGGCAAAAATTGGGTTAAAGAGGCATAAAGTATCAAAAATGGGTTAAAAGTGCCAAAAAATGGCTATGAAGTTGCAAAAATTGTTGAAAAAATGTAATGAAAAGGAGTTTAAAAGTGGCAAAAATAGAAGAAAAATGGCAACAAAGGATAAGAGTGGCAGAAAAAAAGTTGAAGAAGGCAGGAAATGCAGTCCTAAAGGGGTTAATATCTTGCAAAAATTAGGTTAAAGGGGTAAAAAGTATCAAAAAGTGGTTAAAAGTGCAAAAAAAGTGCAAAAAAAGTGATGAAAATGGGTTAATATGGCAAAAATAAAAGTGGTGAAGAAGGCTAAAAGAATGGCACAAAGGAGATAAAACATGCAGGAAAAGTGGTTTGAATTGGTTAAAAGTGCCAAAAAGTGGTTATGAAGTTGCAAAAATTGTTGAAAAAAATGTAATGAAAAGGGGTTAAAAGTGGCAAAAATAGAAAAAAAGTGGCAAAAAAGGATAAGAGTGGCACAAAAGGGTTAAAGCATGCAGGAAAT
Source organism: Cheilinus undulatus (assembly GCF_018320785.1). Classification (NCBI taxonomy): domain Eukaryota; kingdom Metazoa; phylum Chordata; class Actinopteri; order Labriformes; family Labridae; genus Cheilinus; species Cheilinus undulatus. The sequence goes on from NC_054875.1 coordinate 2,071,375, forward strand.
GGGGTTAATATCTTGCAAAAATTGGGTTAAAGAGGAAAAAAGTATGAAAAAGTTGTTATTGTGGAGGGCCCATTCTCAGGGTCCGGACAGTTCTGCTGTCAGGCCTGTCTCATGTGGTCTGCTGCATCATAGATAACAGGGGTAGATCTCACTGGTAATGACTAAAAATGTCCCGGTTTTAAAAGAAAATACAAAAAATACTGCAATAATATTTCAATCAGACCAACATATTTATTTAATTTTTGAGATTTTAAAAGTCCGGCCCCCAGAGTCTTTGTGGAGACTAAATTATGGCCCTTGTGCAGATGTACTTGATGACCCCTGGTCTATTGTGATAAAATATGGGTTTATGAGTTTCACTGACTATGTCTTAATTTATATTTTACACAGCGTCCCAACTTTTTTGGAATTGGGTTCATAGGATCTGCTTGGCTCCTGGTCTGACCTCCCTCTACTTATAAGCTGCTGAATATCAGTGAAGAGATGTAATGGCTCTGCAGAGTAAATGTTTGGGTTAAACGTTGGCTAACGCTGCTCTCGTCTCAGAAAGTCATTCAGGTTAATGACAAAAACAAAGAAACAGAAATATTCCCACTGGGTCCCTCAGAGTAAAAAATCCAAGCATGTAGTGACATCATTGTTGGCGATGAGCGTAACCCCCACGCCTCTCCTCGGTCCGTCCAGAGAATCCACCTCCCCGAGCCAAACAGTGTGCTGGATCCTGGCTGCAGGCCTCCCTCTACAATAATAATCCCCTAACCCTCACACACTTCATCCTGATGTGGCTCTCTGCTGAAAAACTAAGAGATGACAGCTTTGCAAATGGCCCGGGCCCAGATCTCATTTATTTGTGCGGCTGCGCCGGCCTCAATGCGTTTCCTCCAAAGTGAAGTCGACTTTTCAAGCTTGGTTCTGGGCAACAAAGTCAAAAAATCACCTCATTGTCTCAGAAGTGAGCACGTGAGGATGGTCAAAGTTTAGCTGCCATCCTGGTTGGCTGAGAGGAACGTGGACTCTTATCTGTTTGTGGAGAGTGACGGCAGAGAGGGTCCTTCACAGGATTAAGACGTGCTGATTTCTGCAGCGACTGTTTAGAAATTCCAGGAGAATGCCATACAGAGATAATTTTGAGCTCTTTAGAAATCATTTATGATTTTCTTTTGATGCCTTTTAGGCTGCTTCTATGCAGAGACATCTCTGGTTTTAGCATACCAGGGAGCGTGCATCTGATAGCAGGAACAGGGTGTAGAAAGGATGGGTGCTTCTTTTCACTCCCAGCGGGATTAGGAGACAGTTTACTGATAAGATTGCCAAAGACATCGGCATCGTAATCCTGTCTTCTGGTAGACTCCGGATCTTTGATCCCTCTCAGAATTCATATGCATGAATGTATAGAAAGAGTAAGAGATAACGAGACTGCAATACCCTGAAAGCTCGATTTCCATATAGCACATTAGCTTTAATCATGCCTGTATTGATTAGTCCCAAAACATGAAACATACAGTGGATATGCTGCATTCGCCGACGTTCAAAGATTTTCATGAAATATGGAAGTTCAATTAAAAGATGAGAGTAGGCAGGCCGGGTTTAATGACGTGGTTTGTTTGGTGGGAACTTTGTAGTGGCTGCAGGATCAACTTTATGTGTCAGTCTTTAACCCGGTCTGTCTCACTCTTCATGGCTCTCCCCGTCTGGCTGAGCAGCTCTAAGCTCGCTTCCTGCTAGTCTTAAAGAAGAGCCTCGTATGATCACGCTGAAAAACTTTCTAGCTTCACAGAAACCATTCCCTCAATCCATCCATTTCTATCTATTCAAATAAATATTGACTTATAAAGCATGTTTTTGTCTACCCATTTCCCGTTACCTGTGCAAAAGGCCTTCTAAAGACGTGTTGTCAGCTCGTTTTAAAAGCTGCATCCTATTCAGTCATGCAACAATCATAGAAAGTGCTGAGACCTGCTGACCACAGGTGCAGCTGCCACTATCACACACTGAACTAGACCTAACAGGATTAAAAACCCACCTAAGGATGCAAGCACCTACTTCACAACTCAGCACCGGCCCAGAGGAGCTAACCTGCAGAACCAGGACGATTCTCTGTGGGCCGGCAGGCTTCATTATACAGGCTGCAGGGATAGATGTGCAGGAGTGTTCATTGTTTGACTTGTGTTTCCACTCACAAGACCACCCTAGTGCTTGGTTTTGCAAGGAGGGCTGACCATGCCCCTCTGATTGGAAACACGACTGTTACATCGGTTCTGCATGGGCCTCATCAATGTCCCCGACGCCAAACAGCCAAAGAGATGATCCAGGGAAAGACGGATAATAACTGGAGCAAGGTTGGCAAACAGATCGCTTTATAAGCTCATGCAGCCAAATATGACATTTGGTTTGTTATTACAAACTCGCAGCTTGATTTAAACACGCCAGGTGGAGACGACACAGGTTAGCTAGCAGAGCCAGATGTCCAACACACACAGCATAAACTCTGCAAACCACCGCTCAAGTCTGTGAATCAATCATTCAATAAACGGTGTGATTTCATTGCTTATATCAAGGGTTCCAAAACTTTCAGCCCATGACCCCCTAAATAAATGTGTTAGAGACCCGGGACCCCAAGTAGCTGAAGGTGCGTGAAGCATAAACACAGCAGTTTTTGTCCCAGCTCCCACATCAAGAATCACTGCTTTACGGTTATAAAGTTCCATGTAGAGACTTTTAGTGGACAAATGTGATAATGTGTCTTCTAGGAAGCTCTTTGGGTGGACAAAACATGATAATGTGACTTCTAGGGTGTCCTTTTAGTGAGAAAAACGTGATAATGTGACCTCTAGGGTGTCCTTTTAGTGAGAAAAACGTGATAATGTGACCTCTAGGGTGTCCTTTTAGGCGACAAATAATGTTAATGTGACCTCTAGGGTGTCCTTTTAGTGGACAAACGTGATAATGTGACCTCTAGGGTGTCCTTTTAGTGGACAAACGTGATAATGTGACCTCTAGGGTGTCCTTTCAGTGACAAGAAATCCTCTTTGGTTCAGGCATGCTCAAACCTTTCATCTAAAAATATTTGTTGTTTTTTGGAAGGCATCTGGCGACCCCCTCTCAGTGTCTCAACCCCCAGGTTGAGAACCACTGGCCTATATAAAAACCTATATATAAGTATTCAACACAGATAATGTCCTTGCATGTAGCTGCGTTCCACAAATCAAGCGTGAAGCATCGCCCCAGTCTGCTTCCCATTTTTCTCCGAGTGGCTAGGGGTGTTCTTTTGTCTTCATGGTGTAATGGTAGCCAGGAATATTGATTAACCAGTGACTGGACCTTCCAGACCCAGGTGTCTTAATACAGTCACTCAGGTGATCCTCATTTCACTAACAGTGAGACTCGTAGCACCAGCTGGAGCTCTGTTGGATTAGGTCAGACACTTTAAAGGGGGGAATATTTATGCAGTCATTTTTTTACATGACAGATTTTTGATTTCTACTTTGTAGAAATCTGTTTTCACCTTTAATTTTCATTTTTCATTTTATTTATTAATTCCAATACAGTGATTGGAAAGGAGCAGGATGAAGCGAACTTATAATACCTGCACCTTTCTAAAACAAGTAACTGCTTACATCAAACAAATTGAGATTATAATAAACCTGAGTACATGAGTCCAATTAAAATAAACAAAACTGAAAAATCCATAATTAAAGCTATTCCATCACGACATGCTTTTATATAATTTCCCTATTCTCTGCTTATACATCTTCTAACACTGAAAAATGTTTTTACAGCCCTTTTCTTCTACTGTCAGTGAATTCCACATTTTCACACCAACAACAGAAATACACATCTGTTTTGTATTAGTCTTCGCCATTTGGTGTTTGAAATTAAATTTTCTTCGATGCTTGTCGTCCTGTGAAACTAAAACAAATAACCTCTGCAGATTTGTAGGCAACAGTCCACTTCTTGCTCTGAACCAAACCAATAATGTCCCTAATTCAACCATCTCTTTAAACTTCAACAAACCTGACTTTACAAACAACTCATTCGTGTGTTCCCTGAAATCAACACTGCACATTATTCTTATAGCTCTTTTCTGTAACAAAAACAATGGCTTTGTGCTGCTAATATAGGTGTTTCCCCAAATTTCACTATATGATAACTCAAATATGGCATAATCAGCAAACAATACAAAATCCTCATTGATTTATAATCTAACACATATTTTGCTTTTCTTAACTGAACTTTAACTTTAAGTTAAGTGAGTTTTTTGTCAAAAAATCCAAATTATACTGACCATGAATGATTTATAAAATCAATAACAGGGTGAAAAATCTAAGGGGGTGTAGACGATGTGACTCAACTTAAGATGTCATGTCACCATGGGGTCTGTGAGATTTCATCACAGAATGATAGCATGTCCTTCTCCATCCCTACATAAGCCATCACACACCAATGAGGCTGCAGATATCCAAGAGTAAGGTGACAGAGTACATCACCAGGACTTTTTTTTAATCTTTATAACAATGCCAGTGTGAGTGAAGGTCTTCAAAGTGTCAACAAACCAGAAGCACAAATATAAAACTGATTTGCACCAGATGCACAGTAAAAACTATCTTTAAGTGCTTTAAGTGGATTTTTGTAAACATTTCCTTCTGCACTAACGTTGACTCACCTTGACTTCTTGCAGACTTCTTGCAGAAATGTTAGAAGGATGCTTGCAGGAAAAGCCAGGGTAAAGGGTAAACAGTTCTGTGATTGTGTTCTCACATGCAGCACAGAGCTCTGTGCACAAGTGAATGCACCATAATGTATTTTTTATATCACATGAATCTACCAGCGATACTTTTGTTGCAGGGTTTACTTTGTTTTCAGCCTTTCTGCAGCATGCTATCTGAAATGTCTGAAGGAAAAGCATTGTAAAAATTATCAGTAGTAAATGAGGGAAGCGGCAAATGTGCAGGGAATCAGTGCATGAAGACAAGGGTGATGATATTCTGAATAAGATGTGACAATGCAGCTGATTGAAAGATGAACTGCTGTTTTCAGAAAGTAGACATTTGTGTCACAAAGCCTCCTAATTACTGACCCCAGGAAGGCTCTGCGAGGGGAAAGGACTAAAAACAAGGCTTTTTTGTTAAATAAAAATGCATGTTTCTAATGCTTGATGATGGAAATGAACTGTTATACCTCATTCTTCTGTTAAAACTCCCTCTCTCCCTCTACTCACAGCCCTCAGTGCCCCTGCCTGCTTTCTCTGACGCCTATTTTCTCACACCTCTTTGCTTTTCCTACCAGGCATGGGGTCCTTTTGACTGGCAACCCAATGAAAACGGCGCTGGAGGGCAGGAGCGTGAGACCAGGTACTGTTTCCTTCAAGCATAATATCCATCTTTTTCTCCCAGCATTCCTCGGTACCCCCGAGAGCAATGTCTCACATCCAACAAAAATGAAGCCGGCTTGCACTCAGTTAAAGGTAGAAAAGACGCTGTAATCACATACTGTAGATATACGCTTCTCCCCGGCTCGACCTGGGAGGGGGGGCGTTTCAACAGAGCGGGCTGGAATAACAGACAGAATCGTCCAACAACAATTCAGTCTGGTTCTGTCCTCCTCCTGTCCAAAAGATAAAAAGCAGACTTAAATCTTCACACAGGGACAGAGAAAGTAAAGACCAGTACCGAAGACTCGCAACAAGGTGAGTTTAAACCTGCAGCTGCTTATGTCAGGGCAGTCTGCGGCCTTCTGGGCAGGGCCGTTTCTAGCTTGTTGGGGGGGAGGGGGGCCCTAGTCTGCCAAACTACAGTGCAGAGATTCCTAATCCATTAGATGGTCCATGAACGCACCACAATCTATTCCACTTCATGAGCAAAACAGACTACAGTCACGATAGCCTCTCATATCTAGTATTTATGGTCTAAACTCGAGCTAACAGTCATGTAAAGAAAAAAATCAAAATTTCAGAATTTAAAAAGACTTAAATTGACATTAGAAACTCAAAAATTGAACATTTTTTTAATCCTAATTTTAGAACAGTGTAAAGTCAAAAATGCACAAGAAACCAAACTGAAAACTGATCAGATTTTGACTTTTGGGCTTTATAATCTTAAAAATTCTTATCCAGGGTTCAAGAACATTTACTGCTTTTAAAGTCATATTTTTTTTTTCTTCTTCTCCTTTTTACCATGAGTGGTCCTAATCATGGATATTTTGGACATAGATCTTTAGTCCAGAACAAGTCTATATACAGGTGCATCTCAAAAAGTTAGAATATCATGAAAAAGTTCAATATTTTTGTCATTCTTTTCTGAAAGTGAAAACCATATATTGTATAAACTCATTACACATAGAGTGAAATATTTCAAGCCTTTATTTCTTGAAATGTTGATGATTATGGCTTACAGATAAGAAAACCCAAATTTCAGTGTCTCAAAGATTAGAATATTACATAAGATCAATAAAAAAAGGATATTTTAAACAGAAATGTCAGGCTTCTGAAAAGTATGTTCATTTCTATGCATCAATACTTGGTTGGGCCTCCTTTTGCATGAATTACTGCATCAATGCAGTGTGGCATGGAGGCGATCAGCCTGTGGCACTGCTCAGGTGTAATGGAAGCCCAGGTTGCTTTGATAGCGGCCTTCAGGTCATCTGCATTGTTGGGTCTGGTGTTTCTCATCTTCCATAGATTCTCTATGGGGTTCAGGTCAGAATCAAGCACAGTAACACCATGGTCATTGAAGCAGCTTTTTGTACCTTTGGCAGTGTGGGCAGGTGCCAAGTCCTGCTGGAAAATGAAATCAGCATCTCCATGAAGCTTGTGAGCAGAAGGAAGCATGAAGGTCTCTAAAATGTCCTGGTAGATGGCTGCGTTGACTCTGGACTTCAGAAAACACAGTGGACCAACACCAGCAGATGCCATGGCAGCCCAGATCATCACTGACTGTGGAAACTTCACACTGGACTTCAAGCAACGTGGATTCTGTGCCTGTCCACTCTTCCTCCAGACTCTGGGACCTTGAAGAGTCAGTGATGATTTGGGCTGCATTGGCATCTGCTGGTGTTGGTCCACTGTGTTTTCCAAACGAACCCTGGTGCAGTTTGTTTGAGGTGTGAAAGCAAAGCAGACCAACTTGTGAACCAAAGGCAGGAAGTGGCATAAAACGCAGTGATATACGGATTTATAAGTGATTTAATTCACTCAAATACCATTCAATACCTCGCTTGGCGTCTGTGTAGCCATAGCAACACGTCGTCGTTGGTGCTGATTTATATGTCTCGTGTAAAGAACGACACGCTGGACAGCTCACTGCGTCCCTGGCTGCTCGTAATACGCCAATGCACAAGCAGAAACCCAAAGACAGCGTCAAATCTGTATTTTTTCATTGTTTATGTGGAAGAAAAGACTGGTGGAAGGAGATGGAGTTCCAATTTCATCTTCTTCTACTCCTTCTTTTCTTCTTGATCGCCGTTTGTTTGTGAAGACAGCGCCCCTAGCAGGTCGAGAATGCGAACCAAACCAAAGGAAAATGCAACAATGCTGCAATTTCTGTTCCAAAACGGGCCGCGTCCCCCGGACTATCAGGTGTGAAAATGACCTTACTTCAGTTTGTGATTGTATGGTTAGTTGAATTAGCAATAACCCACTGCCACAACAGTCCAAAATGATCAACAAAAGGTCTAATGACTTAATAAGTAACTAGTGTTATTTCTAAAGCAGTGGAACATTTCTAATAATAAATTACACATTACACTTTATAAATTAATCATAAGTATTCCATTCCTCGTAACTTTTTCTGCCCAACTAGGATAACTTCTTTTGGATGCCATAACACTGTTTGCCATTCATATTCTTACTAACAGGAATAATTGGTACCTGTCAATCATTCTCATCCTACCTGTCAGCCTCAATCACTGCATGACAGTGGAGTTCAACCATTTTGACTTAATTATGGCCCAAAAACACAAGCCACAGCTTGTAATTGCAACTTATTTTATTTGTATATCCTATGTTTATTTTCAAGCGTATTTGGGATGAAGATGGGTCGTTTTAATTCTTCAGATGAGGCTGAGCTTTGGGGCCCCCTAGTGGCTTGTAGGGCCCTATGCATTTGCATGATCCGCATATAGCTAGAAACGAACCTGCTTCTGAATGTACGTCAGTTCACACCGCTGCAACTGGAGGAGACCATTCATCCTTGACAGTGCTGTATTTTCTTAGCAACTGCATCATTTCATTGATATCATTTAAACAATAGAGTATCTGTTATTCTTAAGGTTCAATAGAGCTGAAAATACCAGATCTGATTTGGGATTCTGGTCCCAACATTTCAGCCTCCTCACTCAGCAGGTTAAGACCCCCAAGAAGGACGTATACAGTCTCCTGAAGGATCTTCAGCAAAGTCCAGATCCGTGATTATCACCAAATGATTCACCGCAGTTCTCTGCCCCCGTTATCCGCCCCACTATCCGGTCCACACAGGCACTGAAGAGTGAAGGACCTGAGACGCACCTTTCTCAACCCAGAATCAACTGGGATGAAGTCAGAGGTGGAGCCACCACACTTCACAGCACTCTCTGGACCAGAATGTAGGGCAGACATCAGCTGGTAGAGTGAATATGGGATCCCGTATTGCAGAGTCCTCCAGAGGGCCTCCCTGCTCCCCATAATTACATATTTATTTTTCCAGCTTCATCTATAAAAATAAATAAAGTCAGCTGAAATGAATTCAGACATATTAGATACTGGATAAAATCCAGTATTGTGCATCCCTCGTGTCGGCAGTCGGCTAAGTTCTCATCGTAGACTTTGGTTTTGGTGTTGGCCCTGATTTTCAGATCAGTGCATCTCTGATGATTCATGGTTGATCTGCTCAGACGCTGAATTTGAAAACCTAAAGGTTGGGGTTAAAGATGACTCAGTGTGAGAATTTAAATGTAGACTAAATTCAGGGGATTTTTCACAAAAACCTGAAAGAGACCCCTCTAAATTCCCAGCAGCCCTGGTTCAGAATCCCTGCTCTCCATATTCTGACCACATTAGGTAACCCTTCTTCTGAGGGTCTGTTCTAGAGCGTTCTCTCTGGATGTTTGTCCTTCCCACAATGCATTTGGCCACAGAGCGGTTGGCAGGAAGCGTGCTCCATAATTTACCATCCCTGCGTTTGGAAACAGAGACAAAGAATGGAAAGAAGGTTTTTCTTTTCTTCTCTGTGAAAATAATATTTCCAAACCCGCCTAATGATACGGAACACAACAGCGTCTTCATGTGTGCGCATTCTAACCCTCTGTGGGGAATTTTCCCTCCACCGAGGATGTCATTATCAGCGGAACAAGCACAGTTTTGCTCTTTACAGTGCAATAAAGTCACATCATGACATGCATTTGTGACTGCATGAGTGTGCTTTTCAATGGCTCGTGTTTTTGGCATGTTCAGGTGGTTGTACAAACCCTTCAGTGTGGGTTTAGTGAGAGAAAAGCAGATCAGTGATGTAGGACTGGAGTTTTGTCTGCACCAGTTATTCATGAACCTGTGACAGGAAGTCCACGCTGCTGTACCTGTGAACGGGTTCACCGTAGCTCCACATGTGCTGTTGTTAGGTAACCACGGAGGTTTAACTCTTGTAATGTGTTAGAAAGCTGCCCACGTCTTTGGTGTTAGTGGGTCAAATCTGACCCCTGATTTAACTCAGCTTGAAAATACTCTAAAAACAAAAGTTATCATCCAATATTGTTTTTCACCTCATAACTAACTTAGTATGTATTCATATCCATGTATAAACTGTTTTAAATGTTTTTTTTTTTTTTTGGCTTAATAGACCTTTTCTCTTACAATATACCACTTGTTTTCCATTAAAAACTGTTTAAATTCACTTATTTTATTTCCTACAGTGAAGGTAACAGGTAAGTATATTATCCAAGTCTAATAGACTAATATTAGAGCATATCTACTAAAAAAATTTGCTTGTGTTTTTTTTTTTTTTCTTTCTTTTTAACTTAACATTATTAACAATAGTGACATCTGGTCACATTTGAGACCTTCAGAATTTACTAAAATGGTGTCTGAGGATTAGATGAAGTCTCATTCCAGTACAAAAAAGCAAATGATGATTTGACTCAAACACAATATAAGGGTTAAGGTTCGTCATAGCAAGTTTTCATAATAGTGATGGTCTTGATTCAGTGTCAGCTGGTAGATCCTGAAATAATGACTCTAGTTCCCTGTGTTTATACTATACGCTCGCGCCAAAGTCGCCATGTCTGTCCAGGACCCTGCCAAATGGTCATCCAAATCATGGTCCATTGTAAATTTAAGCTGTAGTAACTGTGATATTCTGTTTACTTTTTACCCGAATATCAACCACTTGTATCAAAGTAACAAATATTTTATCTATCTATTCATTTATACTTTAGTAAATACGCTTCTTTAAGATGTCAACCCTTTCCCTAAAAAAGAATAAAAATGGGTTAACAGAAGCAAAGAATAGATGAAGAGTTGCAAAAAGCAACATTGCTGAATTAAACAGGCTCTAGCTGTGAATATGGTGCCTAATGTTGTTACCACTTTACACCAGGAGACGGCGGTCATGAGTAACTTCAATCCCAGCAGCATTTGTGGGTGTGTTTCTATTCAAAGTTTTGGAGTTTATAGAGTTTGAAAGACGCATGCCTGGTCGAGGAGACGAGTCGGAGCGTAACAGAGAGAAAGACAGCGAATTGTAGCAAGAATGCTCTCAATGCTGGGAGGAACAGAGGAATATTCACCCGCTGCCATGACTTTCAGTTGTCCGGCAAGGACGCGGTGCGTCTGTTGGCACCGGTAGGCAATGTGTGCGCCATGACAGTCCGCACATAGCAAAACCAATGCTTTACCAGGGGAGGGAGTAATCAGCGAATGCTGTGGTGGGGGGGACATGGGGACGTGGTGAGGGTATCTGGGTTGGGGGGGGGGTCAAAACACAGCGAACAGTAACTGAGGTCTTGAATGACAAACACTGCGAAGGTAGAGATGTGATATAAGCCTAGAGTAAAAGCCATGGGAGAAAACGCACAGCCAATGGTGGTGGAGGCCGCCTGGTGATGTCAGAATATGCAGATTAGATGAGTGAATTTACTCCCAGAGATGTGGGTAGAAGCTGTAGGAGAAAACGCACAGCCAATGGCAGTGGAGGCTGCCTGGTGATGTCAGAATATGCAAATTAGATGAGTAAATTTACTACTACTTTCCCATCACAAAGTTTGGGTCATACTGAGGAGTTTTCTCATTTACAGTATGCCTTTAACTCTAACCACTTTCAAGCTACAGCCTTTTGAAATCTTTATCAAAATTTAATATTTTCTTGAAAAAACTCTGTCACCCAAAGGTTTAAAATCAGCAAAATTGGCATAAAAAGTGGTAAAAGGGTTAATAGTGATAACAGAAGGTAGAAAAGGGCTAAAATTGGTTAACAGAGGTAAAATAGGCAGAAAAAAGTGATCGGGCTGCACGGTGGTGCAGGGGTTAGCGCTGTCGCCTCACACCAAGAAGGTTGCTGGTTCGCTTCCTGGTCAGGGTCTTTCTGTGTGGAGTTTGCATGTTCTCCCTGTGCATGCATGGGTCCTCCCACCACCAAAAACATGCTCATTAGGTTACCTGGTGACTCTAAATTGGCCGTAGGTGTGAGTGTGAGCGTGCCTGACTGGCCCTGTGATTGACTGGCGTGTTTCCAAGGTTTACCCCGCCTCTCGCCCAATGACAGCTGGGATAGGCTCCAGCCCACAGTATAGAAAATGGATGGATGGATGAATCACAGGCGTCATCATCAGGTGGACTGATTTGAGAAGCGGCGTCCCTGTTCAGATAGCAGCAACCAGCAAGCATCTGAAACAGTTCCGTGGCAGCTCTAGAATCTTTGGTCTAAAGCTATGAAAGCATAACTGATGTTTAGAAATACCCAACTTTGGACATTTTGATCTGACTCAGAGTCGCAGGAATTCGTGTTGGTGTTTCTGACTTTAGTCCTTCTTGTTTTGATGTAAAGGAATTTATAACAGTCGCTGGATGAGGCTAAACTGAGCCAAAGTCTGTCATTGAATTCTGCTGTGGATGACATGTGAGATGTTTGGTTCCTCACCGTCCAGACTCTGTGGTTTTTCTCTCCTTTGCTCTGAACAAACTAGTTCCCTCTCTGCGCTGAAGTCTCGTTCCTCCCAGCAGAGCATGCTGTCTGTGTTTTGTCTCTGACATTGTTTGTGTCAAATATGGAGGAAGAGAGCTGGTGTATACATTCCCTTTAAAAAGTAACATGAAAATGTTTGTTCTGCACAGAAAGAAGCCTCCCAGCCTGTGATCAAGAACGCACAGGCTGTATGTTGGCTCTGAACGGCGTCGTACCGAGTCAGCGCTTCTTACCATCAAAGATTACACAGATCCACCGAGATACACATGATGAAGAGCTAAAGGGGACAAGACGGAGGTTTCCCTCACCAGATGCTGCCTGCTATGCACAACTTTTAGTTTGATGGTAGAGGCTCATCATTCAGTCCTGCAGCCGCCTTCAGCACATTCTGCAGACATGAGAGAGGTTTTTTTCCAGTGTGGACAGAAAACTTTTAAAAACTTTGCATGCAACATGGAGAAAGCATCCATATCTGCTGCAGAACGAGAACAAGGAAGCGATTTTACAAGTGGAGCATGCAGGATCCTCACTGATTGATTTATAATAATTACTACATCCCTGTCTTTCATAGCCATAATTACAGACTCATATTTGCTTTCATGCTGCTTGTGCTGACTTGCCAATCAGGTTTAAACTGAATTAATCAAACCTACTGTATCTTATCTGCATCTGCAGGCAAAGTCATACAATCTGCCTTAGCCTCACACAAAATTCACACCCCATCACTCTCCCTCCTCGGCCTGAATGTGTGCCAGGGAAAGTGATATTGCACATGTGAGCATGGACAGGTGTGGCGGCCGCGTACCCAGGAAGAGGGGCTTAGGTTCGGGGAAGCCGCCTGCCATAGATACCCCTGATAGCTCTCGCCCTGCACAGCTTATGGAGCTAAATCCCACCAGTCGTTCTCACACAGCAGCACCCTCGCCGTAACACAATCCCCCAGCGCTGCGAGCACGCAGCAGCCAGAGCGCCGTTAGCTCCGAGAAAACAGCTGAGGAGGACGGCCCGGGTCCATAATGCATGAAGGCTGTGTGTGCATATGTACGGGATGGCTGTGGTGTCGTGGGAGATATTCTTAAGCTGTCAGCTGTGATCATTTTTCTGTGCATCAGTCTCTGTGAGCGGATTTTTCACGCTCCTGAAATTCAAAATACATCAGGTAAAGATCTGACCAATCAGAAATGAGACACGTTACATGCAAACACTTTTGTGACTTTTTTTGACTTTTTTTGTTTTTTATTTTTGATCATTTTGACTGTTTTGATGTTAACAACATCAGTTTAGGAGGATACATTTTTTTCCAATGGAACTTTAAATTTTATTATCAGAACGAGCAATGTGTCAATAATAAGCTCTGAAGACTTTTTATATCTGCTCAGCCTGTTGAGGACTAAAAATGTCCCACTATTAAACATGCATCATATTAGGGTCATCAAGTACATCTGCACAAGGGATTTATTCTTGACACAGTCTCTGGGGGCCAGACTTCCAAATAAAAAAAATTAAATCAATATTTTGTTATGATTAACATATTATCTTATTAGTATTTGTATTTTCTTTCAAAACGCAGGACATTTTTAGGCATTACCAGTGAGATCTATCCCGATATATAACGCCATAGACCACAAGGAGACAGGCATGCCCAAAGAATGGACTGGGCTCCTGAAAATCCCAGAGAATTGGCCCTCAACAGTTATGATTCAGCACCAATATGAACTCATCTTTCACACTTTTCACTACTTCACTGCTTCATTCTGCCATTTCTGCAACATTTTGTGACACGTTTAACCCATTTTGGCTATTTTATCACTCTTTAACCCACTTTCCTGCGGTTTCACTACTTTGCCATTGGCTATTTTTTCACCTTTTTGCCACTTTTAACCAATTTTTAGTGCTTTTTGCTATTCTATCACGCTTTAACCCTCCTTTCTGCCTTTTTACTACTTTGCCATTGGCTACTTTTGCACCTTTTCGCCACTTTTAACCCATTTTTGATACTTTTTGACCATTTTTGCCTCTTTAACCCAACTTTTTGCCATTCTTTAACTCCTTTAAATCACTTTTCTTGCCTGTCTTATCCCTCCTTTTTCTGTTTTTGTACCTTTTTGTCTATTTTTGCCACTTTTCAGTACTTTTGCCACAATTTTGCCACTTTTCACCCATTTTTGATAAACTTTTTACCCCTTTTTTCCTTTAATACTAATGGTTTGCAAAATTTTAACCTTTTCTCACCACTTATCCTGCTAGTTTTTGTCCCTCTGTGCCACTCCACAACCCATTTGGATCTTATCACCCAGTTTTGCCACTCTCTAACCCTTTTTCACCAGTTTATCTGGCCTTTTTTGCCAGTTTTAACATATTTTAAAAAATATTTACTAATAATGGCTGACAAGTGAATTTCTGTAAAACAGATCAAGTGTTAGTCATTCTAAAACTATTTGAATATTAATTGCCTTTGGGGTGGATTTAACAGCTGCAGACATTTAAAGCCAAAAGATACTCTTAAAACCACAACATCTTCTTTTCCTGCTTTTCTGAATCTAATGATCTTCTGGGGGCCAGACAGGAAGCTTTGGGGGCCTGATTTGGCCCCCAGGCTGCCAGTTGATGATCAGTGCATTATATGATACCAGGCTTTCATTCTGGAGTTGTTGCTTCAAATTTCTATTTTTTTCTGATTGTTTCAGCCATTTTACCATATTTGGCATGAGGGGGAAACTACATGCTTTTCAACCATGATTCAGGGGTCTTGGTTCGAACATGACGAATACATCTGAACAGAGAAAAAGGCAGTCACATGTAGCAGTATGTACACTATATTGCCAAAAGTATTGACTCAGCCATCCAAATAATGTAAATCAGCTGTTCCAATCACCTCCATGTCCACAGGTGTATAAAATCATCACCTAGGCATGCAGACTGTTTCTACAAACATCTGTGAAAGAATGGCTCGCCATCAGGAGCTCAGTGAATTCCAGCGTGGTACTGTGATAGGATGCCACCTGTGCAACAAGTCCAGTGGTGAAATTTCCTGGCTCCTAAATATTCCACAGTCAACTGTCAGTGGTATTATAATGAAGTGGAAGCCATTGGGAATGACAGCAACTCAGCCACCAAGTGGTAGGCCACGTAAAATGACGGAGCGGGGTCAGCGGATGTTGAGGTCATGAGGTCGCCAACTTTCTGCAGGGTCAATGGCTACAGACCTCCAAACTTCATGTGGCCTTCAGATTAGCTCAAGAACAGTGGTAGAGAGCTTCATGGAATGGGTTTCCATGGTAACAGCTGCATCCAAGCCATACATCACCAAGTGCAATGCAAAGCGTCGGATGTAGTGGTGTAAAGCACGCCGCCACTGGACTCTAGAGCAGTGGAGACGCCTTCTCTGGAGTGACCAATCGCGCTTCTCCATCTGGCAATCTGATGGACCAGTCTGGGTTAGGCGGTTACCAGGAGAACAGTACTTGTCTGACTGCATTGTGCCAAGTGTAAAGTTTGGTGTAGGGGGGATTATGGTGTGGGCTTGTTTTTCAGGAGCTGGGCTTGGCCCCGTAGTTCCAGTGAAAGGAACTCTGAATGCTTCAGCATACCAAGAGATTTTGGACAATTCCATGCTCCCAACTTTGTGGGAACAGTTTGGGGATGGCCCCTTCCTGTTCCAACATGACTGTGCACCAGTGCACAAAGCAAGGTCCATAAAGACATGGAGGAGAGAGTTTGGTGTGGATCAACTTGACTGGCCTGCACAGAGTCCTGACCTCAACCTGATAGAACACCTTTGGGATGAATTAGAGTGGAGACTGAGAACCAGGCCTTCTGGTCCAGCATCAGTGTGTGACCTCACAAATGTGCTTCTGGAAGAATGGTTAAAAATTCCCATAAACACACTCCTAAACCTTGTGGAAAGCCTTCCCAAAAGAGTTGAAGCTGTTATAGCTGCAAAGGGTGGACCGATGTCAGATTAAACCCTATGGATTAAGAATGGGATGTCACTGAATTTCATGTGCAAGTCAAGGCAGGTGAGCGAATACTTTTGGCAATATAGTGTATCTGCCAGTCTAGATGACATTAAAGCTTGTGTTTGTTAAGTGCTATAAACCACAATTCAGGAAAACCTGAGGCTGACTAAAGAACCTGACATGTTTTATCTGATGTAGCTCAGAGCTCGGGGGGCTGACGTGTTCTCGTTGATCGTGTTTCAAACATTTCAGCGTTCGTTTACTGTGAGATGTTCCGCCTTCTAGACATCAGTGTTTTTACTGTGCAGTGGAGTGTCTGTTATGAAGCATAAATAATCATTGCCACTCATTATGGGGTGTTCAGTGTTATCTTTGGGGGCTGAAGACTATTCCTGTGGTCTCATCTGGTCGGTTCTTCGTGTTATTTGTCAGAGTTCATGGAGTGACTCACATCATGGAAGCTTGGCTCTGCAGAGCCGCTGCCAGCATGCATGCATTAGAAGTTGAGAGATTCCATTAACGACTGGATTCTTGTGGTTGCACCAATGGTTGAACTTTTCACAATGACATAGTGTGGTTACATTTACACACTGGCACTGCCCTCTGTCACTGGGTTAGAAACAGCCTCATCTGACCTCAGCGAAAACAAACGGCTCATTAAGGCGGCTGCAGAGGAAAGAAAACGATCACTGGTGCGTCAGCTATTAATGTCTGATCGCTGCTATGTTGCTGCTCTGCAGAGACACAAACAACAACCGGAGACGTGACGTTCACCAGCTCTGCCAAGAGTCCTTGGCTTCGTCATTTCAGCGTGCTATTAATCATCATAAATCACAGAGCCTCTCATGTTCGAGTCCCCTCCCGCTTAGATCCTGCAGTCTATGTTTCCAAGGTCTGAGCTGGCTTCCAGCATGACGCCATGAGCTCAGAGGACCACACCCGGGCACAAACGCTGCAGACCAACACGTCATGACCACAACAGAACTGAGTTTAATCTCTTAGGCCCTCAGTGAGGCTTCATTGACCTTCAGTGACCTGGAAGGAAAACTGTCTCCTTTCAAGTGACCCCATATAAACTACAATAACTGGAGATGCGTGTGTCCACCACACCTCTGGGACAGATAACGCTGACAGTGTGTGAAAGAAAAAAGGAATGCAACCTCCAGGGTCAGTGTGCTTTCTGGCAGATCCATTTCCTTGTTGAAACCAGACTTTAAATTTGGAGAAACTCTCATTGTTTTGTTTCTGAACAAAAAATTTAAAAAAATGGAAAAACAAGAATTTTTCCTTTTTTTTTTTTTTTTTTTGTTTTTGACCACTTATTTTTTTTGCCACTTTTATCTTGCTTTTTGCCCTTTTTGCCACTTTTTGACCAACTTTTTCACTTCCATTTTGACCAATTTTGCCAATCTTTGCTGGGTTTTTATAGCCAATATTTCCACCTTGTTGCTGATTTTTGCCCATTTTAGTCATCAGTGACTCATGTTTTTGTCACTTCTCACCCATTTTTGCCACTTTCTGCCCTTTGCACCACTTTTTCTCCTCACTTTTGCCACTTTTCACCTCGGTTTTACCATGTTATTCCTGTTTTGCCCCTTTTCACCCATTTTTGCTGCTTTTTCACCATCATAAACATAATAAACTTATTTTTATTGCCACTTAAACCCATATTTGCCACTTCCCACCACTTAGATTATGGCTCTTGCAGATGTATTTTTCAAAGATGTGGCTCTTTGGTTGAGTAACACTGGTCTAGAATGATTTGCTAGTCTGCACAGTCAGTCCAGAAAGTTCACGCTGGTATCAGATCTGAGGCCTGTACGATGAAGCTGGATTAACACGCCCCAGATATCTCTCCGCTAGCTGGATTGACCTATCAAGACAGCCGCAATCCAGATCAGCTGTACGACGAAGCTGGTTATCAACTCGATAACTGCAGCCAGGATTTCCAATCTGGATCAGTGCGCACTCGCATAAAAGTGGTTTGCAGTGTCTGACCAATTGCAAACATGGAGAAACCCTGCAGAGCAGCATATTTCTCAATAAAGGAACAGACTGATCATTTTTTAAAAATATGAGGAGTTTAAATCAATCATCCAGACCAGAAGCAACACTGTTGCCGCAGCAAAAGCCAGGAAGGAATGCTGGCAGAAAATTGCCGATTCTGTTAATGCGTAAATTTATCAGATTATATGATATTAAATCATCGGACGATATAAACGGACAGCACTCTGATCACTCAGTCTGACTTTATTGCGGCACAGATGTTTGGGGCGGAGCTTCCTCAGCCAGTTTTGTGTTGCAAAATTAACTCCTCGCCGTGACGGCACCAGTAGTTGTGCATTCCATTAATCCATGTTTCTGCAGTTATGCCATGTGTGACCATTATTATTAACCCCATTATTTCAAATGCAACCCTAGTGGAGCAAAAAGGACTTGGGAACAAGTGAAGATCAAATATAAAAACATACATCAAAGCGGCGAGTGACAAGGCTTTATTTCTCCACACTGTCTCTGATGTATGGATGAAATCACCAGAATTTATCTATCATCTATCCTTAAATATTCTTTCTCCGCTCTTCTCACGATCCGTGCACCGAGGTCTACAGGATCCTCTAGAGGCCCATTTATACTCCCTTTACGTACAAAAATGTATACGTCCTTTTCAAACGATGTTTCCGTCACTGCTCACATGCTTCCATGCGTCCTTTACGTTGGCATGGATGTTAACCAATACATCCACCTGGGGGGCGGTCCTCCACTTCTCCTTCACTACTGACCAAGTGACATTTAATTCCCCTCCAATCTCCTCCCAGCTGTTTTGTAGCATCTGTTTATCCCTGTGTCCAGGCGAAGTAACATCATAGAGATGTTTAAAGTTTCTAACCAACTTCGCCATTGTTATTTCTTCTTCGTGTCTCACTAGAGCTACGTATCGGGTAGTGACAGCAACACTGCCCCCATGGTTTCCAGTGGTACTGCTCCGTTTGGCCCGTATCCATAAGCTTTATGGAAACGTGCAGAATACAGACATGGAGCATGAACGTGGAGCACAGACAGAAAGCTCCGTCCGTATCTGGATCCATATTTAACGTTGAGCATAATTGGGCCTCAAGAATGGGCAGGCCATTTCCAAGAGAACTGATTGGTCAGGAGGCGGTGCTTTTATACTCACTGATCTCGTATCCAGAACATAACCTGCTCTGGAGCAGGTTAGCCGTTCCGCATAAGTTACCGCAGTGATATATTCCGGTAAGAAGTAAACCAGCGTCGTTGTAGAGAAAATCCAGGGTTAATCCTGAAGTTATCTTGATAAGAGAAAATCCAGCTTTGACGTACAGGCCTCAGGACTCGGTATCGGCCGAACACCTTGGTAGGAGGCTGAATTATTATGCAGCTCGTCTTCTGGCACACACATGCTTAAGCGTGCTGTAATGGTCATATATAAAGGGGCTGTATAAATTTGTAGTTCTAGTTTTGTTTCATATATACGTATGTACATTTTTATATAAGTAAATGTGCATTTCTGTTTCATCCTATCCTCTTCTCTTTTTCTTTTTCTTTTTTTTTCTTCTTCCTCATCCTCAATATTGTAACGATCAACACATGATAAGGTGAGGTTTAATTATAAGCCTCCTTGGATTTCTCTATCCGATAAACTTGCTGATGCACATGTCGTGAAAATTGTACAGACAAACATTATATTTCTTATGTGCATAACGTAAATATATAAACTTTCCCTCAGTGCTAAGCCCAGGAGTACATTGTCTTGAGACATCAGAATCAAAAGCTGCAAGAAAATTGTACAAAAACATGGAGTGTGTGATATAAACTTTCCAAAACTTTCAGAGACGAGGAGAATGGTCTCTAGGGGGAGCTGTTGAGTGTTTTTCTCCCTCTCGTCTCCTGTCCTTCTGTTCCACTCTGGCCTTTCCTCCCCTCGGCTGACCTTCCCACCCTCCCGGTTCTTTATTCTGCAGATGTTGGCTTGACTTTGTGGTTTGTCATCTCAGCACAAAGGCCGCTCTGTCGACGAGGGCCTGGCATCGGCCTGGGCGCCTGCCAGCGTAATCTGTCCTAGACAGCCGCTCGCAGAGCCAAGGGGAGGGTGGGCATGAGCTGGGCACCGAGCCGGGGGGAAGGAACAGAGTCACAGCTGTGAGGGGAGGGTCAACTGCCCCCCTCCACATCCCCTTCTCTTCATTCTCATCGCCTCCGACACATTCGCCCATCCTACGGAGCAGATTTCCCTCTTTAGGGGCTCTGAGTCAGCGCAGAAGCAACAAAACTGCTGCAGAAACCAGTGTAAGAAAACAGCAGTAAAAAGCTGTTAAAAGGGAAGTTTGGTTTGGTAAAATAGATTATTTTTAAAAATGAGCGTCTAAGTTAATCTGTGATGTTTTGAATTTCTTCTCCTAACTGGTAAGAGAAGGTTTCCATGAGTGTAACACCTCAGGCTGCAGACTGGTGACTGGCAGATGCTCCCAGTTGAGTAAAGACCATGTTCTGCTTGTTTTGGCGGCCGGCTTGACTTCCCCTGCTGCCTGAAGCGTCCACTACCTGACAGTGGCGCTGACAGCTGGGCTCAGGAGCTCTCTAAAGTGAGCAGGAGATGTTTGACCCCACTGGTTTCCAGTCAGCTGTCTGCTCTGACATGTCCAACCTGTGCCGCTCCGGCTGTTATTCCCACCTGCCTGACCGTTTGCTTTTACCCGCCCTGCAGCTCTCACACATGTCAGGATGAGGTGAGGTGACGTGAATCGAACACTGGGGATCAAATGTGGGAAAACGGCTGTGAGCGATGTTATTTGTTGACTTTCTATTAACATTTAAAGAGATACCTGCAGGTTGGAGACCCCCTGTGGATCGATATGTTGAAAAAATAACCTTTAAAAGAATATTTTCAAAGATGTGCATGAATCAATACATTGTAGTGACCTCTGGAGTCAAGGTTGGGTATGGATACGGGATGGCAGGGGAGGTCTACTGTTAACTGTGAAGCAAAGTAATAGAAATTATAAAAATACTGGTGCTTGGTTGTAATGTGCTACTAACACCATGGTGGCTGTGAGGCCCGGGGGCCAAATCCGACCCGTGGTGCAGTTATACCCGACCCACCAGATCATCATATTTTTATTCTAGCTGGCCCACCAGTATGAGGTCTGCAGATTTCCTCCAGTATAAAAATGAAAACTGAACCTTGGTGATTTATAAAATCCTTGCTGAGTCATAAAAATTAGAAAAAGTAAATACACCGTGTTCCAAATTATTATGCAAATGACATTTTTCTCTTATTTTCCTAAATATTAATGCAAATAACAGAATGTTTTTCAAGTCATCAGCCGTTAGAGCATAATTCAAATGTTTTTGAACAAACTTCATAATGATAACCATTATTTTTTAAAATAAAAACCTTAAAATGCACTGTTCCACATTATTAAGCACAACAGAGTTCTGAAAGATTTTATAGGTTGTAAAGAGCTGAAAATGGTCATTTGTTGAATTTACAGCATTAGGAGGTCATATTTACTGAAATCAAAGCTATTTCAATCAAAAACATCTGAACAGGCCAAGTTCCATGTTAACATAGGAGCCCTTCTCTGATATCACCTTCACTATTCTTCATCCATTGAACTTGTGAGTTTTTGGAGAGTTTCTGCTTGAATTTCTTTGCAGGATGTCAGAATATCCTCCCAGAGCTGCTGTTCTGATGTGAACTGCCTCCCACCCTCATAGATCTTTAGCTTGAGGATGCTCCAAAGGTTCTCAACAGGGTTAAAGGTCAGGGGAGGATGGGGGCCACACCATGAGTTTCTCTCCTTTGCAACATGAGATGGTGCGTTGTCATGAATGAAGATCATTTTGCTACAGAAGGCACTGTTCTTCTTTTTGTACCATGGAAGAAAGTGGTCAGTCAGAAACTATATACTTTGCCGAGGTCATTTTCACATCTTCAGGGACCCTAAGGGGGCCTACCAGCTCTATCCTCATGATTCTGGCCCAAAACATGACTCCACCCCCTCCTTGAAGACATCATAGCCTTGTTGGGACATGGTGGCCATCCACCAACCATCCGCAAGTCCAGGGGTTTTCAAAGTGTGGAGGAGTGAGCCTCCCCTAAGAAGAAATTATGCATTCGGTGGACCCCCACCCACAAAAAGGATTCAATTAAAAAATAAATAAATAAATAAACATTTCAAACATTTATGTCTAATCTTGAAACATTTTTAACATTAATATATTTTGGATATTTGGGTTTGCAAATGTCCTTAAACAGCTGCCTTTCCCTCTTACTCAGTTATAAAGCCATTGAATACCCTTTTTCATATTTTTTTTGGCCATTTTACAACTTCCATTTAACTCTTTTTCCACATTTTTCCCACCTTTATCCCATTTTTGCCCTTTTTCTCCTTTTTGCCCATTTAAGCTACCTTTCACCATTAGATATCCCTTTCTTCGAATTTTTTTGCTCATTTTTGCGACGTCTATTTGCCACTTTTATCCCATTTTTTGCCCTTTTTTAACCTTTTTTTTGCCACTTTTCGTCCATTTAAGCTACCCATCGCCTTTAAATACCACTTGTTTCCCTTTTTTCCCCAAGTTTTGCCTCTTGTCTTTGCCATTTTTCCCCATTTTTGCCCTTTTTCACATTTCTTTTCCACTTTTTGCCCATTTAAGCTACCCTTTCCCATTATATACCACTTGTTTCCTCTTTTTTGCCCATTTTTGCCACTCTTGACTGCTTTTTGCCTATTAAAGTCACTTTCCACTCATTTTTTTTGTTCACTTTTCACCCATTCCTGCTACTTTTTGACCATTTTTTCCACCTTAAACCTATTTTTATTACTACTTAAAGCTGTTTTGGCTCTTGCAATGGTATTTTTCAATAATTTGGTTCTTTGGTTGAGTAACACTGCTCTATAGCATAGTCCCTATTGTAACTATAAGTCTATCCATTTTGCCAAATGCAGAGGTTCGCAAAGCAAACCACCTTTTTTCTGGCTTATGGTTCCACGCCTCCCCTGAAGCTCTGTGGCGCCCCCCAGGGAAGGCCCGCCTCACACTTTGAAAACCACTGCACTACTCCTTCATCTGGACCATCCAGGGTTGCACGGCACTCATCAGTCAACAAGACTGTTTGAAAATGAGTCTTCATGTATTTCTGGGCCCACTGCAACTGCTAGTGAGCATTGGTTAAGGGGGGCTGAATAGTAGGTTTATGCATGACTGCAAGCCTCTGGAGGATGAAAATAGACCTGCAGCGTATCTGAAACGAAGCAGAGCGAAGTGTGGGTCCAAGCACACGCCGCTGCCGGTCTGGAGCGCCGGCTATGGAAATGCTCTGATAGACTAGAGAGGGAGTGAAGTGCTCCGCAGTACGATTCACCGGCGTTCTGCGGCACGCACGCTGTATATGGAAATTGGGGGGAAAAATTGTGGAACACCCTTCTTAAGTAGTTTTCCTTTAAATGGGCTCACCTGACAAACTAATGATCAAAAGTGTCTGAGATTGATTTCAGTGATCCAGAGAGCCCTGAGACACAACACCATCCATGAGTTTAACTGAAAACACAAATTTGAATGTTTATGACTAAAACCCAATTTACATAATAGTTTGAAACACTGTGTAGTAAAAATTATTTGATAGAAAGTCAGAAACGTGGGGAAGAAATTCATGTTTTCTCTATATTTTCAATTTTACATCTCATAGTTTTGACTAAAGTTATGGTTCTGACTTTTTATTTTTATATTTCACCCTTTATATCTCATAACTGACTCTTTATCTTTCCATTTTTACCTTTGAGATTAACAATTTTAAATTTTAAATCCTATTTAGACCTTTTAAAGTCATGATTTTTACTTTTATCTCATGTTTTAACCTTTTTCAACTTCTAACTTTAACTTTAATCTCATTTTTTAACCGTAAAAAAATGTGTACATTTTTAATTTTATTTCGTATTTTGACATTTGAAACTGATGATTTCCATGTTTACCTCATATTTTCACTGTTAAAAATTATGACTTTGAATTCTATCTCTTATTTTGCCTTTCAGCAACATTATTTTGACTTTAAATGTCATGTTTTTGCCTTTTAAACTTTTAAGTATGAATCTCAGATTTGAGTTTTTTACTAATCATGTTCACCTTTGAATCGCAAAATCATTTACCATCAGTGCCAAGTTTTTACCCCCATAATTCATTCTTGGTGAAAATAAAGTTGACATTTTATGGATAAATATCAACCCTGTTAAGGCCCTCAGGTCAGACCCAGGTTCCGAATCCGGCCCCTGCTGTGACTGAGTCTGACACCCCTGCTGTAGTTCATCTAAGAGCTGCCTGCTTTCTGCCATTAAAGGACAACAGAAGAAGGACGCAGTGATGTTTGGTGACACAGCAGAAACTTCAGTGCTTTTCCTGTTGGTTCTGTCGAAATAACGTTGGTTGACTTGGTCTGGTTCATTTCCACCGGTGTGAAGCTGTCAGTCTAACTCAGTGTGGACCAAACAGCTTCATCCAGACCCATGAGCAGGCATCTCTCTGTCCACTTCTACTCAGATCCTCCTGCAAATCATTTGGTGAGACCCGACCTAGGAAAGCATGGATTTAACCAGGTATGGTAGCCGGTTAAACCTGTTAAAAACCACAGGCAGACCTCAGAAACAATGCAGGTGTTATTCTTCCTCTGATCAGGCTGCTGTCTGTAGGAGAAATATTACAGACGCACTGAACATCCGGGGCTTCCCACACACCGCCCTTACCTGGGCATCACTCCCAGGTAGGCTATGATTAATTTTTGAAGTATGTAAATCTTTCTTTTCACAGACAGAGGTCACAAAGTGCTTTACATCAACACAAAAAACAGAAATAAGCAGAGGCTAAGATGTGCAATAATAATGAGAAACAAAAAACAGTGACCAGGAATAATTACCGGTGCAACAAAGCAGGAGTCATGTACAGTAAACTGTCGAGGAGTACAGGATCATCCAAACGCCTGTCTGGTAATTTCCACATAGGACTCACGTGTGTTCACTCGCACCCAGAGCACAGGGCCCCCGCAGGGCAGCGTGCCCGGTCCCCTGCCGCTCCTCCCGCTCCTTCCTTATGAATGAACGGACATGCTCGGCTCATGTGTGGGCGATGGTGAGCCGCTGACGACACAGTAGTAGGACTGATCTCTGAAAGCCATGAATCACCCTTAATGTGAGGGCAGAGGAGTTTGATTACATGTTGTGTACAGAAAATGGTCTCCTTTTAATGCCAGCAAACCAAAGAGCTGATGACTGACGAGTCAGAGCAGATCTGCCTGTTTACACACTCAACAACGGCCATCCAGCATGCATCCTCTCCTTTAGGTACCAAAAGACACCATGATCTCATAGTACCATGGCGTTTAAGTTGTGTACCATTCTCTCATTCATGAGGACATTACAATCCAGATTAGTCGTGGTGTTTATCCGTCACTATTCATTCTCCACTGGAGTAGAAATAAATCACAAATAGTGCTTTTGGAACTTTTTAATATGATTTACAATACACAAATGCCCAAATGTGAAGGCACACAGTTGGGACTGCATATCTTCAGCTTACATGAAGAGAGAGATGATGCTGTTTTCTAAGAATTCCCAAAAACAGCCAAAAAGAGACAAAAGGTCATGGTTTTCAGTAGAAATCATTGCATCATCATGACCTTTGAGGCTGCTTCAGAATGATGCATTTGTGGAGGCTGCTTTGAAACCTGTACAGCTACATAATGCCCCCTAAGCACAAAAATCTGGCTTGAATTCAAAGCACACCTGTGACTAAAGAGGTACGGCTTTTAGAGCGACCTATTAAAGGCTGACTGATTTATAACCTTCTCAACATGGCGGCCCAGTTTGAGCTCATGAACGCCAATAACACGGCGTCCTTACTTGGCTTCCTCAGGGTGAAATGTTCTCGCTATGAACCATAAAACTCTGCAGCTTCCAGAATCATTCGGGGACGTTTGGTATGTATTGTTATTAGAACAAGGCTGTAAAGTCAGGAGCGATCCAGGGCGGTGCTCCCTCGTGGATTCATTCCTCCTTCATACATTCTTCATGCTGGATAAATGGGTGCGTTTAGCTCCTCGTCTTGTTATTGTGAGCAGAAAAGTAGCTCTGTATTGGGAGGTGACTAATGTTCTGAGTCACACGTCTGGATCTCTAATTGAAACTCCTCCAGGAAGAATAATGTGTGTTGTATGGAGTCAGGTTAGTACCACCAGGTGGAATATTAGCCAGGCCAGCCACCGTTTATGGAGTCGCTATGGTGACGGCACATGTGGTAATCACAAAAACATGCAGGAAAGGCAGCTGGTAAAATTCTGAAGTGATCTGTTAAAGTAATATTTAGAGCAGAGTTACCAAAGAGCCGAATCGATGAAAAATACATTTGCAAGAGCCACAATCTAAGTGGTGAAAAGTGACAAAAAGTAGCATTAAAAATAAATTAAAAGTGGCAAAAATGTGTGAAAAGGGGCGACAATGGGGAGAAGGGTGGAAGAAGGGTCAGAAAATAGCTGAAATTGTTTTGTTTATTGTTTTACCTTTATTTAACCAGATAAATCCCCTAGTGATCGAGATCTCTTTCACAAGAGTGACCTGGCCAAGAGGTCAGCAGGACACGCCATAATAAATAATACATATTTTAAGAGACAGATAATACTCGATGGGCCAGATCTACTAAAGGTTTGCGTGTATAAAAATGTGTGCAATGAGTTTGCACACATTTTTATACACAAGTACAAACTGATTTACTAACAGTGCATGCTAAGGGTTGCGTCTTTCAAAGGTGCAAAATAGCGCAGCTACATCCAGTTAGTACGTTCGCCGCTATGAATATGCAATATGGGGCGTTTACATGCAATTGTGTGTGTGCTGGGAGGAGAAAATGCAAATATATTATTCTCACGTACGCAAAGCGATTTATCAAACCTGAAAGCAATTTTGCTCGATGAAACTGCGTCCATATTTAACACGTCTCAGAAGGAGGTGCAAACAGTTTGTATGCATAATTGTGCACACGTGGCTGCGGTTATTGTGGCAAGAAGGAGACAAGAAACGATGAAAGAAGACGCAGAGAACGCATTTTTCACCTTCATGTGAACATTTTGGGAATATATGAGGAAACAGTCATTAAAACATGTCGCCTATCCAACCTTGCCATTTTGGAGCTGTTGGGGGAAGTCAGAGCGGATTTGGAGCCAGCCATGAGGAGGAGCCACGCAATACCTGCAACGACAAAACTCTTTGCAAGTTTACTTGTTTTTTGCATCTGGGTCATTCTCAACCTGACAAGCTTCAATAGGAAACGTTTGAGAAAAGGCAGAGGATTTGAAAAAACTCAGAGTGTGATTGGATGAATGTTCAGAACAACAAAACACGTGACGTAGCCGCTATCGAGCGGCGCTTGCACTGCTACCAAGGATTAACGTGAAACTAGGCAACTGTAGACATGTTAGTGCTCGACTTTTGTCGTTTTTGAAAAGAAAATAACTCACTGCTGATCTTTGTTCTTCTTTTCATGAAGACATGTCATCAAGTTCTGATAAAACTGGCGCTTTAACAGCATCCACGCTAATCTCTTCCTCCATAACTGCACCAGCTCTTGCTGCTGCTTGTTTACGTCACGACAAGGCCGTGCCTGAAAGTACTGCCCCTCATCGCTGATTGGTCCTGTCACTGGCTAACCAGGCCCAAACGGTTCAGACGGGAGCTTAACAAGATGGATTCACCAGTGAAAAACAAGGAAACGGGCGAATCCATCTGCTTTGCAAGGTTAGGTCATTCCAGCGTATGGTAGCTATCACAGCCGGGATCTCCCAGTCCTGTTTTTCCGATGTTCTGTGTGAAGCTGTAACACTTACCTTTTCTCAAGCTAGCGTTAAACACACACAAGGGGAGATTTTTAAGCAAAATATTCTTTAAAAGTAAAGACCGGCTGGACCGGCACCTTATCTTTCGCTCCATCCCGCTCTAATTTCGATAAGAAAACCCAAATATTTTTAATTTGAGACTAGTTCAATGGGAACACCTCGTGAAGTTAAGACTGATGGGATGTCCCCTGGTAACTCACTGGAACTAGAAAACACCATGAGTTTGGTTTTGTCTGCATTTAAAACCAATTTAAGTTTTTCTAAACCAGATTGCACAACATTAAAAGCAGACTATAAAAACTCAAAAGCTTGCATAATTGAAGATGACCAACAATCAATAATGGTATCATCTGCATAAAAATGGTAAGAGGCATTTGAAAAATAATCACATAGGTTCTTTATATAGATAGAAAATAAAATGGGCCCTAAGACTGAACCTTGAGGCACACCTTTGGATACCTCCAGAAATGACTAGGTGGAACCAGCCATCTGGACACACTGGGTTCTATCAGACAGGTAATGGCAAACCACAACGCTGTACTTTATGATAAGCCAATCTGATGAAGCATGTTTATCATTAAACTGTGATCTACTGTGTCAAATGCCTTTGAAAGATCAATGAACAGTGCAACACAGTATTTCTTACAGTCCAAGGCATCAGTAAAATCATTTAAAACCTTAAGAGTGGCTGTATTTGTGCTGTGTTGCTTTCTGAAACCAGATTGAAAAGGTGATAAAATGTTGTTCGTGTCAAGAAAGTCCTTCACCTGGTTACTGACTATACGTTCGAACACTTTAGCAAGAAATGGGTTAGAAGGGACAAAAAATGAGTTATAGGTGGCAAAAAATTGTCCAAAAGTGGGAAAAGCAAGGCAAAAAATCAATGAAAATTGACTAAAATGGGCAAAAAGCAGTCAAAAGTGGAAAAAGTGGGCAAAAAAAGGAAACAAGTGGTATTTAATGGCAAAAGGTAGCATAAATGGGCAAAAATTGTGAAAAATGAGATAAAAGTGGCAAAAAGAAGTGGTAAAAATGGGCAAAAAATAGAAAATAAGTGCTATTTAGTAGCAAAAAGCAGCCTAAATGGGTTAAAATCTGCAAAAAATTGGAAATAAGAGGAAAACATTAAGTGGCAAAACTTACACATCTTTAGTATGGCCATGGTTTTGCATCACCATATCCCTGTGAGAATGGGAAGCATGAGATTTTGGGTGTCAGGCATTTCATCTACAGTTGAATATTTATGCAACGATGCACCGTGGTTCTGCAGCGGTGTCTCATTTCCTGCAGCTACTGACTCTTATCCAAAACCAGGAGAGTGAAATGCAGAGTAAATAATTTGCAGGTGTAAACCATGATTTAAGAGAGCATTCTGAGTGACTTTGATATAAACTTCAAGCCTGAGATTTTTCAGGAAGAATCTACATCCAGACTTTCGGTGGCCTTAGATTCCACCCTCAGGATTGTTGGTCGGTGTGGCAGCATGAGAGCAGGAGTCACCGCCTTACAATCTCAATCTACTTTCTTTGTTTTACCTCCATACGTCTTCTTCCAAGTCTGTCCACTCCTGCAGGATTCAGGCGTCCTTTTTGTCCCCTACGCTGACGTTTATATGAAATGAAACTGAGAGCAATAATGACAGTTATAGGAGGAAATATTTCCGTCGTTCATTAGTCCCCCACTTCCCCCTTTCTCTGGCGCCACAGCTCTGACTGTCGGACATTACAGGCCTGAAAACTAATTCATAGGATTCCTCTGGGGGGAGAAATCCTGTCCTGTGTTGGTGGCTTCTGGTTTTCACCACGTGAAACTGAGCCCCAAAGAGTGTGTGATGTTTGATTGGCCCGTGCACGCTGCCCAGCAACAGACAGGGTGACTAACTGAATCGCGGTGAGGACCATCTGGGGAGCTGAATGTGTCGTGCTGTGCCAAGCTGCAGAAAAATAACTCATCATCACGCTGCCCTCAGAGGAAGACGGAGGAGAGGAGCAGCAGCCGTGCCAGCGAGGTTCACAATACCTCATTATCATGTTGAGGACCTGGGACGGGGAAGCACCACCTGCCCCTTCATTGTCTGCTGGCTGGGACTCGGTCTGCGCGGCTGTCTGGCACACTGACTCTGTGTTTGTGTCACAGTCCGGTCCAATTTATCTGACTTACCGTCATAAATCTCCCAGCAGTCAAAACACGCTCCAACACAGAGGCCAGGGGAAGAAATCTGACTCCTGATTGGCTGCAGGAAAAATGGAGTTGGCAGAGTGGAATTACAGATGTTTATGATGGAATAAGTAACATTTTTATTGCTGATGATATGACAAAAAATGTAGATCACATGATTTTTCATGCTTTTGTGGCAGTATTACATCACTGTTTTCCTAAATAAAAGGGCTAACACATTGAACAGCTTACCTAGGTGCTATGACCTCCACCTAAAACAAGCCTGTGATGGCATGCTGAGCTCATGTTAGTGCAAAAGATCATGAAGGATGCCTTTATAAGTCTCTGTGTGCTCTTTTTAACTGCACCTGTGGTTTTAAGTTTTACGTCTCTTTTATCATAGATTCTACTTATGGAGCTACAGTGTTTACTGCTGCTTCTCTGACCTTGTTTAACACCACAGCCGCATGGCAAGCCATTATTGGGATAAAATTGGGGTTGGAATTATTAATTCATGCTACTTTTAACCAAATTAACCAATTTTTCTACCCATTTTCAACACTTCTTTTGACAAACCATTTTGCTGCTTTTATTATTATTATTATTATTATTTTTTTTTTTTTTTTAGCATTTTTGCCACTTCTTTTTTTCTACATTTGACCTATTTTTTGCCACTTTTTGGGAAATTTTTGCCACAAATAACCAATTTTTGCTACCTTTTTGACACTTTTTGCCCAATTTTGCTATTGTTTTGCCTTTTTTCAATTTATTTCCGTCACTTTTAACCCCATTTTACCACCTTTTAGCAACTTTAACCCTTTTTTGCCTCTTTCCTGCCACTTGTGATTTATTTTGCTGCCTTTCTGACACTTCAACCCATTTATGCCACCTTTTTGCCAATTTTTTCCCACTTTATTTGGCCACTTTTTTTGCCTAATTTGCCCTTTTTACTCACTTTAACCCTTTACCTACTGAGTCTAAAAATGGTGATTTGGACATATTTTGTTATTCTGGCTGTAAAATAGTCAGGAAATGCCCTAAGTCTGAGAGCTTTGGTCCCTTTTCCCAGGAGTACTTGAACTTGACTTTGCAACACCTGGTTAATGATTATTGCACATTATATGTAATTGTCAGCAGTTTAAAAGAAGAAAAACACAAAAACAGATTTGTTTTTCATGGCTTTTATGAGAAGAAATGTTGTTATTGCTCATGAAGTTTTGATTTGACATTTGAAATGTGAACCTATACATGTTTAGAACAATCAGCAGTCATTTTTTGAGTCTAGGACTCTGGGTGTGCAAAACACAGTGCAAAAGATAACTATATACATAGGCCACAATTAGTGCAAATAAAAGTGGAAAAATGCATTCTCAAGTAACATATTGTTATTGCACATGACAGACACACACAAAGGCCACTATCTAACGCTATTTTTTAAAAACAAAACACCACTCTCACTCGCTCTCCTTTCTCACTCGTCTTCTGCCAAAGCTGTCGTTTTTGCGGTGCTGTTCGACATTACCATAATATATATACCACACACCATATATTGCCGGAAAGCACAGATTCTCAGCTCTCTGTCGGCGTTGGATTTTTTTAGATTGAGCAAACTTTAAAGGAGTTACAGTGTTGAGAACCTGTGTAGCGGTGTCGTGATACTTCTGGTGTTTGCCATGAATGCCCACATCATATGGTTGCGAGTACCATAATGAACCATATATGTGCGCATGCCCACAATTCTCAGCTTTCCAACACCATTGGAATTTTTCTGACCGGACAAACTTTGACAGAGTTATGGTAATAATACTCCGGACAGATAAAACACAGCGCCTGCTCAGTAAGTAAAGGGTTAAACCCATTTTGACCACCTTTTTACCGCTAAACCCTACTTTTAGGCCACTTGAAACCAATTTTCACAACTATTTTGACACTTTCAACAAGTTTTTACCACTTTCAACCCATTGTCTTGCAAGAGTTTTACAAATATTTGCCCATTTCTGACTTTGTTTTGTCACTTTTTGCCCAATTTGCCATGTTTTTTCATCACTTTTAACTCATTTCTGCCCACTTTTGCCATCTCCATGATCCCCCAGTTGGCTGGGCCCCAGAAAGCTCTCCCCTTTATCTCCCCTTATAGGCCACCTTGACTGTAACATTATTGAAAAAGTCTATTTTGTATCAATTTAAATATGGTGTGCCCTGAGATTTTGGCTTAACCTTAGGTGTGCCTTGGGCGAAAAATGTTTGAAAACCACAGCTTTAATCATCATGGCTTTAAAACAAGCAATTGATGAGCTGAAACACCTGTCAACAGCTGTTTAAGTCATTTCAATATTATAACAACTGCTGCTGTGCTTGGCTCAACCCAAACCAAGCTGATCTGTTGCAACTCAGTTTCAATTAAAGCCCAAGTCAGGTTGACAGAGACGAGCATGCTCGCTGTATGTTGCTGTTATAACGCACACGAGAAACTTCATGTTTATTACACCGACACAAGCGAGTGATGTAAGATTAGTTATTCTAACCATCAAGCGACATCTGAACAGAGACTTGGCACACATTGTAGTTTTGATGCCTGAGTTAGTTTTAAGGAAGCCTTGAGACTCATCTTCCCAGTATGCTTTGCAGCACGTCCCTCCCCACTCTAATATGAGGAAATCTGAGGAGACTTTGCAAAAGTTCTCTCCTTCCGATGCCTCCATCCAGACAGGAGTGCAGCAGAAAGCCCCCTAGGATCCGAGATACGAGCCCTGCTATCATCCTTAAGCTGAATCTTGATGCCGCACAACTTTTAACTTGCTGGAACTGTGGAAGGAGGACTGGCCTCTGCTCACTCCTGGATCTAGTTGGACGTCAGACTAAAATCACACACCATGATCAGAAGTAAGATGTAAGAAGCTTTGATCTCAGCAGTTGTAGGAAATGTTTCATGTGCATTCATTAGAAGCTGCATTTGTTGTCTCTGCTGCCATCTCTGAGTTGTTGACTTGCTTTGCTGTGTCCATTATATCCAGTACAATATAACAAAGTGTATTTACTCCTTAGAGATCATTCTCATGGTTCCTGATTCCCGTTTTATGCTTTATATCTTATTTTAACGGCCTCTCGATAACAACCTTGGAAATTTAACGGATTTTCTAGTTTCCATGTCAGTCATCAGGCTGCTCCACATGAATGAATACATGAATGACTGGACCAATCAGTGTCCACTTAAGAGAAAGAGGCGATAGCTGCAGGTTTTGTTTAGTTGAAGCAACTGCAAGCCTGTAAATAATGGGGGCTGAATGAGAGATTAGCATGGATGCAGCTACTCCATGGTGGTGCTGCATGGCTACTGTGTTGTTTGGTTGCTCCGATTGGCTGCCAAACACCATCTATGGCGGTGTTACTCAACCCTGCTCAACCAAAGAGACAAATTGTTGAAAAATACCTCTGCAAAAGCTGTAATAAAAGAGGTGAAACGTGGCAAAAATGGCTTAGTAGCAATAAAAATAAATTAAAGGTGGCAACGATGGTCAAAAAGCAGCAAAGATGTGTGAAAAGGGGTGAAAATGGGGAGAATGTAAGAAGGGTCAGAAAAAAGCAAACATGGGGAAGAAGTGACAAAAAAAGCGAGTTACAGGTGGCAAAAACATGGCAAAAATGAGTGGAAATTGACTAAAATGGGCAAAAAGCAGTCAAGAGTGGCAAAAAATAGGAAAGAAGTGGTATTTAATGGCAAAAGGTAGCTTAAATGGCAAAAAATGGTAGATAAAAAGGGCAAAAATGGGACAAAAGTGGCAAAAATTGGCAAAAAAATAGGAAACAAGTGCCATTTAATGGCAAGAGGTAGCTTCAGTATGTGAAAAGTGGTGGAAAAAAGGCAAAAATGGGAAAATAAGTGGCAAAAATTGGATAAGAGTTGCAAAAAAAAAAGGGAAACAACTTATATTTAACGGCAAAAAAGGTGTGAAAAGTGGCAAAAATGGCAAAAAGAAGTGGCAAAAATGGGCGAAAAATAGGAAAGAAGTGGTATTTAATGGCAAAGGTAGCTCTACTGGGCAAAAAGTGGCAACAATGAAAAAAAAAAAGTTTTCCTTTAAGGTTTTCTGGGGGAATAATATTTAAAATGAAGACATCAAAGAGCCACACGTTGAGTATCATGCTCTAAAGGATGTGAAACATCCCATTAAGATGTGCAACAGTCTTTCTGGTATGTCTGATTATCTCTATCACTTTTCTGGCAGGACGTGGATGGACGATTTTTCCATTAAAAAATCAAACCAATCAAAGAAAATAACCACAATTAGCAGCCCTGGTTGATCCTTCCTGTTAGATGTGCAGCGTGATTGTGCGTCTGCGTGCATGCTGACAGGGTGTGATTCAGCCAGACATGCCTGGCATACCGGCTGTGTCTTTCCCCGCATGACGGGATATTTTGTCATCCTGCAGTCTGGATCCTCGTTCTGTGCTGCCTCCGAGTGACGGAGTCTCGCTGCCTCCCAGATTGACGTGACTCACAGCCCAGCAGGCGGCCTCCTCTCTGACCAGTTTGTCTGCGGTGGTGTCAGCTCGCTCTGACTAAACAGCTCTCAGAGAGGATGGAGGGTCACAGAGAACTGCAGAGTCTGGGCTTATCAGTCAGCTTTACCTGCTTCTAAAAGCACAGAGGAGAGAGAAGCAGAGGTCTAAATCCTTCTGACACGACACACATTTTCACCTTGACAGCTCTGATCTCAAGCCTGAGCGGCATGTCACAGCCTGAGGAGAACACAAGTGATGTCAGCAAACGCTTTTATCCTTTACTAGCTCTTCAACATCTCAGAACAGAGGCTCGGATTAAATGAGCCACTGGCTAAAGTTAGTAGGAGGTGTCATTGAGGTGAGGCTGGTTACACACCTGAGGATTTGAGGTGAATCATGCTCACTGCCAAGATTGTGCGCATGCAACATTCAGATGATGACACTTCTCCATCTGCTCACTCTCATTGCCTTCCCAATCTAGAATCGATATTTACAATCCCAGATCTGGAAGGCTCCACCTGTATTTGGAGCAGAAATAAAGTTTATGACACCACAATTTTAGGATTCTTTGGGCCAATATTCAGTTGTCTGAAGGACCCGTCCTGTTGGGATAGTCCCAGTGTTGCTTTTTTCATACATTCTCTGGTAAAAGCGTGTTCAGTTATCTGACAGGTACGACCAGATTATCAGATTGATGCCAGTCCGTCACCGTGTGTACACACCTACACTCCTGACTGCACAGCCGGCCCGGACCAATGAGGCCACCAGGTGCTGCCAACACCTCCTCCAGGCAGCTGTCTGTGGGCGGATCCATTTTGTCTTTGACAGTTTGAACATGTTTCTTTGGATGCCGTTGTTCAGGTTCATAAATCAAACCGGTCAGAGACAGAGCTGACGACGACCAGAGTTTTTGTGTTGACTTTCCTTGGATGTTTTCTCCTTTTATTTATTTTATAAATCAATCATGGTCAATATAATTTGGATTTTTAACCCCAAAAATTACAAAAAAAAAAGTACATCCTAAATCTCAAAACGAAAAAAAGATTTCTGCAAAGTAATGTCAATTAAATAAAATATAGAACAATACATGACTGCATAAATATTCACCCTCTTTAAAGTGACTGACCTAATGCAACAGAGGTCTAGACCAGGGCTATTCAATGGGCCAAATTTTAAAATCAAAAAATGTAGCCAGTCCTGACATGGTTGGTGCCCAGAAAGCAGCTGGTAATGTTTGAACCAATACAGATCAATTTAAGGAAAAATATGCACTTTTTATTCATAGTCTCCCTTTTAAATTTGGCAACATGACAAAAGCACATGAAAAGTACATTAAAACACAACAACAGAGCTGTATTTGAACATAACCTGAGGTAGTGGAATTTTTTTTTTCTCTTGAATAAAAATGAAATAGATAGAATAAAAATATAAAATGAAATTCTGTAAATCAGGGGTGTGAAACTCAGTCACAGAAGGGGCCGGATTCTGAATTAAGGTCTAACCTGAGGGCCTAACAGGGTCCGCATTTAACCAAACTGTTAACCTCATTATTAACAACAATACATTATAGGGAAAAAATAAGCTTTAATAAGATTTTGAGATTTTAAAAAGTCAGAATGATCAGTTTAAAGGCTCAAAATCAGGGATAAAAAGTCAAAATTAATGGTGCAAAAGGTCAAAACACAAAATTAGATGTTAAGATCATGCATTTAAAAGGCAAATATATAAAAACGAAACTCATGATCATGTTTTTAAGGCCAAAATATGACTTTAACTTTAAAATGGTGAACCTAAAAGGTCAAAACATGAAATAAAAAGTCAATAATAAATAGAAAAAGCCAAAATATTGGACAAAAGTCAAAATAATATATTGACGAAGTCAAAATATGAGATAAAAAAATCAAAATAATGAAGAGAAAAAGCCTAAATATTAGCTATAAGTCCAAATAATAAACATAAAAGGTCAAAACATAAGGTAAAAGTCCAGGTAATCGATAGAAGTCATAATTGTGCTTTGCAAAAATTAAAATACGGAAATGAAAACAAAAATGAATTTCCCACATTTCTTTTTATCTTATTATTTTTAATCTCTATATTTTTCACATTTTTATGACTTCAGGATATTTGATATAATCAAGGTTAAGTTTAAATTTTTATACAGGAGGAATTCTGCAGACCTCATATTTTAGGGCCAGTTATAATAGAAATATGATATGATCTTGTGGGCCGGGTATAACTGTACCACGGGCCGGATTTGGCCCCCGGGCCTTGAGTTTGACACCCAAGCTGTAAATGATCATTTTGGTCACATCTTACCCGAAAAACATAATTCTGCTCAGTTATAGCCACAGTTGATGTTTCATAATCGGTATTTTGGGGCTACCAGCATCGCTAGCCACACTTCAAAACGACATGGGCCGCAGTAGGTAGACTGTTGCTAGGCTACGTGGAGGCTAGGCTGGGCCACTTGGGGTTGGTTGTGGGCCACATGTGGCCCCCTGGCCACTATTTGAATAGTCCTGGTCTTGACAGTTGGTGCTAGTAGTCTCACGGTTAGTGAAACTGGGCTCACCTGAATGCAGTGACTGCGCCTCAGTGATTGTAGTATAAAGACACCTGTGTCTGCAAGGTCCAGTCACTGGTTAGTCAGTCTTCATGGCTACCATTCCACCATGAAGACAAAAGAACACTCCAAGCAACTCAGAGAAAAAGTTAATGAGAATTATAAGTCAGGGGATGGAGACAAAAACATTTCCAAGGTTCTGAACTCTGGAAATGTTAGCAGCCCTTTGACCTGGGCGGAGTTTCAGACCGTTTTGCCACACAGCCT
The DNA here is from genome assembly GCF_018320785.1 of Cheilinus undulatus. Classification (NCBI taxonomy): domain Eukaryota; kingdom Metazoa; phylum Chordata; class Actinopteri; order Labriformes; family Labridae; genus Cheilinus; species Cheilinus undulatus. The sequence goes on from NC_054875.1 coordinate 2,108,866, forward strand.
GCCTGAGCAGTCGCGTCACCTGCTGAAAGTGACGTCATGCTTTGGTCCTCAACTCAAAACAACTATCTTGGCTCAGGTCATGACCTGAGTGGTTACCATGGTAACTTCTTCTTCTCTCTCCTCCTTAGCGGGGTTGTAAACCAGCTACATGCATACCACCACCTGCTGTTCAGACTGAGTACATACACTAGTGGGCCTGGGCACAGATCGATGTTGCTAGTGTGAAAGCAAGCCAGCGGGGGAGGGGGAGGAACCGCGCTGTGCCGCAGTTTAAAACAACTGGGCCTAATGTGAAAGCGCCCTTAGAGTTGAACAAACCAACATCTCTATCCAGGTCCAGGGCCGTAGCTAGGGCTTTAGGGCCCCTAGAAAGAATATTACACAGGCCAAATGTTGCCTGACTTTTACAAATAATTCTGCATTTTAATGTAATTTTGAATCATAATTTCCCCATTTATGAGCAATACTTTAACTAAATTTACTTGTATTATTCTGCAGCATTGGACTACACATTTGGACATTTTTAACCCTTGTGCCTTCCTCAAACTTACTACCCTCTGAACACCTTTGAGGCAAAAATGTACACGTACAGAAAAATTGCCATTAAATCAGCATACATCAATATTTTTTTCTACTTTTTTTTCATAAATCTCTTTAACAACTTCAGACCTGCTCAAAACTACAAAAAAATTCAAAAGTCTCAGAAGTTTAACCCTTTAAATACCAGTTTGATTATTTGAAATATTTAATTTTTTACTGCAAAAAAAAAAAAAAAAAAGACACTAAAAGTGAATTATTTTCCAAATAATTATTAGTAGAAAGATGGGGCTTTGGGGGTGATAAGATTAGCAACAAATTGATTTGATTGCATCAATATTTTTTATGTAGTGTCAGAAATACCCTCTTGATACCTTTGCGAGGCAAAAATGCCCCACTGACTTCCATTAAAACCAGGTTTTTCAATCTCACTGTTGTTGCAGTATAAAATCATGCATTCTTTAATGTCAGCATTTCAATGTGAAGAAGTCTAGTGAAATTTGACATTTTTAACGTATTCCACCAGATTCAACCATTTACTCATTGTAGGACCATGCACCAAATTCTTCTGTTTTTGCCAGTTATATTACAGAGAGTTTTGTGTGAGTTTCAAAGGGTAAAAATCTTGAAAATTATTGAATGTTTGGTAGTTTTGAGCAAGTCTGAAGTTGTTAAAGATTTTTATGAAAAAAGTTTAAAAATATATTGATGTATGCTGATTTAATTGCAGTTTTTCTGTATGTGTACATTTTTGCCTCGAAGGTGTCCCGAGGGTAGTAAATTCACTGAGAGTATGAATGACATTTAAGAGGAAAACATGTTGGATTTTAACAATTTCAACAACAACTCCCGTTAGTAGCATTTCTCCTAGAACCAGCCTGGTTTTGGTCCATTTGTCATTTAGATATCGTTTCTGTCTGTCCACATTGAGACAGAAAAGGGGGAGTCTATATTTTCTCTCTGTCTAAAATTGATTTCTCTTTAAGGAGACAATCTCCTCTCCATCTTTGGGCGACTCAATACTCCTTTTGACTTTAAACACTGAAATGAAGGTTTGCTCTGCTGATCGATTTGTCTGCCTGAGATTGTTCACACATATTCCCTCCTCATTGTTAACTTCCTCATGGATCCAGCGTCCTCTCAGCGCTGATCAATGCTCCGAGATGACTGCTGTCAGATAAACACTCATTTGTCATACACACCATGAGGAGGAGGAGGAGAACTAATGGCTACTGCTTGGTCGAGGATGCCGACAGACTCCATGCTTTGACAGAGATCCATCGACAATGCCAGCTTAGGGACATGAGAGGAAATCATGTCGTATTGATCGGGTATCCAACAGGCTGCCATTCTAACGGATTCCTTTACAGCTGCTGATTGTTAATCAATGGTTCTTCTCTCCTGATCACTCCCAGCCCACTTTCTCTCTTCCTCTCTTTATTACCAGAGCAGATACAGCTGCTTTAGTCCACACGAGGAGAAGGGCCCCTTAAATCTGCTCCATTCATACTGTGGATGTAGACCATGCTGGTTTTTGTTGATTAGAGTTCATTTTCATGGTTCTGCATGGAGCTGCACATTTCAGTGCATGACGGCGATGACATTGGCTCCATCTGAGACAGGGAGCATCATCAGTCTGTGTCGTTCTGGCCTTGCACCATGCACCTTTTCAAAGTCAAATAATCAGAGTCAGAGTCGATTCGGAAGTTCTGCTGCAGTCGGGGCTTGCTCCCATGATTTTGGTTGTTTGGTGTGAGGTGGTCATTAAACTTTATTTTAAACTTGGATGCCACCTGTGCCAAAAGATGTGAAATTTGAACCCTGCTGGATATTCCACAGTCAACTGTCAGTGGTATTATTAGAAAATGGAAGAGTTTAGGAACAACAGCAACTCAGCCGCAAAGCAGAGGACCACATATGATCACAGAGTGGGGTCTCAACTGCTAAGGATCATGGGTAAAAGTCTCCATCACTCTGCTGATTCCCCAGCTGAAGAGTTCTGAACTTCCACTGGCGTTAATGTAAACACTAAATTTGCAGCAGGAGCTTCATGAATGGGTTTCCGTGGCAACAGCTGCATGCAAACCTCACATCACCGAGTCAAATGCAAGGAGGCAGATGGAGTGGCATCTCTGTTTCAGTCAGACAGGTGAGTCTGGGTTTGGAGGATGCTGGGACTGACTGTGAAGTTTGGTGGAGGAGGGATAATGGTATGGGGCTGTTTTTCAGGGTCTGGTCTAGACCCCCTATCTCCAGTGAAGGGCGATCTTAATGCTTCAGCAGACCAAGAACAATGGACAGTGCTATGCTTCCAACTGTATGGCAACAGTTTGGGAAAGGCCATTTTCTATTCCAACATGACTGTGGCCCAGAGACCAAAGAAGGACTAGAAAGACATGGTCTACAGTCCTGACCTCAACCCTATCCAGCATCTCTGGGATGAACAGATTGGGAGCCAGGTCTTCTGGTCCAACATCAGAGCCTGAACTCATAAATGCTCTACAGAATGACTGGACACACATTCCCACAGAAAAACTCCAGAATGTTGTGGAAAGCCTTCCAAGCAGAGTGGAGGCTGTTAGAGCTGCAGAAGGGGGAAACGCGGGGGGGGGGGGCTGGAGCCTATCCCAGCTGTCATTGGTGGGAGGAAGCCGGAGTACCCGGGGAGAACCCACACAGAAAGGCCCTGACTGGGAATTGAACTTTCTTGCTGGGAGGCAACAGTGCTAACCCCTGCGCCACTGTGCAGCCCATCCTCATCTTATATTAAACCTGAAAAAATAACACATCAACACATGTGCCCATGCAGAGGCTGGGTGGTCAAAGCATGAGCGTGTTTTCTTAGAGTAGATGCCAATCTGTCTGTCAGCATGCAAACTCCTGGCTGTTTCTGAGATGTAATTGACACCTCACATGTTGGCCTAAAGTTTGGTACCATCCCTGGTGGGTCATCTGACCCACTGACCACTGCAGAGCTACACTATTCTGCTGCTTTTACACAACACTGCGAGGACTGGTAGAATCCTTTATATCTGCAATTTCAAGAGTATAGAGAGATAAGAGCTTCTTCAGACTAGGTCAAGTCCTTCTTTATTTAACACTTGGTTCTTTTTATATCTTGAAAAATGTGGCTTTAACCCAAAAGAGCCCTCACCCAATTTTCCTCAGCAAAATTATGGCGGACTCAGTAGAGCATGTACAACAAATTTCTGACTTTAAAACACACCTATCTCTAATGCAAAGATAGAATGTCGGATGTCACGTTGGACTTTTGTTGTTAATTTATTATCATCTATTACTGGAAAATCGTTCACCATGAGTCAAAATCGATTAGATTTAACGTCAAAAATCATTTGAACCATTTGAATCAGTTGAGAACCACTCCATTAGCGCCTAGCGCATGGGCAGCTCTAGCATCTGGAAAGGAACTATCAATGCTGAAAAGTAGAGGGAGGTTTCAGGGAAGGCCTTGACTATTTCAGTGAGACAATGCTAAACCACATCCATCACAACAGCATGGCTTCACAGGAAAAGAGTCTGGGTCCTGAACTGGTCTGCATGAGTCCAGACCTTTCACCATAAAAACCATCTAGAGAATGAGGAAAGGAAGAAGACCCAGGACTGTTGAGCAGCTAGAATCCTACATCAGATAAGAATGGGACAACATTCCTCCCCCATCAGCTGGTCTCCTCACTTCCAGACGTTTACAGACTGTTGTTAAAGAAGAGGGGATGCTACACAGCGGTAAACATGGCCTGTCCCTATTTTTTTGAGACGTGTTGCTGCCATGAAAAACAAAATGAGCTCATATTTTCCTGAAATGTTAGAATGCCTCAGTCTAACATGTGATCTGTTGTTTCTGTTCTGTTGTGAATAAAATCTCATTGCATTCAGTGTTTTTGCATTAGCACGGCGCCCCAACTTTTTTGGAACAGGGGTTGATAAATGTGTGAATGTTGGCAGCACCAACACTGATGGCACCTCACCAGTCCTCCCATCCATCCATCCTTCTCCCCCCTCATGCTGTTTGGGGGTGTGGGGGTGGGACCAGGGGGGGTGCTTGGCCTCACAGCCGCTCTGCCAATTGTCCTTGTCCGGGTCATCACCGTGTTGGGTGCCAATCTGTCTCTGCCAGCTGAAACGACCCCCACCCCACGCCTCTTTCTGCCCCTCGTAAAACTACTTGGCACAGATTCCCCCTCTGCCCGCCCTGTACGGAGGCAGATAAGGGCCAAAACAGGTCCTCATTTGAATCTGAAGAGTCAAATGTAAACAAAAACTTATTTTTTCATGGAAAATTTGCAAAAAAAAAGGAATTACCTTTTCTTTTTTTTGTTTTCTTTATTAAGAATGAGTTTTATTTGACAAATAAAGTTACTTATTCTCTCACATACTTAATATTAATGACTGCTGCTTCCATTTTTCTATATCTATGAAACAACCCTTTAATTTCTTACTATTCAATCACGTGCTTTGTATTTCAGAATAAAAGCAGCTTTTTGGCCCTGATGTGCCTCCGTATCGGTGCTGTCTCCACTCCATTAAGCAGCGGGCGATCCAGTGTCACGGTGAGAAACGTGGAGGAATGAGTGGAGGCAGAGAGGGGGAGAAGAAGAGACCCAGTGCGATTTATAACTTCCATTTGCATAATGGGATTAATAGGACCTCTGTGTGTATTCAGCAGTGTGGGTGAGGGGGGGTCGGGGCAGGGGGCGGGGGTATAGATCAAGGCAGAGCGAGACAAGTGCAAGAATACACCTGCTTGACTGGCTAGTGACAGCAGCGGTCGGAACCCCCCCTCCCCCGCTGCGATGTTTTGATAACATGGCCTCTGGAGGTGTATGTGTGGAGGAGGGGTGGGGGGGGTGGACCTCCTCTTTTAACCCCCCGAGTGCTGTGACAGTTGGACCAAAAAGTACGTCTCATTTATTTCTCCTGGAGGAGCTGCAGGCGAGGATGAGTCCTGGGAGGCCTCGTCAGATGGCCCGCAGGCTGCCAGACGGTAAACAGTGCAGCACTGAGCACACTTTACTGCACACTCGCATGTCTCTGCAAACAAAGGAAATGCTGCTAACGCTTCAGAGAAAGGCACTCTTGGTAAAGGCTCTAGAGTTCTTACGGGTGGCTTTATCGTTGGTTAAGAAGAAACAAACAGAGATACTTGCCTCTTTTGTTTGGGTCATTGAAAACACTGAAATCTCTCCTGGTTCCAGCAAAACTGATCTAAAAACCCCTTAAGGAATCTGAAGGAGTTTTCACATTAGGCATGTGCCCCACCTCTCCCTCACTGGTCTGCTTTCACATCGCTCTGTTCTTGAACACACGTGTGTATACGTGTACAGTATGTGGTGGTATGCATAGTTGGAGTGCAAATCTGCCAAGAAGAAGAAAGAAAACAAGTCAAACACTCAGGTTGACATTTGTTATGCTCCATGCAGACGATGGAGTCCATACTGCTACCCTGGATGTTTTTAATATTTCTGAGATGCCAATGCCGCTGGAGGGCTGCTCTCTCCTCATCATAGAGAATGTTTATGGTGGCCATGGGGTCTGACACAAATGCATAGGCAGAACACTGCAATCACAGAAAACACAAATGCTAACAGCTAAGACCAAAAGAAGCTATTAGCATTGAATGAGTCCATGTGTCTGAAATCACTCCCTATTCAATATGAAGAGCACTACAGTATGTAGTAAATAAGCCATGTTGTAGTGGTGTCTGAAGTCTGAGTGAGCATTGTTATTCACTTTACAGTGCACTCATCCTATCCCACAATGCATTATGAAAAGTAGTGAACAACGGATGGTCACTAACCCAGCAATATTTCCCATCATGCATCGTGGTTGCTGCTCTCAAACATGACAAACAAATGAGGGGAGCACAGGAACACAGATCAGAACATTTTCAGGCTTTTTTGGTTTTAACTAAGGGTGTTCCTAAACGTCTATTTCCCTATCCGGCTAAACGCTCATCATTTAGTCTAACCGACTAGTCTAAAGAGGAGAAAATCGCTAGAAAACAGTCAAATTCCTCACAGGGTCATTGAGTCAGCCGGTGTCATGTTAGCCTGATAGACTCTCTACAGCGTGGCTAGCATTAAAAGCCAGCGCCGCCCACCTTCGTTCCTCTTTGCAGATTAATATTGTGCTTTAATTTTTGGCATCTTAATTTCAGGTAAGTAGTTATACGTGAGTTCAACCCTCGACAGCCCACATACCACTTTATTTCCATTGACTACTTTAGAAAACTGTTGTACCGCCGTCTTCCTACTAAACGCTAACAGCTGAGCTTCTCATGTTTACATCCGGTGAAGAGCCAGACGGGAAGGCAGCGGCCATTAACTGAAGCTGTAGCGGCCTCTGGTGGCAGGAGGTTCATTACAGTTTAAAAGAGAGAATAGCTAGACCGGGATTTCAAGCCTGAGCTGTTTGACAGATTAGTTAATCCCACGCCGGCTAATTTGATAAACGCTTTTAACCGTTTTACCGATTAACCACGTGCATCCCTAGTTTTAACAAAAATATTTACTCTAAAAAAAAGTCAAGGATTCAGAACGAAGCAACTTTCATCCCCCATGATGATTACAAGACATGAAACCATCATCTACATGCAGAAATAAGTGATAATACACACAATCATTTCTACTATTCTGCTACTAAAGTCACAAAATGTTTCATTTTTCTTTTTTTTTTTTTTTGTGAAAATACGTTTAGTATGATATGAGTTTTCTGTGAAATTCTATTGTTAATTTTGATCCTCAGTCGTTGTCAAAGAAATCTATGAGCTGTTGTTGCTAAACATTTTAATTGTGAGATGGCCATGACGTCATCGTCTGCGACTAGAGTAGTATCCGAAATCACTTTCGGGGTTTACTGTTGAGTCCGCTACATAGTCCTCTATATAGTCCACTATAGTCCACTATAGTCCACTATAAAGTCCACTGTAGTCCGCTACATAGTCCTCTATATAGTCCACTATAGTCCATTATAGTCCACTATAGTCCACTATGTAGTCCACTATAAAGTCCACTGTAGTCCACTATATAGTCCACTATAAAGTCCACTGTAGTCCACTATATAGTCCACTATATAGTCCTCTATATAGTCTACTATATAGTCCACTATGGTCCTCTTTAGTCCACTACATAGTCCTCCATATAGTCCACTATATAGTCCACTATAGTCCTCTATAGTCCACTACATAGTCCTCCATATAGTTCACTATATAGTCCACTTTAGTCCACGATATAGTCCACTATTATCCACTGTAAAGTCCACTATAGTCCACTATATAGTCTACTATAGTCCACTTTATAGTCCGCTATAATCCACTATATAGTCCACTATAATCCACTATATAGTCCACTTTAGTCCACGATATAGTCCACTATTATCCACTGTAAAGTCCACTATAGTCCACTATATAGTCCGCTATAATCCACTATATAGTCCACTATAATCCACTATATAGTCCACTTTAGTCCACGATATAGTCCACTATTATCCACTGTAAAGTCCACTATAGTCCACTATATAGTCCACTATAATCCACTATCTACTGCTGACTACAGAGTGGATAGGGAGGAGGGAATGACTGACTGGTTGGACATGCGCACTGCGGCTGCAGTAAATATCCATGTGCGAGTAGGTTTACAACGCATGCGCTGATGGAAAACCCAAAACAAAACAAAGATGGCCGACACCAGTGTACTGTTCGTGCTCCTCACTCTTTTGAATTTAACTGTACTTCTCCAACAAAGTGTCGGTTTACTTCACCATCACTCGGATCAGCAGAGACTTATTTCGTGCCTGCACCAGATTCTGACTTGATCCATACGCTGTCGAAGGGCAGCCCGAAGGCGATATTGGACAAGACCTTCATTCAAAATCACACCGCCATCTACTGGCCTGGCATGTATACTACATCGTTTTTGGTGTTTTCTACAGTCTCATGTGAATGGAGATTGTTTTGGAAATGTTGCTTTCTGAACGTGGAACTTTTTGGAAACGAAAACGGAAAATGAAGCAAAACCTTGTCATGTAAACGGGGCCTTAGAAGAGACAGGAGATGGTCACTGATGAGTACAGCTGTGTTCACATCTCTCTCATACCTGCTGGAGACCACCTCCTCAGGCCTCCTCAGACCTCCTCAGGCCTCCTCAGGCCTCCTCAGACCTCCTCAGGCTTCCTCAGGCCTCCTCAGACCTCCTCAGGCCTCCTCAGGCCTCCTCAGACCTCCTCAGGCTTCCTCAGGCCTCCTCAGACCTCCTCAGGCCTCCTCAGGCCTCCTCAGACCTCCTCAGGCCTCCTCAGACCTCCTCAGGCGTCCTCAGGCCTCCTCAGACCTCCCTCCTCAGGCCTCCTCAGGCCTCCTCAGACCTCCTCAGGCTTCCTCAGGCCTCCTCAGACCTCCTCAGGCCTCCTCAGGCCTCCTCAGACCTCCTCAGGCCTCCTCAGACCTCCTCAGGCTTCCTCAGGCCTCCTCAGACCTCCTCAGACCTCCTCAGGCCTCCTCAGGCCTCCTCAGACCTCCTCAGGCTTCCTCAGGCCTCCTCAGACCTCCTCAGGCCTCCTCAGGCCTCCTCAGACCTCCTCAGGCCTCCTCAGACCTCCTCAGGCTTCCTCAGGCCTCCTCAGACCTCCTCAGGCCTCCTCAGACCTCCTCGTGTGCTCATGTGTAACGTGTGCTTGTCTGGCAGTGACTTCAGTTGTACTGAGCTTTGTTGCATTCGTGTTTTCTGTTAATGCAAAGCGTTTTAAATATGCATCTGTATGCTGCTGTAAATGTGAAGATGTTGGCAAGAAGAACATCTCACAATATGCATGAGGGCTGAACCATTCTGAAAAAAAAAAGTGATTTCACTCATATTGCAAATTTGATATGTATTGCCACTCATTTTTAATAAGAAAAACAAAAAAAGATGAGGAAAGTTTTACAAACTGCTGAAGAAAAAACAAGACGTTTGAATGTTTGAATGATTTTGTAGAGCACAGGTGTCAAACTCAAGGCCCGGGGGCCAAATCCGGCCCGTGGAACAGTTAAATCCGGCCCGCAAGATGATCTGATATTTCTGTTCTAACTGTCCCATCAGTCTGAGGTCTGCAGATTTCTTCAAGTATAAAAATGTGAACTTATCCTGATGATTTAAGATATCCTTGTTAAGTCATAAAATATTTAGATGAGAAGCCAGAAATGTGGGGAAAGAAATTAGTTGTTTTTTAATTTTGCATCTCACAATTAGGACTCAAACTTAGGATTCTGCCTTTTTATTTCATACTTTCAGCATTTCAACTCATAATTTTGACGTCTAATATAATATTTGGAGCTTTAAGATTCATAATTCTAATGTTTAAGTGATATTTTGACCTTTTAAACAGTTGATCTGTATTTTATCTCATATTTTCAACTCCAAACTTTGACTTCATAATCCCATAGTTTGACCTTTTACACTCACAATTTAAAAATTTAGAATCATATTTTGACTGTTAATTTCATGATTACAAATTTTATTTCATATTTTGACCTTTTAAACTCATGATTTTGACTTTCTTTCTAATATATTTGCCTTAAAAAAATATTTTTTAAATTTCAGTTTCACATTTTGACCTTTTTGAACCAGAAAGTTTTGAGCCTTTAAACTTTGTTTAAAAACGAATTTTAAACTGCTGTTGTAGAGAATAAAATCTCTTCAGCCAAAGAAAAAATATCAAAGTGGAAATATTAACAGAAAGTGAATGTTTGTGCAAAAGTGTGATGATAAAACGTCAAAGCACCCTTGAGATGTGTTCTCAGTTGGATTAAAAAACACCAGAAACAGAACGGCTCCGGCCTGGGCCATTGTCCTGTATGAAAGCATTAACCCTTAGAGCTCCAGCAGCACGTATCCATGCCAAAGGTACACCCGTTTGTAAATTGCTTGGTAACTTTTGAACTGTAAGTCATAAGCACTAACTTTCTTTCCCTCTGAAAGCTGTGTTTTGTGCCTTTCTATATATGTTGTTCATGCATTTGTAGCTCTTACAGAACATTTTCTAGTGAGCCCAGGACTTGGCTGACTTCCCGGGGTCTCTGAAAACAAGAAGCAACACAGTTTAGAAAAACATTAATAGCTTTCGAACCATACATTTAAGACAGTTACTTTTTTTCCTCTGAAAGCTGGCCATTTTAACGTTCCTTTCCTACCCTCGATGTCTCTGTAGCCCTTAAGGCCGCTGTTGTTGCGAGCCCAGAACTTCTGTGACTTTTCGGTCTCTTTAAATATTAAAATCCACAGCATTAGATCCAAAATAAGCACCTTTTTGTCCATTTTTTAAATCCATTTTTGATCATGTGCTTTGGCTTTCTTCGGTGGGCAGAGCCATATTTGTTGAGGGCAATGCTTAGATGCAAAGTATTGTGGGAGTTGTAGTCGACCAGTTGCTCTTCTGCTGCTTAAAGGAACGGCACAAATGAATCTAACTGCAAAAAAGCGCATGGACTTTCTCTTGTATTTATTTAGAAATTTTGAAAACTGTTAGTCACAGAATGTTAATTTTTTCACTGTTTTGTCCCCAAGAGATGGAGAACAAGTCTATGCAAAGAAAATGCTTTGTCACTATTGTTTACTGTGTGTTATCAATGAAAATCTTTGAGTTTCAAATTACAGTTTTTTTATTTGTCTTTAGAGTCTTATAACTTTTTCATATTTCAAGAGACATTACTGTAGTAGATATATTCTTAAAGACCTGGTTGTCCTGAAAAAAAAAGATGGATAGAGTTTGACTGTGCACCACAGGGTCGATGTTTTACAAGCTTTTTAAGAAAAAAGTCCAGGAGAGACATGATGGGAAAAAAATAGCTGTGAGCTCTAAGGGTTAACATGAAAAAAAATACACCATAGAAATTTCAATTTTTTTTTTCAGTAGTTGGACAAAAAACAGTTTCTTTTTTATAAAATGTAGATCATGTCATGATTTAAATCTTTAAAAGCTAGTGTATGTTCAGTAAACTTTCAGAGCTAAAGAGTATTAAACAACAGAGTAGATCTGTCAGTGAAGAGTCTAAAAACAAAGACATGGATATTTCCAGATTCCTCTCCCCCTATATCTCCCTCATTCCTCTCCCCTGTCATTGTTTCTCCCTCTCTCCTCGGAGGTGTTAAAATGCTGAATTCGGGCCAAGTTGCCATCACAGACGGGCCGTAAATCTCCCCTCCAGTTAGGGCTTTTTCTCCTCTGTTGCAGCCCCGCCATTGTTAAAGTGAAGGCAGCGCTCCAACACCAGCTGTCGGAGCAGAATACACCCCTAACCCTCAGTGGTACCGTAGAAACCCAAGCCCATCTGTGTTGGACCTCCACGCTCACGTCTGTTCAATGTAAACGTTTGAGTCCAGTACGGACAAGAAACTGATCCAGTGTTTAAAAGGCGGCGAAATGCAGGAGGACGCCAAGTTCAACAAAAGCTCAGAAGAACATTTCTCTGTTTGATTTCCTGTCAAAATGTTCAGTTCATACGCTCGACCTTCAGGGTCTTTAGATCAGGGTTTATACCAGGATCACCAACCAGGTAACAAGACGATAAAAAGTCTAACTGCGGGTTAATCCACACCTTATAAAGTAAACAGATCACCTTCACCTATCCTGTTAAATCTGAGGCAGCAGTAACGTCTGATACTTTCATATAGAGGAGGAACGTGATTCAAGAGTTTACATGCAGATTTAAAAAAGGCACATTTTTGTGTTTTTATGACTTAAACTGGACTTAGATATCCATGCAAACATGTTAGTCCTACTGAAATCATACTTGATCATATTTCTGAGGTCTGACCAACACCATGTGTTAGAGATCCATTTATGCACACATGCAGACTGGGCATGCTCCATGGTCTTTGTGCAATGAAGATGAACAGCATAAAAGCAAAGCAGCAGTCTGCCTTTGTTTTCACTTTTTGACTTTCAAACCAGTTTGCTTCTTGCTAAATTATTATCAAGGTCAACAGGAGAGCGGTCCATAGGAAGTAGCCGATGTCAGCATACTGGCAGACCAAATCAGTGCTCTTATCAACAGATGGTTGCTCCAAAGACACTTTCAGATAATCTAAATGGGCTGGCATCTACACGGACACATGCAGGCTCTGCTCCTTCCTTTTTATACTGTTTACAGTTATTACTCTACAGTTTGAACATGAGGCACACCTGCAGCTTAACCCTTTAACAACATTCAACATTGCTGAATTAAACAGGCTGTAGCTGCAAATATGGTGCCTAATGTTGTTACTACTTTACACCAGGAGATGGCGGACATGAGTAACTTCAATCCCAGCAGCATTTGTGGGTGTGTTTCTATTCACAGTTTTGGAGAGAGAGAGAGTTTTGAAGGACCCACCACCAGTTGAGGAGACGAGGAAGCGGTGGTTGTAGTCGGAGCGTAACGGAGAGAAAGAGACCGAATTGTAGTGAGAATACTCACAATGCCGGGAGGAATAGGGGAATATTCACCCTTTGACATGACGTTCTGTCGTCTGGTGAAACCATGGGTGAGACTGACGGTGCGTCTGTGAGCACAGACAGCACGTCTGGGTGCCATGATAGTCCACAAGCAGCACATGCCAAGGCCAATGCTTTGCCTCACAGTGGCCGGGGAGGGAGGGGACAGGGTTGTCAAAACAGCGTGAATAGTGATAGAGGTGGGGAATGAAAAACACAGCGGAGGTAGGGGCAGCCATGCTAGAAGCCATGGGAGAAAACGCACAGCCAATGGCGGTGGAGGCCGCCTGGTGATGTCAGAATATGCAAATTAGATGAATGTATTTACTACCATCACAAACTTTGGGTCATACTGAAGATTTTTCGCATAGAGCCCCTAAAGGAGGGTATCTAGACCAGAGGTTTGACGCCTTTCAGCCTGTGGCCCCAAAAAAAAAAGGTGCCAGAGACTAGGGCCCCCACTGTACACTGAAGAAAAGTCATGAGGAGACAAGGCCAGCAATAAATAGGGATAAAGGGAAGTAGTGTGAGGGGCCCAGCTGAAGTGGGGGCCCTTGGAGGTCAGCAAAATCATGGTCCACTGAAAATTAAAGCTGTTATATCTATATTTTATTCTAACCTGAATAATAACCTCTTATCAAAGCAGCAAATACATATATACAGGTACCGCTCAAAAAAGGAGAATATCATGAAAAAAGTCAATATTTTTTGTCCCTCATTTCAGAAAGGTAAACCCATATATTATATAGACTCATTACACATAGAGTGAAATATTTCAAGCCTTTATTTCTTGAAACGTTGATAATTATGGCTACAGATAAGAAAACCCAAAATTCAGTGTCTCCAAAAATTAAAATATTATATAAGATCAATATAATAAGGATATTTTTAACAGAAATGTCAGGCTTCTGAAAAGTATGTTCATTTCAATGCCTTCAATACTTGGTTGGGCCTCCTTTTGCATGAATTACTGCATCAATGCGGCGTGGCATGGAGGCGATCAGCCTGTGGCACTGCTCAGGTGAAATGAAGCCCAGGTTGCTTTGATAGCGGCCTTCAGGTCTGGTGTCTCTCATCCTCCATAGATCATCTATGGGGTCCGGTTTAGAATCAAGCACAGTAACACCATGGTCATTGAAGCAGCTTTTGGTACCTTTGGCAGTGTGGGCAGGTGCCAAGTCCTGCTGGAAATTGAAACCAGCATCTCCATGAAGCTTGTGAGCAGAAGGAAGCATGAAGGTCTCTAAAATGTCCTGGTAGATGGCTGCACTGACCGTGGACTCCAGAAAATACAGTGGACCAACACCAGCAGGTGCCATGGCAGCCCAGATCATCACTGACTGTGGAAACTTCACACTGGACTTCAAGCAACGTGGATTCTGGTCCTTTCCACTCTTCCTCCAGACTCTGGGACCTGGATTTCCAAATGACATGCAAAATGTACTTTCATCTGAAAAGAGGACTTAGGACCACTGAGACCACAACAATCCAGTTCTTTTTCTGCACAGCCCAGGTAAGATGCTTCTGACGTTGTCTCTGGTTCAGGAGCGGATTGACACGAGGAATGCCACATTTGTAGTCCATGTCTAGGATTGGTCTGTGTGTAGTTTTGCCTAACTTTTAAAATGTCAAAGTCCTTTATCATTGGTGCTACCTTTTTTCATACTTTATTACTGGTGAAACACAGTTGACAGTTTATGATTAAAAAGGTGACCCTGTTATGCCCTCAGGTTAGACCTGAATCCAGAATCTGGCCCCTGCTGTGATTGAGTTTGACATCCCTGATACATAATCCTCCAGTGCCTTCAATCTACCTTTAAAAAGATGTGAAGAGACCAGCTCATCAAGAAATAAGGTCTCCTGACGCTGATTCCAGGCTGCACGATAAATACTTTCCACAGTAGTCTTAAACATTTCCAGCTCCAAAATGAGGGAACTGTTAGCCAGGATGCTAGCACCAGTGCTACTGATCACACATGCAGTGATGCTTTCAATAAATCATAGCTGGGGAGGGAACAGTCTCTGGGATTATCAGGAGCCCAGACTGTTCTGTGTGCAGAATAACTTTTAACAGCTTTTATGAACATTGCTCTGATTCACTAAATGTTTTTATTTGACATTTAACAAATTTCTTGCATAAATTTCATGTAACATATACAATTTGAAATCATTTAAGAAATATTTGTATTGTTTTTTTACTGCATCGGGCGACCCGAGTCACTGATCTACACAGCTGAGGCGAATGTTAACCCCTTCAGCCATGAACTCCTGGTCTGTCACAGGTCTGCCTGTGCTCTTTGATGCACATTCGTGTACGTTTGCTGGTTTAATCCAAAGACTCTCCATGCTTCCTACGTACAGATCAACCCAGTTCATGTTATCACTATAAACCAGTGGTTCTCAACTGGTGGGTCGAGACCCAAAAGTGGGTCACGGAGCAGTTTTCAGTGGGTCACGAATAGGTGTCCTAGTGGTTGTAAAAAGTCCTGAAGTCCTTACTGGAAATGCATGGACACTTTTCATTTGACCCTGTTTTACTGTGAAATGGGCCAAATTTTAATGTTTGATCAATATTTCAACTAATTTAGCTCCTTTTCTTGCAGTGAGTAAGGCTACATTTCCCATGATAATGAAGTAATTTTCTCCGTCCTCAAAAATGTTTGCATAATGATGGAAAAAGAGGGTGAAAAATGTGTCAGTTTTGTCCCCTCTATTTTTCCTATCATGTGTTTTGGTAACTTGACACGCCAGATGGATTTGTTTCACACATCCATCTGGAAAAGCTTCAATAGGAAACATCTGAGAAAAGGCAGAGGCTTTGAAAAAAACTCAGAGTGTGATTGGGTGAATGTTCTGTCTGTTACATCTCTACGGGCCAATCAGAGCAACAAAACACGTGACATAGCAGCTATCGAGCTGCGTGTGCACAGCTACTGAGGAATAACACGAAACATGGCGAATATAGACATGTCAGTACTCAACTTTCGTCATTTTTGAAAAGAAAACAACTCACTGCTGTTCTTTGTTCTTCTTTTAACAAAGGAATGTTGCCAAGTTCTGATAAAACTTACATTTTAGCAGCATCCACGCTAATCTCTTCCGCCAAAATTGCACCAGCCTCTTGCTGCTCCTTGCTAACATCACGACTCTGCCGTACCTGAAAGTACTGCCCCTCGTCGCTGATTGGTCCTGTCACTTTCTAACCGGGCCCAAACGGTTTACATAGGAGCTTAACAAGATGGATTCGCCAGTGAGAAACAGGGAAATGGGCGTATCAATCTGCTTTGCAAGGTTTGTGTTTTGGTCCATCATGCTCCAAACTGCAACATATTCAGGGAGCTTTCACATTAGGCCCGGTTGTTTCGAACCGTGTGTGATTCCTCCTCTTCCCCCCGCTGGCTTGCTTTCACACTGGCAACATCGCTCCATGCCCGGGCCCACTTGTGCATGTACTCAGTCTGAAACAGCAGGTGGCGGTATGCACTTAGCTGGTTTACAACCCTGCCATGAGGAGAAAGAAGAAGAAGCTACCATGGCAACCACTGGGGTCATGACCTGACCCAAGATTGTTTTTGTTTTAACCCTGCAAAAAGTCCATCCTGCAGCCATGGATGATTTAAAATCACTTTTTCAGATGCTAGAAAAGTCACTCTTCATATCTGCATATCTACTACAGCTCAGAGGATTAAATGGGCTCATGCTGCGCTGATACAGCAATTTTTGAGGTGACGAACTGCACCAACGTAGCAAACAGAGCTGAGTTTGTTTTGAATAAACTAAAAATGTTGGGTGTAAAATTATCCTTAACCCCCCTGTATGTGTGGCTTTGAGCAGAAGTTTGACCACCATGGCCATGAAAACAATAGTGACACTGTCACACGGTTTATCCTGTCTACACATAGACGCTGTAGCCTTAAACACCGTTTGCATGTAAGGGCACAGAGAAACCTCCATTTTCCTGCCTCCACGTGCACTAAGGCCTTGCTTTAAAAGTGTTCAAACTTTCCCATGTCTGAACACAGGGATAGCTTTAGCATCTGAAGTTTTATTTGCTAATTTTGCAGCTTGTATTTCCTCTAACAGCGGCTGTGGTGTGGCGTTTTCTCCCTGAGCTCTTCTCTGTGGCGTTTTGCTGCAGTGTGGGTCACTGAACGCTGTGAACATTGTTCTGCACACCAGAAAATGTTTGTTATTCCCTCTGCAAGCATGCGGCTTGTGTGTATGAATTTCAATGTGATAGTGATCATGTGTGCTTATGAAGGTTTGTCTTCCCATGCTGCACTTCTGTGATACGCACTGAGCCCTATGGGTAACGGAGGCTCGCTCCGTGCTACTGAGAGAGGGGAAACAATGAGAGCGGGGATCACGCTAAAATCCCCCATGCCTCGTTCAGCCTCCAGGTTGCTGGAGTGCCACCCCTAATTTAATTACCTCCCTCTGTCTGACGGAGCTGCTGCCTGCGCTGGCTGCCATCCCTGCATCACATTAAACACACACGCTGTCAGGGATCCGTGGGGGAAAAGGAGGCGGCAGAGGCCAGCCTTTCACAAATGAAGCAGGCGAGCATGAGCAGGTGAGAGCTGTGCAGATGCTCTTCAGTCGGCAGGAAAAATAAGCCCTTAATTACTACCCAGTCTGTCTCTCTCTTCCTCCCCCTCCGCCACACTGCACTGCGGTTGCGGCGTTTGCCTCAAGGCTGGTGATTGCGGTGCAGGGCTCCTCCGAGAGTCTTCCCTTGTTATTATCCTTAAACAAGCAATTACAGCCGAGTCCCCGAGTGGAGCAAAATAGAGAGGGCACACCCATAGAAAAGCTCTGGGTTCCTTAGACAAACGAATAGCACAGCTCTCCTGAGCTGTTCTGTTTCTGGATTTGGCTGCACACTCCCACCAGCGCTGTGATGATGGAAGAAACGCTATGGTTAGCATGAAAACCAGCGAGCTGTAGAAACGGAGGCAAAGTTTAAATAGCAGCGCCGAAAACAACACAAGCAGAACAGTTATGTTTGACATTAGACGGTTACGAAACACTTCTTTCTATTTCTGCAAAGGCATCACAGTAATTTAGCTCGTGTCTGGGTTTTGGGGAGCAGTAAATTATGAGGCTGCCGAGGCCTCAGGAGGGGCAGCTCGGGCTCTGATGTTCTGCAGCCAACGGAGAAGCCGGGAGTCTGAGCGGGCCCCGTCCAAGGAGAGGGTTTAATGGTGTCCACCTTAGACAGAGGGCCTCAAAGCCTCAGAGACTTCACAGAAAACACAGAGAGAAGCTGCCTCAGAGATAGAGAGGGAAGCATGAGGGAGAGAAGATGTTCTCTTTATCTGCAGAATGCAGCATGGGCACAGTCAGGGCGTTTTCACACATGTAGACCCTCTGCTCTGGTCTGAATCACAGAGCAGTTTGCTTCATTGTTGCATAATTACGTCAGCTTTGGACCGTGTTTGCAGAGAGGCATTTACAAGTGAACTTAGATGTGTTACGTGCACAGAAAATGCTCTAACTGGCTAGAAGTTTTTACAGTGAATGAATACATATGTGCAACTGTTTTATTTCAACTAGGCCTGTTAATAGTAGCGCGTTAATGCTCGTGATAAATCTGGAAAGCTTAAAAAATTACTAACGCAATTTAATCATATGACTAAGTTTGACCGTAACTTCCTTCCGTAGTCTTCTTGCAGATGTTTACATCCCTGGGGTGCAAAGGTTAAAGGCAGGTCAAACACAGCCAGCAGTGATGAGTAAGGAGACAGACCCAGGTCTGCTTCACGGCAAATTTTAATTTTGATTTAAAAAGCTGCCTAATGGAAGTCTGGATGAAGCTAAAGTTGTGTGTACATACTAGGGATGCAACGGTACTCTGTAAAATATTGAACCATTCGGTCCACTCTGCACAGGACAATATGCCCTTGTGGACTGCAGATTTGTTAATAATTTTGCACTGATGGTTTACAGGCCATTGTGTATGTCTGTATGTGCGTCTGTCCTGGCAGGAGAAGAGCCCTCCCCACGAGTTAATGTGCAATCATTGTTGTTGCTCCACCCACACAGCCCCTCCCACACTGTTCTGGAGCCGGGTTCATGCTGCTGCTCTCACACTTAAGTGGAAAAAAAGACAACGAGCGGAGGAGTTGAGACATTTGAAGAAGCACCAGCTTCATTCAAATCAGCAGTGTGGGTTAATTTCGGTTTCGCCGTCAAATACAACAACGAGGGAGTAAAAACTGTAGAGAGCGTAAGCATCCTGATGTAACGCTTCCCAAACACAGGACAGTGGAGCGACTCTACTTGTTTCCACGCTGCGTCATGTCTCACCATCACACATCCATCAGCCGTTGGCTGTGCTATCATCAATCAGAAGCTTCATATGTAGAGCCCACTGTTAGCTCCAAAAACCGCAGACAGAGCAAAGACACACAATCGCTCACCAACGCAAACGGTAAAAAAAGGGCACAAAACGATCAAATAAACTATTTCTTTAAATTACAGCAAACATGGTATTGACAGAAAGATTTCTTTTGAGTGTTTTAAATATGGATGTACTAGAAATAGCTTAATTTTACTGATGCAGCTCAGTCTGTTGTAAACTGTGTTTAAAGTTACCCTGACACGACATCCATCTGGAAAAGCTTCAATAGGAAATGTTTGAGAAAAGGCAGAGGCTTCGAAAAAAACTTGGGAGTGTGACTGGAGTGTGGTTCTGTCTGTCACTTCTCTACAGGCCAATAAGAACAACAAATCACGTGACATAGCCGCTATTGAGCTGCACATGTGCAGCTATGGAGGAATAACGCGAAACATGGCGAATATAGACATGTCAGTACTCGACTTTTGTGGTTTTTGAGAAGAAAACAACTCACTGCTGTTCTTTGTTCTTCTTTTAACAAAGGAATGTTGCCAAGTTCTGATAAAACTGGTGCTTTAACAGCATCCACGCTGAGCTCATCCACCATAATTGCACCGGCCTCTTGTTGCTGCGTGGTTATGTCACGACTCTGCCGTGCCTGAAAGTACTGCCCCTCGTCGCTGATTGGTCCTGTCACTTTCTAACCAGGCCCAAACAGTTCAAATGGGAGCTTTGCAAGATGGATTCGCCACTGAGAAACACGGAAACAGGCGTGTCCATCTGCTTTACAATAAAGATAAAGATGTGGTAGACTATTAGGATGAAAGGTTTGATTTGTAGAGCATTAAAATGTCCAGTTTGAGTCAGAGTTAGACAAGATAAACAGTGTTTAAGCATTGATAGCCTATTCAACAAAAGAAGAGTTAGTTTAAACATTTCTTAATAGACCTGAATGCTTGGCGATTATGACTTATAGTTGAATAAAGGACAGATTATCCACCAATCTATTTTTTTCCAAAATTAAAAAAAAAAAGTGTTGTATTATTCAGGACACCAGTGATACTGGAATTTGTTTACTGTAAAATGCAGTTTTTACTGACAAGCAAAATAAGAGATACTTCCGGGTGAAAAAAACTTCTCTTTACGCACAAAAACCGAGATACGGACCATGCCATGGGTTACCTGTACCGTTGCATCCCTAGTACGTACTGCGTACGTACTGTCTTTACAGCGAAGTACAACATTCACCAAATTTCCACCTATTTTTGCTACTGTAACACATTTTTGCCATTTTTTGGTTATTTTTGCCACTTTTATACAATTTTTGGCATTCCTAACCAATTTCTACTACTTTTAAACTCCAATTTCACCACCTTTCCCAGCTTTTTTGCCATTATTATCCCATTTTAGCTATTTTTAATGTATTTCATTTCTGTTTTAAACAAAAGGATTAACATTTTTAAGAGGGTGGTTATGAAAGTGGTTATTATTCAGGTTAAATATGAAATACCACAGCTTAACTTTACAATGGACCATGATTTTGCTGGCCTCCAGTTTAGCTGGGCCATTATTCCCCCCTAATGGGTGATCTTGCATGACATGACTATTCGTGAATGTTCGTGGCTGTGTTCAACCACCTTCAGGTACAGTGGAGGTCCCCGGTCTCTGGCACCTTTATTTTGGGGGTCGCCGGCTGAAAAAGTTGAGAACCCCTGGACTAAGGTATGCTTATTTTCAGACTGATCAAATGGACCAGACGTCATTTAGGTCCTCAATATAAAACCACCTTTAGAAGTAGCATTAGCCAGCAGTTTCCATGAGTAGTCCAGAATGTTCAAAGACGAGAAAGCTTTGACTGCCGAGGTCTTGGATTTGGAGAAGCTGATGGCTGCAGGTAAAGTCAGCACATGTAAAGTTCACTTAGCTTCACCACACAGTCCCTGTAGCTCTTTTCTTTGCACGCTCCCATGATGGGATTTGATGGGATTTGGAATTTTCTGCAAACAAATCAAAGTGAAAAGTTTCCTGGAGCAGCTCTGTTGCCGGGCGGGTTTTCTCCCCTTCACTCTCTGTTTCCTTCATAACTGTGTGAGCTGCGGTCTGGCAAACATTAGAGCCGATTCCACCATGGCCCCC
The DNA here is from genome assembly GCF_018320785.1 of Cheilinus undulatus. Classification (NCBI taxonomy): domain Eukaryota; kingdom Metazoa; phylum Chordata; class Actinopteri; order Labriformes; family Labridae; genus Cheilinus; species Cheilinus undulatus. The sequence continues at coordinate 2,130,344 of NC_054875.1, forward strand.
CTATCGTACTGGGCTTTCTGCTGTTTGTTACATCACAGCATTACCTCAGCGCTCCGCTCCGTCTAAACACTTTCTCTGTGATGTTGCCATAACAATGTGTTCTTCTGGATCTGCGCTCGGCCCGGCTCGTCCAGCAACGAGGCCCTCCATCACTCGTAAAGCTGTGCTGGGGAGGCTGCAGGTCTCTGCGCTGCCCCCCCCCCCCCCCCAATCTCCTCTCCACCGCCGCGATGACGACTGAGTATTTTTCACTGAATGGATTCAGCAGATGTGCTGTGTTAAACAGACAAATGGAGCATGGGAAAGCTCTTTATAAAAATAATGGTGCAATTTGAAAAAGAATGACTCCAGGGCTGAAAACTAAGAACGCATTAGCTTTTAGCTTATTGCACGTCTTGTTCAATTTGTAGATTCAGAATGAGAGGGGCTGCATTTCCTTTTAGGAGGAAGTGGGGGCAGAGGAACTATAATGGAAGTGTTTTCTTTAATATATTACACAGACAGGAAAGGTGCTGGAACATGTCAGAAAGTCCCTAAAGCCCCGTCTGATTTAACGCTGTCCCAGAGAGACGTATGGAAAGATAATGTTGGTGATTTACTGAGCTATGTAACCCTTAAACTACATGTGAGACATGTTTGATTAAAATGAACATTTCTATACATTTTCCAGACCCATTTAAATGGAATTACAGAACATATAGCTCTTTATGTCAGGATTCTCCGGCAGAACAATCGAGATCCCCTCTGGTCTCTGTACAATGCTTAGGTCCGTCTGTTTTAAACACAGTTATTGTTTGATCCAGCAGTCACGAGGTTTCAGGAAACGTCTGACTCAAAAAATTAATGGTTTCATCCCCTGTCCTGGAGAATGAAAACCAAGGCCACATCTGGGATCCATCCATCCATCCATTCATCCATCCATCCATCCAACCAGCCAGCCAGCCAGCCAGCCAAGCACCTATCAATCCATCCATCCATCCATCCATCCATCCATCCATCCATCCATCCAACCAGCCAGCCAGCCAAGCACCTATCAATCTATTCATCCATCCATCCATCCATCCATCCGTCCGTCCATATGCCATTCATCCATCCATCCATCCGTCCATTCATCTATCCATCCATCCATCCATCCGCTGTCCACCCATCCATCCATCTCTCCATGCATCCATCCATCCATCATCTTCCTTTTATCCAGGGTCAGCTGCAGCCAGCTAACCAAATTAACCTAAGTCAAGTCAACCACTCTCCCCTGCTGTGTGGTGTGTTGTCTGAAGATGGAGATCCTTTGCACATGCTCATTACAGTTCTAGTCAACATCTATGTGTTAGTAGGTGGAATAAGACAACAGTGGTGTCCCCATAGGTCTGTTTGTGCTGCTATCTTTTAGTCAACGCTGTCTTGAAGCCTCCCTCTTGATAGTTTAGGTTCACCTGGAGTAACAACTCCACCTCAAACCACTGAGTTTGTCATTTTTGTATGTTTACACCTCATCGCTCTATAGAACAAAGAGGATGTGATCATGCGCTAATCGTTTCATGACAACACGCATGTTTTATTTCTGAATGCAATAAAACAAAAGTCATTTTATTTTCAGTGAATCACTGGGTGCAGACTTGGTCTGAGTCTCAGTTATCAGAATTTTACAGCAGACATCCTCTGGCCGATGAATGAACCGATTACTTGAAGCGCTCCTGCGGGGAACACCACGTCTACATCTGTAATGAAGGTTTGACCGGGATATCAACTTTCTCAATGAGCTCTGCAGCAGAAATACAGACTCAATTAAAAGTATGACTTTGTTTGCTTAAGGGCCCATCTGATATTTTAGGAGGATGGAAAGAAAATCCGGTAAACGACGGAAAGTTCACTGATGAATCACATCCTCTCTTCTTTGACTTTGCCCGGTCTCTTTTCCTGAACTTTGCTTCATCTGATGAATGTGAGAAAGAAATGTTTGCTTTTGATGCTCTCAGCTCTCCTTGACCCTGAAGGTTAAAATAAAGAGAGACATCAGACCCAATCACTGCGGTCTGATAGAAAGTTCAGTATCTGTATTTCTTTATAAAAGCTTGAGTTTGGCAGAAATGCCATTATTGAGTGTGAAAACAGTGACTGTAGAGCTGGAGTGCTTGTTAAAAACGCTTGATCTTATTGAATGGAGCATGGTGTTAATGAAAGGATCAACCAGTACTCGTGCTCTTAAGAGTTTCAGTCTTTTATAAGTCTGGGATGTTTTATTGCTGAACATTTTCTAAATCAAGCTGCAGGTTTGGTTTCCTGACTTCTACACTCTGACTGGTTTCATTCCAGTTTGGAATGTTAGGCTGTGGTTGTAAACTGGTGATCTGACAGCCATGATTCAATGCTTCTATTATCATGTCGTGTTTTTCTTTGTGGTGTGTCTGACATCCAAAATTTAGAGAGGAACTAAAAAAAAGAACCACAGTAATGAACTAGAAATCAAACTTAAAACACCAGAGGCTTCCATAAATCTTCTAAAAAGGATTTTGATCGTCTTTGTTTTAGAAAATAGACATCAAAGTCTCTGTAAAGTGATAAAAATGTATTTCAGGTTTGTCGAATGGAAAATTTCAGTCATGACAAAAATCCCAAAGTTTATAAAATGATGTTTCAAATCATAGAAAATAAGGTAGTTATATCTGCTCTGATGCTGTGAGTGCTTTACTCCACTGGTTCCCAAAGTGGGGGTCGGGACCCCCCGGAGGGCGCAGGATCCTTTCCATAAAACAAAGAGAAATTTCATATGATGTACAATCATACATTTTATCTGTTATTTTAAAAAATATTACTAGAATAGTTCAAATGAATATCAAATCTTTACTTATTAAGTGATGTTTGTGCTTAACTGCAAGTAAAAGTTATAAAAACTACCTAAAACACAGGTTTTGTTCATGATGCTTTTGGCAATATCGTGCACTTTATCTCCCTCAAGGGAGGATGGGGGTCCCAGATCTCTGATGCAGTTTTTTTGGGGGGTCACAGGCTGAAAAGTTTGGAACCCCTGCTTTACTCGACCCGTCAGCAGAGACGGATTTAGAAGTTTTGTGGTCCAAGGTAAATATAGGCATGGGACCCCTTCAAACCCATTGTTCTGTCCCTTTTCAATCATTATTTTTATTATTGTTATTATTATTATTATTGTTATTAATGATAATAATATTAATATCACTATCATAGTTATGATCAATTAGTATGATTATTCTTATTAAACATTATTATTATTATCATTAAGATTATTAATATCAATATTAATTATTATATTATTATCAGCCTTATTTTTAATATTATGATTGCTTTTATTTTTATTATTATTATTATTATTATTATTATTGTTTTAATAAGTCAGAATTCTGCCTGGTCGTGGGACAGTGGACCAGCCTTGCCCCGGCAGGGCTTCTTGATCGGTCATCCAGTCTACGTGTGTTTTGTGGACTTGGAGTAGGCTAACATCCACGTCCCACAGAGGGTCCTGCTGGAATACAGGGTCCCGGGGCCACTGTTGTAAGCCATCAGGTCCCTGTTTAACCAAAGTGAGATTGGTGTTTGCATCCTAGGCACAAAGTCAGACATGTTGTCAGTGTATATCGGCGTCCGCCATGCTGCCCCTTATATCTGATTCTGTTTGTCTTTCATGGACAGGATCTAGAGGCGCTTCCAGGGGGTAAAGGGGGGGGGGGTTCAACAGAGTGATCAGGATTTGGCCTGATTGGAGTCTCCGGCTTGCATGTGTTTTGCACATCTTAGCCAGTCTTGAAGGTCAACCTCCCTGACTTTACCACAGCCTCTCCACCCTCTGCTCCCAGAGATCAGTCCTGGATGTTCAATTCTTAGGTAGGAATTTTAGACAAACTTAAAATGCATGCTAGAAGTACAATACAGATTGTGTGCACATTTATCTGTATCTTAAGTGTACATTTTAGTCTGGCCAGGTTAGGGTTAGGTACCCTAAGGCTGCAAAAGAACAGATCTAATAGCAAAGGTCAAAGGTGGAGAGGAGCTTTTATTACATAGGGTCGGCTTATTTCATATTTTGTGGGTTGGTAGCTACTTAAATATATGTGCAGACATGTTAAAAAGGAGAGTTTTGGGCACGCCGGTAGTCGAGTGGTTAAGGCGCACGCCATATACGCAGGCGACCCGGGTTCAAATCCGGCCCGTGGCACTATTTCCTGCATGTCTCTCCCAGCTCTCCTCCCTGTTTCCGACTCTGTCCACTGTCCTATCTAATAAAGGCCAAAAAAAATAAATCTTTAAAAAGGAGGGTTTTGGTATTCTGTGTCTCATGTAAGAACAATTCCAATGTTTGAGAAAGCATCATTAGGCGAATAAAGGCGGCAGCTTTTCTCAAGGACACATTTCTGAACTGTCTCAGTACGATACTGCTGATGAGGACCCATGTGTTTTTTTAGTGTCATGATTAGTTTGCACTGGGCTGATATTTTTCATGGCTTCACGTTCAGAAGCTAACATAAACACACATTTCTACCATCCTAATGGGAGACACTCCACAGCTCCTACAGTCACATCTGCTTCGTCAAAGTTAACTTCCTCCCAAAGCTCCTGCAGAGCCGAAGCCTCCGTCAGGGTTTAACACACCAACCGAGGGTGCACTGAGACTACGATGAGTCAAATTGAGGGTTGCTAATTATAGCCCGGGGAAACTTTCGCCTTTTTGCTCGTCATCGGCTCTCTTTAGGAAGAGTGCGCTCAGAGAGAGGCTGTCGGCGGGGGGCTGATGGGAGGTGGGCGGCGGCTTCTTTCTGCAGGCATCCGGCCTGTCCTCTTCTTCATGTGTGCTCATCATGCACGCTCCCTGCATCTGGACCTATTCAGAAAGCCTCGGCCCCTCAGCTCTGCCTCCTTTCACTGCTTGTATTGTCTCTCTTGTTGATTTCACAGCAGGAGAATATGTTTCCTTTATCGTGTTTTCTCATGGGGGGGGGCTCCTTGTAGCACAGCAGAGGAAATGTGAGCTTTAAAGGGCTACTCAGATTCATATGAACAGGTGTAACTGATAAAAACAGTTCTTAAAAATGTTGGTTATTTTGCTTTTGCTGTGGTGCATTCACACGGATTAGAGGAGTGTGTAATGCACTTACATTTACAGACATTTGTGAAGAACCACACCAGGGTGCTGCATGGCTGTAGCAATGAAAATACACAATGATTTTTTTTCTTTTTTTACAAAAATCCTCCCCCCAAAAAACTAACGTCATGCACATGATGTTTTACAAATTTCTTATGTGTCCTCTACAGACAGTTAACTTTATATTAAATATGAACCTCTCCTGTTTTGACCGTTTTTATGCAGCTGATGCTGTGAATATCATTCTGTGTATTCATTCTGGATCTTGATGCATCCACAGCACTCCTCACAGAGATCAGCTGTTGCAGCAACCGCTGAATGTTGAGAGACTGATTATAAATTATGTTCAGGATGTACTACACAGCTGAATAATACTGAAATAAGATCAGGGATGTGCACGAGGAAGAGTTTAAACTAGTGTTACTCAACCCTGCTCAACCAAAGAGCCAAATTGATGAAAAATACCTTTGCAAGAGCCACAATCTAAAATGGCAAAAATGGCTTAAGAAGCATTAAAAATCAACTAAAGGTGGCAAAAATTGTCAAAAAGCAGCAAAAATTATGAAAAGGGTTGAAAATGGGGATAAATGTGAAAGAAGGGGCAGAAAAATGCAAAATGGGAAACAAGTGACAAAAAAATGAGTTACAGGTGGCAAAAACGTGGAAAAAAATCAGTGGAAATTGACTTAAATGGGCAAAAAGCAGTCAAGAGTGGCAAAAATAAGCTAAACAGGAAACAAGTGGTATTTCATGGCAAAACGTACCTTAAATTGGCAAAAATTTTGAAAAAGGGGCAAAAATGAGATAAAAGTGGCAAAAAGAAGTGGCAAAAATGGGCAAAAAATAGGAAATAAGTGGTATCTGATGGCAAAAGGTAGCTTAAATGGGTAAAGTGGTGAAAGAGGGCAAAAATGTGAAAACAAGTTGAAAAAAATAAGTGGCAAAAATGGCAAACAAGTGGTGTTTAATGGCAAAAAATAGGGTTTAAATTGAATAAAAGGGCAAAAATGGAAAAAAGAAGAAAACAGGCTAAAAATAGGAAACAAAGTGTATAAAATGGCAAAAGGTAGCCTAAATGTTTAAAAAAGTGGCAGAAAAAGTGGGAATAATTGGATAAAACTGGATAAAAGTGGCAAAAATGGGAAAAAAAAGTTGCAAAAAGAAGTAGCAAAAATGGGCAAAAAATAGGAAACAAGTGATATATAATGGCAAAAGATAGCTTAAATGGGCAAAAAGTGACAAACAAATGGGAAAAAAGGCAAAAAAGTTTCCCTATAAGGTTTTCCGGGGGAGTCATATTTAAAATTAAGACATAAAGGTGCCACAAATCATCACAAAAGAGCCAGACGTTCAGTATCACTGGTTTAAACAAATACGTTATAAAATAAAGCCATTTTACACACCAGCTGATATTCACTGAAAGCTGTGCTAACAACGTCCTGCGATGCTTCTGTTGTTTTTCCATCAGTGGAAGGAGCAGAAAAAGCTGCACCCAACATTACAGAGAGAGGCCGATATATAGGGGATTAGAACTTCCCGTGGCCCGCTGTGTGCACGTAAATATGGCCGGTAATTTGCCCTGGAGTTCTTACACCATAAATAACAGGCATGTTCGATTCACATGGGACTAAAAACACGGACATCCTGTGAGATTATTACAAATTACCACAGGTCCCTCGGTCCCATGCAAACAGGGCACAGGAGCCACCTTTTCTGTACTGATCAGACTGAAAGCTTTCACCGAAGCTCCAACGATCCAAACCAGATGAACTCAAGTTTGTCTCAACAAAACCACACAGGCTGCTGCTGTCCAGGACTCTGTGAGGTCTCATGACTGAACGCTCAGAATTCACTCACTGAGAGTGCTGTAGTTTCTAGTTCAACAAAAACAGGAGCAGTTTTTAAAGATACCGTGCAGCTGAGAAGGGAAACCTGCTGAATTTTGGAGCTAAATGCGTCTCTTCCTGTGCTCGCGTGCTCTCGGGACCCGTAGCTCCTCTAAAGGCCACATGCTGCTCGGACTCGGGGTGTGAGAAGGATCCAAACCTGTTGCTGCTCATCCAGAAGCAGGATGCAGCCTGGATATCTTCCTGCTTCCCGTGTGAATGGAAACTCAGACCCAGGCTCTGTCCTGGGGATCCCCCCCTCACTCACGCAGACTTAAGCAGCAAATCCCTGCAGGCCCTGGCACCACACATCCAGCCCCTGCTGCCCTCCCCCTCCTCTGGCTCCCCCCCGGCCTCTAATTGCTTTTATGCCTTTATTCTCACAGTGCGAGAAGTTTGACAATGTACATAAACGAAATTCCAGAATAGCAGCGGGATATGGAAAAAGCACATGTGGAAGCAGTTTGCCGGCCCTCTGGAGAAGACTGGGAATGTGAAGTTTTATAGATTTGTTCTGCAGCAGAGAAGGATGCTGATATTAAAGCTCAGGGCCTGTTTCATCTAGCCTTACAGGGATGGATCGAGACTTTTAGGCCTCGTTGGAGGCCTCAGATCCATGTTTAGAGGACCGAGATGGCCATTTGCTGGTTGATGATTTACGCAGCTCCTTGTTTAGCCAGCATGCTTCATGCCAGCTCAGTGTGGTCAGAATGCTGGGATTGTTTTGTGTCCAACAAACTGGATACCTTATGAAGTCTACACGGCCATTAAACCAGTGGTAACTGTTCAGAGAATGGGGAACACAACAGAGAAGTGGCTGACAGCAGAACAATGTACGACTTATTCTGACACACATGGAACAAAACAGAAAAAGCCCAGGCGGAAAATATTTAAATTAAATCAAGAAGAGTGAAACTTTATGGAGAATTTTCCCCAGAATGTTTGTTATTAGCATGGAATGACTGAGAATTGGCACACTGGCATCTGTCTGAAAACTGCCCGTTAACTTTAATTCCAATCATTCTTTTCTTATTCACTAATCGTTACCATAAAAACTTTTGTTTGTCCTGGACTGCTCCGGCCTCCTCCTCCAGCTCCAGGCACATCTCTTCAGGTAACCTCCCAGCTGACCCCTCCAGGATGTACACAGCCGTCCCCGAGGTCTGGTCTAACCCACCATGTCACGGGGTCTCGAGCATGCCGGGAAACCTGGCACACCTAGGACAGCAGGTCAGGTGCTTTTAGAGGCGCAGCTGCCAGTCACACAAGGCACACAAGGCTAGAGATGTTGTGATTTTATTATTCCAGTTCACTCAGACAAACCAAGGAAGATCAAGTATAATCAGTGGAATATTCTAGAGTAAATACTGACTTCTGCAGACATTACCAGCTGATGAATGACAACAGCCACATACCCATGCACTTCAGTATTTGTACCTTTCGCTAAATCAGGAGTTCGCAACGTTGGGACACTGAGAGGGGGTCTCCAGAAGCCTTAAAAGAACTAGGAACACTTTTGAATTACACTGTTGCCACTTTACACCAATTTTGCCTAATTTTACCCGTTTTTATCACTTTTTCCCTCCACTTTTGCAGATTTTAACCCCTTTTTTGCAACTTATAACCCGTTTTTGTCATTTTAAACTCCGCCACCTTTTCTCTGCCTGTTTTTGCCACTTCTAAAACAAATCTTGCAACTGTTGGCTCTGTTGGCACATTATATCCATTATTAACCCCTTTTACCACTTTTTAAGCCACATTTACAATTTGATATGCCCATTTTTGCCAGTTTCTGACTATTTCTGCTCTGCTAACCCTTTCTTGCCAGTTTATATCAATTTTCAACCCATTTCACCAAATTTCCACCTATTTTTGCCACTTTAACGCCATTTCAGCCAGTTTTGAATCCTCTTTTACCACTTAATATGCCAGTTTTTTGCCACTTTAACCAATTTTTGCCATTTTGTTATTTTTTGCCAGGTTTTGAAACATTTTTGGCATTTCTAAGCCATTTGTGCTACTTTTAACCCTTTCAGCGCCAAAGTCGCTAAATTGTGACGAGCAATATTGCTGAATTAAACAGGCTCTAGCCACAAATATGGTGCCTAATGTTGTTACCACTTTCCACCAGGAGATGGCGGACATGAGTAACTTCAATCCAAGCAGCATTTGTGGGTGTGTTTCTATTTAAAATTTTGGAGTTTATAGAGTTTGAAAGACACACCCCCAGTCGAGGAGATAAGTCGGAGCATAATGGAGAGAAAGACAGCAAAGTGTAACAAGAATACTCACAATGCTGGGAGGAATAGAGGAATATTCACCCTCTGCCATGACGTTCAGTTGTCCGGTGAGACTGACGGTGTGTCTGTTGGCACCAACAGGGAGTCCGTGCACCATGACAGTCCACAAGCAACACATACCAAAGATGACGCTTTGCCTCGCCTTGGCCGGGGTGGGAGGAACTGGCAAATGCCATGGGGACATGGGGGGGGGGGGGGGGGGTTACAACACCACAAATAGTGATGGGGATCAGGAATGAAAAACACCAAGGAGGTAGAGACATGGTAGAAGCATGGGGTAGAAGCCATAGGAGAAAACACACAGCCAATGGAGGAGGAGGCCACCAGGTGATGTCAGAATATGCAAATTAGATGAGTGAATTTACTCCCATCACAAACTCTGGGTCATACTGATGATTTTTCTCATTTACAGTATGTCTTTATCTCTAACCACTTTCAAGCTACAGCCTTTTGAATCTTGATATCAAAATTGAATATTTTCTTGGAAAACTGTGGAGCCCAGAGGGTTAAAATCTAATTTCACTATTTTTTCTGACATTTTTTGCCATTATTAACCTATTTGAAATTTTTTTTTTTACATTTTAAGTGGTTATTAGTCAGGTAAAATCTAAAATATCACAGCTTAACTTTGGCCCCCAGTTTGGCTGGGCCCCAGGAAGCCCCGCCCCCCAAATGGACGGCCTTGTCTCCACAAGGCTATTCTAGAATGTTCCTGGCTGTGTTCAGCCACCTTCAGGTACAGTGGGGGTCCCCGGTCTCTGGCACCTTTATTTTGGGGGTCACAGGCTGAAAAGGTTGAGGACCCCTGTTCTAAATTGTCAGGACATTTCTGATGTTGTAACTCGTTCAGGTTTTCAGAGAGAGATTGCTCTTTGATCACGGCAAACAAAAATGAAACTGGGTTTGCACCCTTCGCTCTCTGGAGCTTTGGTTCTTGACTCACGAGTCGGCTATCTGATGTTAAACGGAGCTTTTCTATGTGAAATCTGGGATGCATTTTGCACATAGTTGTGATGTTGGTAGATACAGAGGCAATGACTTGCTGGTTCGCTATGTGAGCACAGTCATCAGTGATTGTTGAAGGCCTGGTGTGAGACTGAGGTCTGGTTTATAGTGAAGTCTATAAGAAAGTTTAGACACAAACAAACAGAACTGAGGGTTTTAATCTAGAGGAAAGCCTTTTGATAAATGTGTGGGAGTGCATGAAGGATTTCTTACAGGGGTATTATTTGATTATTGTTGTATTATCTCCACCATTATTAGCCAAAAACAGCCTCCTGATCCTGCTTTTTCTTCTGTAAACATTCAAGTGAAAGCTGACGGATTTCATCATCTTAACCTCCATTTAGGCTCCTGGGTGAGCGTTCAATAGCAGGTGATAAACAGGCTCCAAACAGCAGAATTATGGCTGTTTGTGTGGGCCTGTGCTGACAGATTAATATCCCTATTAAATCCTTCTACCAGTAGATTAACCTTGTTTAAAATAGCTGCATGAATGCAATGTAAAGGCTTTGACTGGGGATTTACATAAAGCTGCATTTTGAGGAGCAGTGTGGGCACTGTTTACTGTCACACTCATCAAACACTTGTGTTGACCTGTTCAGATATCCAGACAAAACTTTCTCTTCAACACCCTCTCTCCTTTCCAGTAACACCACGCCGTCCTGTTTGCTGCTGTTTGACAACACGGGAATTCGACTCTCATCGCTCCAGTTGTAGGAGTCGAGGGAGGGAGGGAGGGGGACGGAGGGGAGGTGGTGATTGTACAACCAGCTCCAGATGTCGGTCTGTAAGTAAAAGCTCCGAAGTATAAATCTGCAGACTGAAGCCATAAAAACAGGTTCTTCCCCCGTCTTCACTGGCATCCCACAACCTCTGGGCTTGCTCCGATTAGTACTTCATCCTTCACTGGTAAATATTTGGCGCTGCAGCCGTCCAGCTGGACCAGCAGAGACATTCCTGCTCTCACAACAAGAATCTTAAAAATGTTTTAGTATCTTTATAGAGTTTCTCCCTGTCCTGTTTGATTTGTAAAAGTCTTTTTAATGAGTCTTTGGAGGCAGAAATGCACTTAAAATATACTATTTCAATATTACAGTTATTCAGCTGGGCCCTGATGTAAAACCTGGAAGCTCACGCTGCCTTCAAGTCAGGAAACATTTAAATTTTTGTAGCTGGATGACGTACGGATGAGTTGAACTCCAAGCCGTGGGAGGTCAGGACAAAACCTAAAGCCCTGTCCAGATAAAAACAAGCAGATTTTCACCTTGTGTTACCTGTGCAGCTTTGACTGCTGGGTCAGTGGGATTTATTCTGGATGGAGACCTCCATTAGGAGTGCAAAGTGGCTGGAATGATGGTCGGCTCCTACAGGTTCATGTCTGTGGTTCTCTGCTGGAAAATACTGAATTTCTCCCTTTGGGTGGGGAGGAAGTCTTTTCCTCGGCAGTGGATTTCAAATACCTCGAGGTCGTCCTCGCTGGTGAATAAGGGACATAACGAGGGATTGATTGGCAGGTTGGTGCAGCAGTAGCAGTACTGCAGGTATTTTGCCAGAAGGGGGAGCTGAGCTGGAAGGCAAAGATTTTAGTTCACCGGTCCAACTTCATTCCCACCCTCCCCTGGGGTCATGAGCTTTGGAAAATGATCCAAAAAAATGAAGATTCAGCAGTAAGATGCTCTTTCCTATTGGAAAAGGTCTTTAAAGTGCATGTGTACCTGCATCTGGTCAGTCATGACTGCCTCCCTGTGGAGGTTTTCTGGGTGTGTTCACCTGGGAAGAGACCAGAACTGAGAGGAGGGATGAGGCTGACTTGCTTAGGTTGCTGCAACATTAACTGCTGATGGATGGATGGATGGATGGATGGACAGATGGACAGAAGGACGGATGGAAAGATAGATGTACGAATGAATGGATGATGGACGGACGGACGGACGGATGGATGGATGGATGGATGGATGGATGGATGGACGAACAAATGGATAATGGATGGATGGACAGACGGATGGACCGATGGACCGACAGACGGATGGATGGATGGATGGATGGATGGATGGATGGATGGATAATTGGATGGATAATTGGATGGACGGACGGATGGATGGATGGATGGATGGATGGACGGGCGGATGGATGGACGGGCGGATGGATGGATGGATGATTGGATGGATGGATGGATGGATGGATGGATGGATGGTTGGCTGGATGGATCGATGGATGGATGGACAGATGAATGGATAGACAGAGGATGGATGGATGGATGGATGGATGGATGGTTGGCTGGATGGATGGTTGGCTGGATGGATGGATGGATGGATGGATGAATGGATAGACAGAAGGATGGATGGATGATGGATGATGGATGGATGGATGGATGGATGGATGGATGGATGGATGGATGAATGAATGAATAGACAGAAGGATGGATGGATGGATGGTTGGCTGGATGGATGGATGGATGGATGGATGGATGGTTGGCTGGATGGATGGATGGATGGATGGACAGATGAATGGATAGACAGAAGGATGGATGGATGGATGGATGGATGGATGGATGGATGGATGAATGGATGGACGGGTGGATGGATGGATGGATGATTTGATGGATGGATGATTGGATCGATGATTAGATGGATGGATGGATGGATGGATTGCTGGACGGATGGACGATAGATGGATGGATGGGTGGATGGATGGATGGACGGATAGATGGATGGATGGATGCATGGATGGATGGATGACTGTTATCACAAAGCAGCTCCCTTGTCTTGTTCACATCAGACTGTTCAGGCATGTCTGAATTTGCAAATGTAGAGATTTTAATCACTTTATTTATTCAAATCTGCACAAATATTTCAGTCCCCTCGTGCATCAGATTGCGTGTTCTCGAGTGCCCACAAAGACACAAAAGGGGAGGGGCTTCCTCCTCCCACATCCGGCCTCTCAGTCAGTTGTCATCAAACAAGCTGAGCCTGACTGTACTGAGAAGACTGCTGCTTTGTATCTGCTGTGGAAAGCCTAAAACCACGGTGCTAACTTGGTAGCACCAGCTTACCAGGTTATCCAACCTCCTCCCTCACTTTCCTCCACATGTAGTATCTCCATGCTGATTGGCCGTAGCAGTTTTACTAGCTTCTGGTGTGAGTACAACATAGCAGACACCAACAATGTCCTTGGCATGTGGAAAGTTTGTCTTCAGTCTTCTGCATTGGCTATCTTATTTTCTAAGTCGTCCCACCAACCTGAACAGGATCTCATTTAAAACCACAGACGTTAGGGACGGGGTTTGTGCCTTGGTAGTGTTGTCTGAAGCAGCAGTGTCCTCTGTAGTCCATTCAGGCATCTCTGTTCATCAGCAAAGTTGTGCAAGCATGGAGTATGTCCAGTTAGACTATGGCCACCATCACCATAGAAATTACAGTGATAATATCACACATCTGTGACATTAAACAGGGAGACTGGTGCACAGTGTGACATTATAAAACCTAAACGCTGTTTGTTTCCTGTCTGTTCATGAACAATTCTTAAAATCTTTAACCTGAGGGTATTTTCCTGAAGGTGCATTTCCTAAAATGTTTTTGTGTGAATAAAAGGTCAAAACGTCCAGCGTAGATGAGGCCTAACACTCAGAAAACCTTCCTCCAACATCACAGTCCTCCTCCTCCTCCTCTCCTCAGTGAGTCCATGGCTCCAGAAATGTGTTTCCAATCTAATCTGTTCTCTGTTGGGACATTAGCTTGGTGAACAACAGTTTGTGTTTAGAACCTGTGAGAGCTGAGGAAACATTCACCGTCAGCCAGCTCAGAAACTCGGGGCCATAACAGACAGACCCTGCTCTGATCGTCCAGAGCTGCACAAACACAGCTCTGTTAGCAGACAAATAGAGCTGCTCTGGAATATATTTCACTTTAAATGCCTTAAAATTACTTTTCTGCAGGATATCATAAGACATAGTAAAACATGAGTTAAGATCTGTGACCATGTCAGTGAGAATGGGAGCCGGGCTGGTAGCAGAACCTGGGTACTAAAATCAGAGTGATTGATAGGAAGGGGGAAAAGAGATTACATTTACAAACCAGAACAAAACAAGATGTCCACTCTAAATAGTGCTCACACAAGAAGCAGCTGACTAGACATTCAGAGGAAGTAAAGAAAGTCTGCAGATGAGACACGATGGCCACCAGGCTTGTGTTTAAAGCCGGGGCCCGGCTGCTCAATGTAGGCACCAAAAACACAGCCAGGGGGCCTCAGCTCTCATGCATCTGCCCTGATCATCTGCATGTGCAAAGGCAAACTAAGATGCAATATTGAAGGCAAAGAAGAGTGATGAAACTGTGAGACATGGGAAAGTTTGCGAAGCTCCAACAACAACATCGCTGCCTTTATGACATGTCATCGATGGACGACCAGGACAGAAAATGAGGAATGTTGGAGAGAAATAGCAGCATTAGCATCAAGCTAGTGGAACATACACCACAATATTTAGACCAGTGATACTCAACGCGTGGCTCTGGAGCCACATGTGGCTCTTTTATGTCTATATTTGAAATATTATTCCCCCAGAAAACCTTAAAAAAGGGAAACTTTGACCTCAGAATTTATCTATTGCAGGTCACATTGATCAGTTTGTTTCCCACACTTCTACAGCAGGCTTTAACTGTCAGACTTAATTGTCAACCATATTTTTTGTCTGTATATTTCCATTGCCCTTATTTTCAATTTTGCCCCTTATTTCTATTTTTTGTAACCTTAAATCAACTTTTACTGCCAATCTTAACCCATATCATCAGCTTTTATCCAAATTTCGCCTTGACTGTTTATTTTTTAAGATGTATTTTTTGGCTTCATTAACCTCCTCAGACCTGAGCCTTTGTTTGGAGAGCATTTTTATTTTCTCCCACTTTTTTGGGATAAATGAGTCCTGATAAGTTAAAACATCAGCCTTGTTGTTGAACAAGAATTTCTTTGAAATTTTTCCTCTCCAAAACCCCAAAATTCCATAATTAAAAAAATGTATCTATGGAAAAGTACCCAAATATTGCTTTAGATAGTACTCAAATCTATCAGTGAAAATTCCTCATAAAGTCTAAGAACGCCAATAAAAAATTCCATGCAAATTCCTGAAAAATTTCAAGCAAATTCCACAAATGTTAAATTCCCCCTTCAATTTCTTGGCAATTTTCAAAAACATTCTCCAAAATTCCATTAAAATGATGCAAACAACCCAAACCCCCTGAAGTTTTCTCAGAAAAATCCTGAAAATTCCTAAGGACAATCCTAAACTCCAAATTCTTAATCCAATTCCCTCCAAATTTGGTAATAATTTCCCCATATCCCCATTAAAATGCATTTAAAAACTTAAAATTCAAAGCCATGAAACCCAGTGGAGTAGATGGGAGAGCTTTCTGGTGCCCAGTCAAACTGGGGGCCCATGGAGGTCAGCAAAACCATGGTCGATTGTAAAGTTAAGCTGTGATATCCTTATTTTATAATTAACCTAATGAAATTACCACTCTTATCAAAGAAACAAATGTCTTTTTAATCATTTGTGTGGTAAATAGCCTTCTTTAAAATGTAAATCCCTTTTGTTGGGAAAAAAAAAAGAATTAAAAGGGGATCAATATGGCTAAAATGGGTTAATAATGGCAAAGAAAACGTGGAAAAAGTGGTGAAATTGGCTTTGAAAAGTAGCAGAAATGGGTTAGAAGTGGCAACAATGACATAAAATTGGCAACAAAAAAAAAAAAAAAAATCAATGGCAAAAACTGGTTAAAGTGGAAAAAAATGGGCATAAATAGTGGTAAAGGGGAGTTCAAAAGTGGCTTTAAATTGGCAAAAGTGTGGGGAAATACAGTGAAAAAATGGAATTGAAAAATTGCTGTAAACTGGCAAAAAGCGTTCACTGAGAAAGAGAAAATAGGCAGATATTGGCAGATTGGTTAAACTAGCAAAAATTGGCCCATCAGATAGTGTAATGTGGGCAAAATGGGAAAACTGAGGGTAAAAAAGTGGTAAAAAAGAAAAAAGGGGGGGTTAATAGTGGCAATAATGGGTCAACAGAGGCAATATTAGGCTTAAACCTTTACCTACTGAGTCTAAAAATGTCGATTTGGACATATTTTGTTATTCTGGCTGTAAAACAGTCAAGAAATGCCCTAAGTCTGAGAGCTTTGCTCCCTTTTCCCAGGAGTACTTGAACTTGACTTTTCAACATCTGGTTAATGATTGTGGCACATTATATGGAATTGTCGGCAGTTTAAAAGAAGAAAAACACAAAAACAGATTTGTTGTTCATGGATTTTATAAAAAGAAATGTTGTTATTGCTCATGAAGTTTTGATTTGACATTTGAAATGTGAACCTATACATGTTTAGAACAATCAGCAGTCATTTTTGGAGTCTAGGACTCTGGGTGTGCAAAACAGTGCAAAAGATAACTATATACTAATGCTGGGCATAGATTATTTTTTTAAATCTAGATGAATCTCACTGCAATCCTGTAGTTAATCTAGATTAATCTAGATTAAAATGCTAGATTTGAATTTTGCTGAAGACATTAAAAAAATGCTCGACCTATCTGAATATCAAGCAAAAATGCATCACAGACTGCTTGAGAACACCTGGCTTGCAGAGTTTGCTCATTTATCATGTGGATATCAACCTTGGAAATATAACAGAGAGATGGCTGAATGATGATTCAGATCAGCGCCTGTTCTCTCTTGCTCGCTCACCACCGCCCAACCCTCCTCTCTCTCTCTCTCTCCATCTCTCTCTCTCTCTCTCTCTCTCTCTGAACCTCACTTTAACACCGTAGTGTCCATGATATCAGTCATGGAAATCTAACAAAGGTACGTTTGTAACCTACTCACAGGTCATAACAGAGACAGAATTAAAAAGTTGTTCTCCATCTCTCCAGCTTGTCTCAGCGCTGTGACGAGTGTGTGCTGTATGAAGCTCTGTGTCAGGATGGATCCAGCAGGATTTTAAAGGAGTGACGGACAACAAAAAGTCCAGCGTAACCTCTGGTTTGTGCTTACGTGCAAACAGCATGTAATATCGACTACTGGTTGTAATCACACACCCAAGCATCCACTCTTTCATTAAAAACAGACGTTGTCCAGTTCAGAGGAGAGCAACACAGCCGCTCAGATGTGACCCCTCTGAAACCACACACACATACACACACAGCCACACATGTCATGGCAGTGAATTGCAGAGCGACGCGTTCCCTTGATGCAGAACTTCAAATGGTCAACGATGGCGGTGTGTCTGTAAGCCCCTTTAGTGAATAGATTAACGTGCAGTAATTTTCTTATCCCGCGATAAGAGTCCCGTGTTAACGTAGCACATTAACGCTGTTAACGGCCCAGCAATACTATATACATAGGCGACAATTAGTGCAAATAAAGATGGAATAACAAATTGTTATTGCACATGACAGACACGCACAAATGCCACTATCTATCCCTATTTTTTGAAAAACAAAACACCACTTTCACTCGCTCTCCTTTAACTGTCTTCCTTCACTCTCCTTTCTCACTCGTCTTCTGCCGAAGCTGCCGTTTTTGCGGTGCTGTTTGACATTACTGTAATATATATACCACATCATAAATTGCTGGAAAGCACAGATTCTCAGCTCTCTGTCAGCGTTGGAATTTTTTATATTGAGCAAACTTTTGAGGAGTTACAGTGTTGAGAATCTGTATAGCGGTCTCACAATACTTCTGGTGTTTTGCTATGGTAGTTTGCTATGAATGCCCACGTCTTATGGTTGTGAGTACCGTAATGAACCATATATGTGTGCATGCCCACAATTTTCAGCTTTCCAACACCGTTGGAATTTTTCTGATCAGACAGACTTTGACTGAGTTTACGGTAATAATACTCCTGACATATAAAACACAGCACCGGCGCCAGCTCAGTAGGTAAAGGGTTAAGTGGCAAAAACAGGCAGAAAAAAAAGTGGTGGAAAGGGTTTAAGATTGACAAAAATGGGTGTTAGAGGGAAAAAAATGTGTTAAAATGGACAAGAAAATGGATGAAAATGGGTTAAACTTGGTTTTAAGTGACAACAGTGTAATTTAAGAAATACTCAGTTATTTTTAGGGAATCTAGGGACCCCCTCTCAATGTCTCACAACCCCCAAGGGGGTCCTGACCCCAAGGTTGAGAATCACTGCCTTAAACCAGTGCCTTGACTTTTTCAGCACGATAATGCTGAACCATTCCACCCCTGTCACAACCACATGGCTTCACGTGAGAGAGATGTGAGAGAGTCCGTCATTCACTCACACCTACACCGCGGTCACACTGAGCTCTAAACATTATTTATGTCTCTTTTTCTCACAAGAAACTCGCAACCCTAATTACATGACTGGTTGGTTTCCACCATGTTTGTTTTGTTATCTTCATCCTCTGTCAGCTTAAAAACCTTGAATCTTGGTTAATGCAAGCATGCTTTTCCAAACCTGACCTGAACTCCTCTGTAACTCCTTCCCATGTCTCGAACACACTCATCTGGTCCTTTTAAGCATTGTGCATTTAGCTGCTCTGTTGACACTTCTGTAGAAGATGACTGTGATTAACTGTGACTCAGGTATCTAAATGAACTCTTCTTAATGTCATGCGACCATGCTCCAACCACAGAAATACACCGTATCCCTCATAAAGTCTGCCTGGTTACTATCCCTGCAGCATCCCTGAAGAAGCTCTTTTGTTTGCAGCTCGGTAAGCGATATTTGCGTGCTCTCATCTCATGACTGACCTTCCTCCAACCATCCAGTTAGCATGAATTCCTCCGAGGGGGGATTTTCCCTCTGAGACGCAGATGTAGAGAGGGACCACAAACCTCCCACACAAAGTTAAATTGAGTTTGGCTGGAGCAGAACTTCAAACTGCAGTGAGTCAGCAGCAGCAGGACAGCCGTGCGGTCAGCGTTTGAACATGCTCTGGCAGAAAGTTCTCTCTGTAGTAAGACGGCCACGCTGGTTTTCTGGTCTTCATGAATCATAAATCTGCTCCTTGAAACAAAGTGAGGTTGGTTCCTTTGTTTCAAACACAAATACAACTCGGTGAACTGTGAGTCACTTAAACATGGAGAATGTCGAACACACAAAGCCAAAGATCCATCATCAGACCCAGGTTCTCTCTGCTGCACCACGCCCTCCGAATCCTCCGTGTGAAAACGACACAAACCTCGACAACCTTCTACAAAGAAATAATGACTTCTTTTCCTTTGTCTTGTTATTTGAATCTTCTGACAACAGTTTATAGCAGTTAGAACAGGAGGGAAGTGAGTTTTTTGCGATACTCACCTCTCTGTGTTAAGGTGATGGAGAGAAGACGTACGTCTGTCAGCAGAGTCGGTTTGCTCAGCGTTTCTAACATACATATCCAGTACTAGACCGAATTATTAACGGAGGAATAATCACACAGATGGACATCAGCTCTGTTCTACCTGGATCTCACACTCTCTCTCTGACAGGGAGAAAACTTTACTGACACACAGCAAATACGCATTTTGTCACATATCCAGTGCACATCACTGGCTACTGTTGCTGCTCATTTACATAAGTAAACACAGAACAGAACCTCTCATTACAATTGAGAGCATATATACATTTTCCTGTTTATGTCAACAACGTTGGATATAGAAGATAAGACCTTCTGAGGTTACAGGTCTTAAACCTGGAGTCTGTCATTTTATTTATCTCAGTTAAGTGATGGTTGATGGTCTACAGGCTTCTTAGGCTGGCAGCGCTGTACTCCCTGCCCAGAAAATATGACTGTTTCAGGTTGCTATAGTTACTCCTAACGGAGTAGCGGCTAACGGCTGCTGCACATTAGTTTAGAACAGTGATAAGATTTTTTTGACTGGGACTACTTGAGAAGTTCGAAAAGGTGTCCGTATATCAGAAGTTAATCGACACCAATAGAATTTCCAGAGCCAATCAGAATCGAGTATTCACCAAGACCATGGAAAAAAAAAAAAAACAATAATCCCCATCCCTGGTCTGCAGCCTAGGCAGTGTGCATGTTTGGGTGCAGTGTCATCTGCTGCTTCTAAGATCTGCATCCTCACAGATGTAGGAGACACGAGGACCTCAGAGTCCTAGAGTAGGAGACACGAGGACCTCAGAGTCCTAGAGTAGGAGACACGAGGACCTCAGAGTCCTAGAGTAGGAGACACGAGGACCTCAGAGTCCTAGAGTAGGAGACACGAGGACCTCAGAGTCCTAGAGTAGGAGACACGAGGACCTCAGAGTCCTAGAGTAGGAGACATGAGGACCTCAGAATCCCTGGACTGGTTGCCAGTCAATCGCAGGGCTGACATATAGAGACAGAAGCGCAGGCACGCTCACATTCACACCTACGGGCAATTTAGAGTGATCAATTAACCCAATGAGCATGTTTTTGGTTTTGGGAGGAAGCCGGAGTACCTGGAGAGACCCACGCATGCACGGGGAGAACATGCTAACTCTGCACAGAAAGGCCCTGACCGGGAAGTGAACCAGCAAACTTCTTGCTGTGAGGCAACAGCGCTAACCACTGCGCCGCTGAGATCATATCATATTTGTATTCTAACTGGCCCAGCAGTATGAGGTCTGCAGATTTACTCCAGTATAACAATGTGAACTTCAACTTAATTATTATAAAAATCCTTGTTAGGCCATAAAAATCTGAAAAGGTAAAGAGTAGGAAAGATTTCATAAAAAGTCAAGAATGTGGGGAAAGAAATTAATTTGTTTTATTTCATATTTCAGTTTTGCATCTCAAGATTCCAACTCAAACTTTGATTTTGACTTTTCATTTACTTTGACCTTTTCAACTCATAACTTGGACTTCATATGTCACATTTTTATCTTTTAGATTCACAATTTTGAATCTTAAGTCATATTTTGTCCTTTCCAACTCTTGACATTGGCTTTTTAATCCCATACTTTGATTTTTCAACTAATTTCAATTTTTTTCTCATATTTTGACATTTTAAAGGGTTAATTTTTACTTTTTATATCATATTTTGACCTTTCAGACTCCCAGTTTTAATTTTAAGTCACTTTTTAACCCAAAACTTTGACCTTTCAGACTCACAATTTAAGATTTTAATTCATATTTTTAACTTTTTAAGTTATTATGAATTCTAGCTCATATTTTTTGACATTTTAAACTCCTAATTTTGACCTTTTAACTCCATATTTTGACCTATCAGACTCACAATTTAAGTTTTTAAGTCATATTCTTAACTTTTTAAGTTATCATTTTGAATTCTAGCGCATATTTTGACATTTCAAACTCCTAATTTTGCTTTTAATCCCCATATTTTGACCTATTAGTCTCATAATTGAAAGTCATATTTTGACATTAAAACTCAGGATTTCAGATTTGATCTCATATTTTGACTTTTCAAACTTATGATTTCAACTTTCTCCTCATGTATGTGCTCTTTAAAAACATTATTTTCCTATTTTTAATATCGTGTTCTGATACTTAAAACTAAAAAGTTGGAATTTATCTCAGTTTTGATCCTTTAAACTTATCATTTTTACTTTTTTGAATTTCCAGATGAGTCTAATCAGTGCTGTTTTTTTCATGTTTTATCACAGGTGAAGATGAGGTTGACAGTTAGATTGAATCTATTGAATATATTGAAGTTAAATGGTGACCATGGTTCTCAGGTTAGACCTAAATCCAGAATCCGGCCCCTGCCCCGGACTAATAAGTCCGAGGTAATCCTAGACCTCCTTTGTTGCTGTTGAAATCAGCTGTTTCTGTGTTTTCTCGTGTGTGCGGTTGTGCAGCGGCGTGTCGACAGCAGTGAGTCACTCTGCAGCTCTGAACACGGCGAGGAGACGACAGAGCTGTGAATGGAAATGGTCGCTCTGTGTCAAATTCCAGTGAGTCACCAATGAGCGGCGTGCCTCCCTCTCTCACCTCCCCACATCTGGACGCTGTTAACATTCCTCTCTGCTCACACACACACACACACACACACACACACCCCCACTAACACATACTCACAAGGCTGTGCAGGCGCTGTATACATAACAATTTAGTCTCATTGTTGCTGTGTGAAGGATGTTCTGACACATGTGTTCCTGGTCCTGTTTGGACTGAAGGGCTTTGTATCTGTGGAGTTGAGGCTTTTTAAAAATTCTAAAACGCAGCCGTGACGTCTCCTTTCATTTCTCTGAAACCCTGACCTCGGCGCTGAAAATGAGCTTGGTGTGGGAAAATCAGATCATCTCTTCTTTGTGCTCTCAGAGTCGATCCAAAGTGATTTTCTCAAAGAACCCGGGCCTGACTTTAGACATTAATTCACTTCTGAGTCACTGCAACTTCTGCTGAGGGAAGCGTTATCGTATAGCTTCCCCCGCAGAAATGAAACTTTGATCTCTGCTATTAAATATTTAGTATTTGACTAAATATTTCATATACAGCAGGAGAGTAACTTTAGAACAATGGCTTTAATGTTGAAGGTAAAAATGACTTCTGCAGTTAGGCAGGGATGAAAGAGAGGACGGCCTCCGTCTGAAAGAGACATCAGGTTCTTAGTGAATGAGGATGAAATGATCTCTGGATTTCATGTTCAGCTAAAAAGAACATGAACTAAACCTTTCAGACATGCTCCTGCTGTAGGAGCAAAAATATCTACTTTAATGCATCCAGAAGATTCAGTACAGGAGTCATGGAGGGTTTATGCACACATGCAGGATACTGACATCACTTCCTGCCGTCCAGAGTGACCACGTCCTCATGTGGGTGAAAACAAACCCTGAGACTGGTAAATGTTAAAAAACAGAGGAAGCAATGCAGTTTAATGCTATTGTGTCGTTACGTGCTTTAAACACTAAATGATAAAGTATCAGATCTGCATCCTCTAATACAGGGGTTCTCAATGTTGGGGTCAGGACCCCATTTGGGGTCACAAGACATTGAGATGGGGTCCAGGTGGCTTAAAAAAACTAATAACATTTTTTAAATTACACTGTTGCCACTTTACACCAATTTTGCCAAATTTTAACCAGTTTTCATCACTTTTCCCCCACAATGTTAACACAGTTTTGCAACTTCAACCCTTTTTTGTCAATTTTAAACCCTTTCCACCTCTTTTTTCTGCCACTTCTAAACCAAATCTTGCAGCTCTCCTCCTATTGTTAGCTCTGTTGGCATATTATTGCCATGATTAACCCCTTTTACCGCTTTTCAAGCCACATTTCACAATTTTATTTGCCTATTTTTGCCAGTTTTTCACTTTTCTGCATCAGCTAAATTTTTTTTTCCAATTTATGTCCATTTTCATCCCATTTCACCAAATTTCCACCCATTTTTCCACTTTAATGCCATTTCAGCCACTTTTTAATCCCCCTTTACCACTTAATTTGCCTTTTTTTGCCACTTTAACCCATTTTTGCCATTTTTTTTATTTTGCCACTTTTATCTAATTTTTGTCATTTCTTACCAATTTCTGCTACTTTTAAAATCTCACTTCACCACCTTTCCCATTATTTTTTGCCATTACAAACCGATTTTAGCTGGTTTTAATGTATTTTAATTCTGTTTTCAACAACAGGATTGACATTTTTAAGAGGGCTACTTACTACACAGATGAATTCAAATGTTTCTTTTATAAGTGTGCTTATTATTCAGGGTGAATCTAAAATATCACAGCTTAACTTTATAATGGACCATGACTTTGCCCCCAGTTTGGCTGGGCCCCAGAAAGCCCTCCCCTCTATCCCCCCTAATTCTTGATTGTGCATGGCTGTGTTCAACCACCCTCAGGTACAGTGGGGGTCCCCGGTCTCTGGCACCTTTATTTAGGGGGTCGCGAGCTGAAAAGGTTGAGGACCCCTGCTCTAATAATGGAGTGTAAACAAGAGGTCAAACATGGGGCTGATGTTGTTCCTACTGACTTTAAGCCAGCAGTCCCTCTATGTCAGCAGGAGCTCTCTGAAAACATTCTTCATACACTCACTGATGTATTAACTAGGGGTGGAACTATCCATCAATGTATCAATACATTAATTAGTTGATTAATGCTCCAATCAGATTGATAGAAAAGTCAAATAATTGAGCTACACGCCACCTTTCAGCTATGCTTTTATTTTGAAAGACCAGGTCAGGCATCTCACCTTAAGTGGCCGACTGTGTCTGCATTTTTATCCGTATACACCCGCCGTATGAGATCGTTCATTTACATAGACCACTATCCACTGGAGCGTCCATCAAAATAAGACTTTGTCTCAGCCTCTCCATTTGAATGAGAATGAACAGGAAGGTCAGGTGATGTATCAGGGGGGTGAAGGGTCCTTTTACTTCATAGATTTCACCAGTTACCCTTAAAAGTCTGTTTCAGTGGACTAAGGGGCTCTGGTAGGCAAATAGTCGTCGGTGGAGGGTCTGGGTTAAGAGGGATTCATAGTCTAGACCAGTGGTTCTCAAATGGTGTGGCAAGGCACAGGAGTGTGCCTTAAGGCCAGTCTAGGTGTGCCGTGGGAATCTGTACCACACGTTATTACTACAACTTTAAATCCACCCCACAAACAATTGATGTTGAAATAGTTTTAGAATGACTGAACATTTGATCTGTTTTTACTGAAATTTACTGTCATAATTAGATATTTTAAAAATGGTTAAGGTTGGCAGAAGTGCTGCAAAAAAGACTGGATAAAGTGGTGAAAAGGGGTTAGAGAGCAGCACAAATGGGTTATAAGTGGCAAAATGGGTTGTGGAGGGGCAAAAAAGGGATAAAAAATGGCAGAAAAAGTGGTGAATAGAGGTTAAAATGTGGCAAAAATTAGTTAAAGGGGGGAAAAATGGTCAAAATGTATCAAAAATTGGTTGCCAATGACAAAAAAATAGTGCAAAAAAAGTACAAAAGTGCTTAAAAAGTGGCACTAAGAGGTTAAAACACACATGAAAAGTGCTTTGGCAAAAAAAAGGGTTAAAGGGGCAAAAAGTATCAAAAAGAGGTTAAAAGTGTCAAAAATAGTGAAAGAAAAGTAATGGAAAGGGGGTAAAAATGGCAAAAAGAAAATAAAAGTGGTGAAGAAGGGTAAAAGAGTGGCACAAAGGAGATAAAACATGCAGGAGAAGTGGTTTGAAAGGGTTAAAGAATGGCAAAAATTGGGTTAAAGAGGCAAAAAGTATCAAAAATGGGATAAAAGTGTGAAAAATTGGTTAAGGAGTTGCAAAAAATTGTTAAAAAAATTTAATAAAAGGGGTTTAAAATGAGCAAAAATAGAAGAAAAGTGGCAAAAAAGGATAAAAGAGTGCCACAAACAGGTTAAAGCATGCAGGAAACATGGTTCAAAAGGGGTTAATATCTTGCAAAAATGGGTTAAAGAGGCAGAAAGTGTCAAAAAGGGGTTAAAAGTGTCAAAAATGGGTTAATATTGGTGCTAAATAACAATTGTGGTGGAGGTCCCATTCTCTGGGATCCTCAGGGGTCCCAGCCAGTTCTGCTGTCAGGTCTGTCTCCTTGTGGTCTGCTGCATCATAGTTCAATCAGGAGAGACCAATGACTGATTTAAAGATAACATTTTATTTTACATATGAGATAAAGAATAATAATTATTAACATAGATGTGATATTGAATTATTGTCAGAGTCTCTTTGGCGCTTGAACTCCACAAGGACATAGTGTGATGAAAGGGTGTCTGCTCAGAGCGGCGAAAAAAGATCTATCCCCCCTGTGGAGTCCAGACACTGGTGGTGGTGGTGATGGCTGAAGAGGTCATCTTAGTCCATATGAATGTTGATGGACTTGTAGACTTGGCGGTGATGGGGGGGTGGAGGGTTGCTCGGAACCACGCCATGAATGAACTGATGGAGAAGAAAGCCACATTTAAAAGGGGCAGCAATGATTTGATAGGCTAACAATGAGGAAGTGGAGCAGTGCTGTTGGATAGGTGTGACCAGGTGATGTGAACAGCTGATTATGATGTGGCAGAGCAGAAGGAGGGAGTGCATGAAATAGTGCAGGCATGAACGACTAAACCCGCATGGAGAACA
Source organism: Cheilinus undulatus (assembly GCF_018320785.1). NCBI lineage: Eukaryota > Metazoa > Chordata > Actinopteri > Labriformes > Labridae > Cheilinus > Cheilinus undulatus. The sequence continues at coordinate 2,156,651 of NC_054875.1, forward strand.
TGGTCTTCCTGGCTGAACTTATGCTAAGCTTCATATAACAGGGATAGATCTCACTGGTAATGACTAAAATGCCCCAGTTCTGAAAGAAAACACAAATATTACTGCGATAATATTTTAATCAGACTAACATATTTACTTAATTTCTGTGTATTTGAAAGTCCGGCCCCCAGAGTCTCTGTGGAGACTAAATTATGGCTCTTGTGCAGATGTACTTGATGACCGCTGGTCTAGACAGTGTAACAGCCAAGAAGGACCTGCAGCATCATGGGATCCAGGCTCTGGGGAGGAATATATGTGGGATGTCCCAAAACTACATGAAACATGTTAAGGCTCTTTTTTGGGAAAAAAAATGCAACATGTGCAGAGATGCTGCAAAAATGGAGTACTGTTGTGCTGACTAATAGCTTGTTTGCAGTCATGTGACAAGCGAAGCTGAGATTGGAGACAGGAAGTGAAGAACAGCAGTCAGGAATGAATGGGAATGGAGGAGAGTTAGTACATTAAAGCTCTCCGTAGACCTGCATGCTGCAGTCATCATCAGAACATTTCTGCATGCATCGACTGTGAGCCCTGCTCTGTAGAAAAACAGAGATTTCTTTACAAAGACCTGGTTTACCTGGTGTAGAGTTGACTAGCCAGCTCTTCTACATGAACGACCGTTTGATTGTAAGTTTTCCATTTTTGTTGTTATTTAAACTAAATTCAGAACACAAAACTGGAACCAAATGAAGCGCCGTCTAGGAGCCAAAACACCGGCCCTTGTTACTGAACTGAGCTGCATGATCCAGATCTCTAGAAAGAGATGGATTCCCCATCACAGCAGCCGAGGCTGGAAACACCAGGGAGCCCAGGGTTTACTGAGGAACCGGATCACTTGGTGGAAACTGACCATATATGAGCGTTTTCCGTCCCCCTCTCCAGGTTTTAGACAGAGCTTTTAATCCATGTCTGCCACCGTTTCTCTTTGAGCCTTTTAAACTTTTGCCTGAACGTGTCTCCACTTTGGGGTCTCAGAAATAGTGATGGATAAATTCCCCTCTAATTTGACCAGCTGACTCAGCTGTAAATAGCATAATAGAGAAATGACTTCCTGCCCCCTTCTCAGCTCAGATCTTCAAACGTGCTTTAACAGTTAAGGGACAAATAAAGATCTTTGCATCAAGTCTACAGACTCATTTATTTGGCCTTTATATGTGAAAACTGATCCACAATGGTCGTCACGCCTCGTATGGCTGATATGTTGGGGTGGATGCTTTAAATCAGCGTTACTCAACCCTGCTCCACCAAAGAGCCAAATTGTTGAAAAATGCCTTTACAAGAGCCGCAACCTAAGTGGTGAAAAGTGGCAAAAACTGATTAAAGTGGCTATAAAAATAAGTAAAAGGTGGCAAATAATGGTCAAACAGTGGTAAAACAGTGGCAACAAGGGGCAAAAAGGGGCAAAGTAGGCATAAAAAGGCAAAAAGTGGGTGAAAAACAGTGAAAAACAGGGAAAACAGTGGCAGAATAGAGCAGAAGGTGGCAAAAAAGGGTGAGAAGTTACTAAAAACTAAGTAACAGGTAGCAAAAAATGGCCAAAAAAATGACAAAAACATGGCAAAAGATGAGTGTAAAAGTGATAGAAATGGGCAAAAATGTTGGAGAAATTCTCAAAAAATAGCAAAAACAGCAAAAAATGAGTGTAAAAGTGACTAAAAGGGCAAAAATGTTGGAAAAAAAAAAACAGCAAAAAATGAATGGAAAAGTGATTAAAATGGCTAAAAATGTAGGGCAAATTGTCCTAAAGCAGCAAAAAGATGCAAGAATGCTGAAAACAGTGGCATTTAATGGCAAAACGTGGCTTAAATAGGCAAAAAAAGTGGCAAGAAAAGGGAAAAATGCAAATAGTAAACAGCAGGGTAAAAGAGGCAAAAAACAGGTGGCAAAAATGGGATAGAAGTGGTAAAAATGGGCAAAAGAGATGGTAAGCATGGGCTTAAAGCAGTAAAAATGGATTAAAAGTAGCAAAAAAACTTGAAAAAAGGCAAAAAAATTACAAAAAATGGAAATGGAAATGTACAGACAAAAAAAATAAAGATTGAAAATTAAAGCCAACTGTATTAATGTGGGGATTCAAACTCATTATTGTGACTTGCAATGGATAATTTCTGAGGCCATAGTTTTCTTTATAAAGGTTTTCTGGGTGAATAATATTTTTAATTTAGACAAAGAAGAGCCACAAACCATCACAAAAGAGCCACATGTGGCTCCAGAGCCACGCGTTGTGTCCCTGCTTTAGAATCTATCCACTAGAGGGCGCTCTCACTCAAAGCCACTCCTCCTTTGCGGCCGTCCAGCTGACATTTAGATTCAGCATCCTTGTACTTGTTGGGACATTCACAGTAACTGTTGTTTTTCTAAACTGTGGGACTGCTCCTTTAAGTCTGAACTGTTGCTCTGAATGTAGCGAGCGTGCTCAAAGTTAAAAACATCCATGAATGAGTGAAGACAGACTCCTTCAGCCTGTCACACAGAGACAGGATCTTTCAGCACCTCCTGTCCTGCGGGTGCTGCAGTGGCGGGTGCAGAGACCCCTCCCTCACCTTCACTCACCCCTCCCTCGCCCCTCCGCTGACCCCGGTTTGAATCTGGTCTATCAGGAAGAGAGAGAGGGCTCATTTAGCTGCAGGCCATCACAGCCCCCCTCCCTGTTTACCTGTGAACTTGGACTCCATTCACAAAACTGGTCAGACCGCTGCATGTGTGCAGCCTGGAGGTGTTGGCTGAAAGTCTTTGAACTTTCTTCTTTCACAAATAAATGTGAGAAGACGTCTCTTCCTTGTCTCCGGCTTTATTTACTCTGACAAAATATTTACAGACCCTCTCTCTCTGCACTCATACGCACCTCCATACTTCCCTTTATCTTCATCACATTCATAAATCTCCAAAGACGCCAGCGTCAGGAGGTGTTCACTGAAAAAATGTTTCAAACGTCAGGCCTTAGAGACATGCACATTTTTATTTTTATGAAGACTCTGGCAGGAGGACGACCATGAGAAATGTTTCTAATGCTTCATTTAAAGAAAAATATATTTCGTTACTAAACCTCAGTTAAACCAGCTTTTCTTGAAAAGCTGAAACTACAAACACTGTGCTCAAGATCTGAAGTTGTCAAAACAAAACATGAGGACAATGAAGTCTTCCAGGGAAAAAAAGCATGTATGGACGAATCCCAGGAGAATGCAGGAGCTGGCAGGTGTTTTCTGGGTGGTTTCTCACCTTTAAGTTTGTGTTAGAATGAAAGATGGTCAAAGAAGGGGTCATCCCCTGGATGTTTACCCTTTTATTGGATTTTTTACTCGAAAGGATTACAAAAAATAAAAAATGTATGATAAATATTCACCCAGAGCTCCAGGCAGCTGGTGCTAGTAGTCTCAGTTAGTGAAACAGGGATCAGTTGAGGTCACTGACTGTGTCGCAGAGATTGTAGTATAAAGACTCCTGAATCTGGAAGCTCCAGTATTGGCTAATCAGTATTCCCGGCTACCATTACACCATGAAGACAAAGGAACACTCGGATAAAAGGTTATTGAAAAGTCTAAGGAGGCTTTCGCACTAGGGGCCCGGTCACAGAAGTCCGGTTTGTTTTGGGTAGTGTGAATGCAAATGAACCGCACCGGGCCCGGGCCCACTTGGGGAGGTGGTCTTGGGCGCGATTCAAGTGGACTCTGGTACGGTTCGGATGAGATGTGAATGCAACCACGCTCGGATACGGGACAGAGCGTCGTATCAGCTTTATGACGTCATTGTAAAACTAAACTTCTTTCCACAGCGCGGCAGTTTGTTCACATTTTTCCTCAATAAAGGGCAGAAATCATCAGAATCCAGCCAATAAACGGTCTGTTGTGACTCACCTTACACATGAACACAAGTTGGAGTCAGTGAGAGGAGGTGCAAAGGCAATAAAAGTCTTCTGTCACCTCAAAAACTGCTGTATCTGTTCAGCGCGAGCCCATTTAATCCTCTGAGCTGTAGTAGATGTGCAGATATGAAGAGAGAAGTTGCTGGCATCTTAAAAGTGATTTTAATCATCCATGGCTGCAGGATGGACTTTTTTGCCAGGTCAAAACAAAAATAATCTTCGCTCAGGTCATGACCCCAGAGGTTGCCATGGTAGCTTCTTCTTCTTTCTCCTCCTTTGCGGGGTTGTAAACCAGCTACATGCATACCGCCACCTTCTGTTCAGACCGAGTAAATACGCAAGTGCGCCCAGGTACTGTTCGATGTTACTAGTGTGAAAGCAAGCCGGGGCAGAATGGGGAGGAGTGAAATCATGCCAAGGTGCAGTTTTAAACAACTGGGCCTAATGTGAAAGCACCCTAAGTCGCGGGGATGGAGACAGAAACATCTCCAAGTCTCTGAACATCCCCCAGAGTTCAGATAAATCCATCATGAACAAATGAAGGAATATGTCACATGTGTAAATCTGTCTAGATCAGACCGTCCTCAAGAAGGAGACTAGTGAGAGAGGACACCAAGACACCTATGACTACTCTGAAGGAGTTCCAAGCTTCAGCAGCTGAGATGGAGAGACTCTGCAGACAACAACTGTTGGCCGGGTTCTTCACCAGTCAGAGCTTTATGAGAGAGTGGCAAAGAGAAAGACACTGTTGAAGAAAACTCAGATTCAATCTGGACTGGAGTTCACCAAAAGGACTGTGGGAGACTCCATGGTCAAGAGGAGGAAAGTTCTTTGGTCTGATGAGACAGCAAACACACCATCCCCACTAAGGCGCAAGGTGGTGGCAGCATCATGATGTGGGGATGCTTCTCAGCTTCCCAGGAATGCATGGAAAGATTGACCTCAGACTTAGACTATAAATGTCCACTCTGACTCAGTGATTAAACTGAATTGATTTTAAAGGATGTAAATTGAAAGGAAAGTGACAAGAGGGGGCATAACCACAATTCTACCAGTGCTTCTGTTTGTTTTGTGGGACAGGAGCATTATTTTGGCCAACCATTATTCCCTCCGCCAAGGAGGTCATGTGATCGGCAGGGTTTGCTCGTTTGTTCGTTTGTTAGCAACATAACTCAAAAAGCTGTGGACAGATTTTAATGAAATTTTCAGGAAATGTCAAAAATGGCATAAGGAAGAACCGATTAGCTTTTGGGAGTGATCTGGATCCCCGTCTGGATTCAGGAATTTTTTAAAAGATTCTGTACTATTGGGAGATAGGACTAATAGCGGAGGTCTGCGCAGTTACCACTTTACACCAGGAGATGGCGGACATGAGTAACTTCAATCCCAGCATTTTTGGGTGTGTTTCTATTCAAAGTTTTGGAGATTATAGAGCTTGAAAGATGCACGGCCGGTAGAGGAGACAAGTTGGAGCGTAACAGAGAGAAAGACAGAGAATTATAGTGAGAATACCCACAACGCTGGGAGGAGTAGAGGAATATTCACCCTTTGCCATGACTTCCACTCGTCCAGTGAGACCTTGAGTGAGACTGTCAGAGCATCTGTTGGCTCCCGTAGCGAAGCCAATGCTTTGCCTCACCGTGTTTCCACCCCAGTAATCGGCAAATGCTGTGGTGGGGGGCACATGGGGACGGATCCAGGAATTTTTTTTTTTTTTTTTTAGATTTATTTTTGGGCATTTTTGTGCCTTTATTAGATAGGAAACAAGGTCAAGAGTGGGGGAGAGACATCCAGTAAAGGGCCTCAGGCCTATGGGGAACGCCTTTAACCACTAGGCCACCTGCTCCCCAGATCCAGGAATTTTTTAAGGATTCTTCACTATTGGGAGATGGGGCTAATGGCGGAGATCTGCGCTCTCCAAGCCCTTTTCTAGTTGTCTCTGTGGTAGGAGTATGGCTTGTTTTCAATTTTTCCAAGTAATCACATCAAAAATACCTAAAAAGTGACACCAGTGTTAGTGGTAACGCCCCCATGCCCCTTAAAGGCAGCTGAACTATTTTTATTTTGGATTTCAGGAATTACCAGAGAGATTGATGTCTGTCTGACCGTCACGGCGGCTGAGAGGAATAAAGTTAGCGTCTTTCTCATTTCTTAGAAATATGTTTAAATGCAGGCGGACAGAGGGAGGATTTCCAGGATTTTACATCAAACTGGAACCAAAACTGACGAAGGAACGTCCCGGGAGACTTAAATGGACGTCCAGGAAAGCGTGTTTGAGCCGTTTCTATTTCAGACCCCCTCTCCTAAACATGAGAACACACACGCTGTAATTTAGTGTGTATTATTAGCTCCTCGCTGTGTTTCCCTTTATATCTCCATAAACATTTGTAGAAGACCGCCAAACACAAGTTTACTGCTTATGGCTGCTTTGTATACCTCCAGCTCTGCACACAGCCACTTTTTATTCCTCCCTGCACACACTCACACAGAATAAGCCCTCTGTAAGTGTGTGTGTTTGCAGGTTTTCCTTATAAATCCATAATTTTCTCTCATTTTCTCTAAAAATTCAATCGGACCTGGTGTCCCTCCTCATTCTGGAGCATGGTTTTTGGCTAAAAGAGAAGGAAAAATGTGATTTTGGTGCTTTTTGTCAAAAACAACGAGGCAGTTTTAGTCCATAATCGATAACTCCCCCATTGATCAGTTTAAGTAAAAATCTGTCTCTGCTTCAGGGCACATGGCCATCGAACCCATGCAGACAGAAGAACCAGATTCAAATAAGATAGACGGAAACATTTGTTTGATTTATGGAAGAAAAAGTTGGGAGAGCAGACAGAGCATGGAGCATATTCACCTACAATGGAGAGGAAATCTAAAAACACCAATCACAAAAATAACTGCCTGGAAACCGCAGACACTGAATCTAAAAATCCCCTGGACGCAGGCCGAGCCGCCGTCTCACAGCGAACGTGCAATTCTCTTGGCGGCAGAATGTGTCACTGGCGTGGCGAGCCCTCGTCTGGTCCGGGCAGCGAGGGGTTAATCTGGCGGCGGTTGGTGTGTTCTCAGCAGGAAGGCAGTGGCCCGGTCCGGGCCGGGCTCCAAACAGATGTTGGTTTGTTTCAGGGCTGTGGTTAAATAGTTGGCCGGCGTTCCAGCACACAGAGGAGAGCAGGGGGGGATTAGAGCGGAGAGGACTGCAGCTGCACCGACCGAGAGAGAGAGAGAGAGACTGGAAGCCCATGATGCAGCTGCATGAAAGGATGTTAAGCTGCGTGACCTTCAGGCTTTGATCAGCATTATGCAAACCACCAGCAGACACACAAATTAAATACAGGTTCATAAGACGGCGAATTTATGCTCCCATTTATTTTGTCTTTTGTTTTTGAGCTCAGAGTTCTCTGCAGTTTGTTCACTTTTACACCCTCAGATGTGCCGATTGACAATCCTGATGACTGGTTTTAGTCTGGAGCAGCGTTCCTCAGCCCTGCTCAACCAAAGAGCCAAATTATTGAATAATGCCTTTGCAAGAGCCACAGTCGAAGTGGTGAAAAGTGGCAAAAATGGGTTGAAGTGGCAATGAAATTAAGTAAAAGGAGGCAAAAATGGTTGAAAAGCAACAAAAATGAGGTGAAAAGGGCAAAATAGGCATACAATGAACACAACTGAGTGAAAAGAGGAAAAATGGGTGCAAATCCACAAAAAATGGAGTTAAAAAAAGCAGTAATAATGTGGCAAAAATTAGTGAAAAGTGACTAAATATAGGCAAAATTGTGTAAAAAGGTTGGATAATTGGGGGAAAGTGGCATTTAATGGCAAAAGGCAGCTTAAATGTGCAAAAAATTGCAAATAAAACTGGACCAAATTCGCTACAACTGATGAAAAAGGGCAACAATGGTATAAAAGTGGCAAAAATGGGTTTAAGTGGCAATAAATCTAAGTGAAAGATGGTGAAAATGGTCAAAAAGTGGCAAAATATGTGGTGAAACTGGGAGAAAAAGGAGCAAAATAAGCATACAATGGTATAAAATGGGCAAAAAAAGGAGGCAAAAGTGGGTGCAAATTTAAAAAAAGAGTTACAGGTGGTCCAAACTGGGAAAAATGAGTGAAAAGTGCAAAAATGCTGTAAAAGGTGGGAAAATGGTGGGAAATGCATTAAATGGCAAAAGGCAGCATAAATGGACAAAAAAAGGGGGGGAAATGGCAAAGAACATGATGAAAGTGGCAACAACGGGCAAAAAGTGGCTGGAAAAAATGGTAAAAATGGAATAAAGCAGTGGAAATGGATTAAAGATTGCAAAAAATGTTGAAAAAGGGGCAAAAAAATTTACAAATACGGGCAATGGAAATATACAGAGAAAAAATAAAGGTTTACAATTAAAACCAGCTGGATAAGTGTGGGAAACAAAGTGATTAAAGTGACTTACATTGGATAATTTCTGAGGTCAAAGTTTCCCTTTTCTAAGGTTTTCTGGGGAATAATATTTCAAATTAAGACATGAAAGAGCCACAAATCATCACAAAAGAGCCACTCGTTGAGCATCTCTGGTCTGGAGGTTTCTGTTTATCCCTACACTGAAGTATTATTGCTTATTAATTTTGGAAGTGTGTTCTGTTTTCCAGCTAGCATGGAGCGTAGCCTCTGGTGCTTCATGTCGTTGCTAGCTCAGGCCGGAGGCTTGTAGTGTTTTTGAGTCTGTCTGGCTTTTTATTGTCATTCTTGTAAATGTGGTATCTCAAGAATGCCTGGACAGACTTTCATCAAACTTTACACAAATGTTCACCCTGACTTCAGCATAACTTGACTGTGGAGATCATAGGTCAAAGGTCAAAGCCATGGGCCTAGTTTGCATCCCTTGCTTGGGAACAGCACAATCTTTGTTGGATTTCCTTCAAACTTTGCACCAAAGGTCCAGACTCCAGGATGAGTCAGGTTACTGGGTGTCACATTCATCCCTATGTGTTGATAATAGAGATGTGAATCATTCACTATCTCCTGATTCTGACCCGCAATTTCCAAACAGGACGAGTGCGCCGCACACCGAAGCGCCGCGGGTTTGGTCTGACCTATAGGCGAATGACCTCACCCACTGGAAGCGAGTTTAGAGTGAAGCGCCGCAGCGTGCAGCCATGATTAGCAGGAAGAGATCACGGGAGAACTGCCAGTTCACGCAGGAATAGTATATCAACAGTGGACTATTTTACCTTTTGGGGTTAATTTATCATCCTTTCTGGTATAAGTCCATGATATTATTGCTTCCTCCATTGAGTGAGTACATTAGGAAGTTAAAAGGTTCATGTTTGCTTAAAGGATCTGTGGTTTTATGCAAAATTCTTTGGCTAAATGTCCCCAAAAGTTAACTTTTGCTCATCAGTGGCGCCATTGTAGCTCTTTGACCCACTGACCTCTCGGTGACCCTTTGCTCTCGCTGCAGGATGAGACGTAATGTTGATATAGTGATGACTTACGATCGGGAGTCCGTGCATTGTGTTTTTAGATTTAGATTTAAACTGATTCCCAATGCCTTTCCTACACTGTGCTTTAAATTATTATGTGCCATTAAAAAGCTCTGTAAAACATGATAATGAGGGTTCATTTTGCATTTCATTTATTATTTTTATGTTTTTATTTTATTATCAGCTGATTAGAATAACTAAAGCCCTATACAAGACTCTTCTTTTAGTCCTGCTCCCACACGCTCTCTGCATGGATTCTGACCATTACCACCCACGCCTGCAGCAGGTGTATCCAATCCTGCCCGCTTCCTGCATGGACTCTGACAATCCATGTTGATTATGCATAATAACAGACAGCGTGTTTAATTAAAGGCAATGTTGATTCACTTAAGTTTCCATTTCCTTGCCATGCTTAATGGTGGCACACAGACAGTAGATAAAAAAGCAGCTGAGACTCATTTTACTCCTGGTTTAATTTCTTACTGAGAGAAAAGTCATATTTTCAAACCCTATTTACACATCATTTATTCTGACGTCATACAGAGGTGATCAATAATGAATAATAACTTATTAACTAGGGTTATACAGCATTCAAAAATAATTATAATACCAGTGTCTCTAATGACTTATAATGTGTTAAAGTGCATGTAGTTATAAGTCATTATGGACACTGTCATTATAATTAGTTATGATTACTTTTATAAGGGATTACAAATAGTCTTTAAGAGTATAACTGTGGTTATACAGAGTTTTAGGTGCAATAACACATTATAAGTATACTTATGATATGTCATACTGCAGTGTTACTCAGACCTGATCAACCAAAGAGCCAAAATGTTGAATAATACCTTTGGAAGAGTCACAATCTAAGGGTTAAAGTGGCAATGAAAATAAGTTAACAGTAGCAAAGATTATTTAAAAAAAAAAGCAGCAAACATAGCAAAATGTGTGAAAAGTGACTAAAATGGGCAAAGAGCAGCACAAAGTGGCAAAAATGGGTATACAGGGGCACAATTGGTATAAAATGGCAAAAATATAGGTGAAAAGTGGCTAAAATGGGGAGAAAGTGGCAAAAAGGTGTGAGAATTGACAAAAAAATTAGTTACTGGTGGCAAAACTGTTCAAAAAGCGGCAAACACATAGCAAAAAAAATGAGTGAAAAGTGACTCAAATGGACAAAAAGCAGCAAAAAGTGGCAAAAAAAATGGAAAAGGGGCATTTTATAGCAAAAGGCTGCTTAAATAAGTGAAACAAACCAAAAAATGGTCGAAAGGTGCAAAAAATAGAAATAAGGGGCAAAATTGCAAATTAGTACAATGGAAATATACAGACAAAAATATGTTTGACTATTAAATTTGACATTTGAAGCCTACTGTATCAGTGTGGGAAACAAACTGATCAATGTGACTTGAAATGGATAAATTCTGAGGTCAAAGTTTTCCTTTTTTAAGGTTTTCTGAGGGAATAATATTTCACATGAAGATGTAAAAGAGCCACATGTGGCTCCAGAGCCACGCGTTAACACTGTCATAATGCAGTAGAGAGGGGGCATAAAAAGTGTTACCAAACTATTTCTTGGTTTCTGGAAAGTTTGTGTGTCACAAAAAACTGCAGTGCACTACCATCAGCTCTCACAGACAGTGGACTAATCTTTATTCATGCATTATTATTACCATCCTCATTTAGACGCTTACTGCAATAAGACCGATTTGCACAGACATGGCTGTTTTACCCCAAATAACTGCATAAAGGCTCAGCATCTCTGCACGCCGTGCAGATGTGTGATGATAGGCCAACAACACAATAAGAGGAGCATTAAAGCCGTGCCTTTTGACTCACGAAGTTTTAGTTCACACACTTTTTTGTGGAGCTTTACAAAAGCAGCTCACCTGCCATGTGATGCTGGCTACACAGAAACAGAGCTACATTCAAACATTTTTACAGCACAGGTGACGACAGCTGACAGCAATCAAACCACGATTTCTCAGTGAGTGATTTTATCAGCAACATGTGACACATCTCCCATTGTGTCCTGTTTCACATGAGCTTGGAGAAGTGCTTTGAAGAGAGCTAACTTTAATCAGGGAGTGTGGAGCGTGTATATCAGCTCATCCAAATACGTTTCCCTGTGGGCATGTCCTCCAGCTCTGTCACTACAAGCTCAATCAACTCCGGCCTGACATCACCCCCAGCTCTGACATCTGACTTCAGAGGTTAATGGAATGCAGCAGAAGTCCCTTTGGGGATTTTATATTAAAACTGTACATATTCATGATCTTTTTTTTTTTTGCATCAGTTTTAAAACCAGTACATCCAAGAAGTCTCCTGTGAGGAATCAAGGACAGTTGGATAAACGATGTGGCATACAAACCTACACAGATGGACATGCCTCCAACTATAGTAGTAAGATGTAAATGCACAGAGAAAACCTTAAACAAATATCACATTAATTTGTGCTTAAACTGAATAAATGTGTGGCTTCAGCAGGAAATGTATTTATCAGGAACTTCTGGCCAAGAGTTCTTCTCTATCCTGAGTGACTTTGCAGACAGGTAATTAAAGAAGCAAGACTTGAGCCATACAGATATTAAAACACAGAGTGAGTTTAGATTTAATGGAGCCATTATCACAGAAAACCCATACTCTCCCCATGTCAGACGCTACATAGCATGATCCATGTTTGAAAAAACAAACCTAAGAAAGGAAAGATCTGAGAGATTATTCTGCAGAAAAGCGATGATTCCACACTAACTCTGACTACTTCGATTAGTCTTTAACACTGTGTGAATAATACGTTTTTAATATGAAGAAAAAGTTCTCTTATAGGTTTAAACTCCATGCAAATTCAAATTAAATTTTAATCAGTGTTCCTAAAAAGCAAAGGCAGATAAAACTTAGTTTTGTTGAGTTTGAATATGAAAGAAGAAGAAATGTTTGGAGGGGAAAGAAACTCAAAGATGAAATAAAAAGAGCAAACAAAAGAACGCAGCAGAGGACGGACACATGGGGCAGCGGTAGGACAAACAGAAAAAGACCATGGAGTTTTTTTTTTTTTTTTTTTTTTTTTTTTTGACAAAAGAAATGCTAGATTTTTCCAAAAAAGAACACGCGCCTCGGGGGAGGAGAGAGCGAGGACAGGAAGACTCCACCAGTTTTTGCATAAGTAGCACTTTGAAGTCGGGGATGGAGGGATGGGAGGAAAGAGGAGGAGAAAAAAGAGTGGATATGATAGAAACGCAGTGTCAAAACTTTTTCAAGTGCAGCTCCAGTTAAATATGCCTCCACGGCCCCCGGGGGCCCCGGCTCTGCTTGCATGCTTAGTGTTTCACCTCGTTCCTCTCCTGGTCACGTCCTGGGTGCAGTCTGCCCTCCGTGAACGCTGCGATAGCGGCTTAGCCCTTAGCTTTAGCTCACACACAGGCCTTGATCTCCTTAGACAGCCAGCGTGAGAGCTGCATTCTGAAGTGGATTAGTCTCTATCGTATCTCTCAAACTCCTCCTAAGTCCGAGTGTCCACGGTTAAAGCCAATTAGCTCACAGGTCCGACTAAAGCTGTTTTAGGGCTGGGTGGATGACATCTGAGATTCTGCACACTCCAGTATGAGGGAGAGGAGAGCTAACACATCAGATTTTACTGATGCTGGCTGACAAAAATCATCTATTCTATCTGCTGAAGAAAAACGGATCCTTCTTTTCCTAGCTCCACTAAGGTCTGCACACTGGAACAAGGTCATTTCTATTAGATAACTTTAAATATGTGATCTTAAAACCCGATTACCATCAGTTTATCTGAAACTCTTTACCTGAGTACAGCCATACTTTCAGAACATGTTCTCATCTGTGGAGAAACAGCAGCTCAGCCTGTCAGAATCAGCAAAATATTCTACAATCCACGTATTAACCCTGTCTGACAAGTGGAAAAGGACATTTTGTTTCATTTGAGCAGCCTCTGATGGTGAAATACGACACATTCCTGGGCTGTGCCGTTTAATATGTACGGTGGGAGGCACTTCATCGAAGGAGAGCTGATTTGATGAGGCTGATGAGGAAGAACAGAGCATGTGTTTTGTCTCATCCCTGATGTGTTAGATTTGGCGTATATCAGGGGTTTTCAAAGTGTGTGAAAGTGAGCCAAAGAGAAAATGATCTATTCAGTGGACCCCCACCCACATAAAGATTCAGATTTTAAAAAACTTAACCATATTTTCAAACATTTATGTCTAATTTAAATATTTTTAACATTTTTATATTTTTGATATTTTTGTCTGCAAATGTTCTTAAACATCCGTCTTTACCAGGTAATCAGTTATTTGGTTTCAGTAATGAATGTATTGCCAATACTACCTGATTATTCTGCTCTGATAATCCTTAAAGCAGCAATACCCACCCAAAGAGCCAAGCTGTTGAAAAATACCTCTGCAAGAGCCACAATCTAAGTGGTGAAGCAAAAACAGCTTAAAGTAGCAATAAAAATAAGTTAAAGATGGCAAAAATGGTCAAAAAGCAGCAAAAAATGGGTGAAAATGAGCAAAAATGGGGATGAAAAGTGAAAAAAGATGGATGAGAAGTGACAAAAAAAATGTGTAACAGGTGGCAAAAACAAAGCCAAAAAAAGAGTAAAAAAGCAGTCAAGAGTGGCAAAAAGTAGAAAAAAAGTGGTATTTAACGACAAAAGGATGCTTAAATGGGCAAAAAATGGCAAAAAAAAAAAAAACAGTAAAAAAGGGCAAAAATTTGAAGAAGGTGGCAAAAAGAAGTGGCAAAAATGGGCAAAAGTAGGAAAAAAGTGGATGAAATGGATGAAAAGTGTCAAAAAATGGAATAAAGGGGCAAAAAATTTTCCCTTTTTTAAAGGTTTTCTGGGGGAATAATATTAAAATGAAGACATGAAAGACCCACTAGTAATCACACAATGAGTATCACTGCCTTAAAGGAACTGTAAGTTTATTCATTTTGCTCCATGCAGAAGTTAGCAAAGCGAATCACTTTTTTTTCTGGTTTTTGGTTCTACACCTCCCCTGAAGTCCTGTGGCACCCCCCAGGGGAGGCCTGCCTCACACTTTGAAAACCGCTAGTGTATATCATGCAATTTCCACAATAACCAAACTGAGGCTAGTGAAAATAACTTTGAAAAACTTCAATCTAAAAAAAATAAAGAATATGCTGAGCTTACTGAGCCAAATGCATGGTTACCAGTTAAACTTTTGTTTATATCACACACATAAATAAGGCAGGGTATGGTTTATGATGGAGAGATCATTGGTGATTAAATCTTCAGATCTACATCTACATAAAACGCAGAGTTTCACCCTCCTGTGCTGTTTCCTTTCTGTTTAATTAAACCAACATTTCAGATAGAGGCTGCATGATGACAGTAAGCTTCTGGAGAACAGCCGTCCGCTGAAATGTTGCTTTAATTAAACTGAAACTGTGAACGTGCAGCCAAACCTGATCATCACAGGGGTGTTATCTACCCTCACATTAGCTACTTTTACATCAGTGGACAATTATTTTCATCTATTAGCATCAGAGAAAAAGATCAGCTGAAACTTCCATTTGAAGTTAACAGTTTAATCATGGCCAGTGTTTAGTGAAAATGGCTATTTCTATTCCTTAATTACATGCTAAAATGCAGATACATATAAAAAGTGTAGCAACAGGGGGTTTGGAGGTTCCTGGCCCTAAAGGTGCAAACAGGAATGAGTTTATCTGATATGATTCCTTTTAAAGATAAAAAAAAAATGAAATATTCACGTCAACACACAGTCTGGAGCATTTCCATAGAAGCCCCGCCCACTCAAGGTTAATTAGTCAGTAACTCCAAATTTCAAAGTTTTGTGACCTGTTCCCACAGGGGTATTAAATCCTCACCTAGCCATGCGGTCTCTATTTGCAAACATTTCTAAACGGGTCGTTCTGGAGCTCATGATGACTCCATGGCTGAAGAGCTCTGAACTTCCTCTGGCATTAATGGAAACAGTAAATCAGCAGCAGGAGCTTCATGCATGGGTTTCCATGGTTGAGCAGCTGCATGCAAGCCTCGCATCACCGGGTCCAACGCCAAGCGTCGGATAAATGCATTTTAGTTTTAAATGCATTCGAGTCATTTCTACCCTTTTTAGTTTTAGTCTAGTTTTAGTCCATAAAAGTCCTCACATTTTAGTCTTTACTTTTAGTCCAAGCATTTATTCTCTTGCCTAAATCTGGTACCAAATCATGGTAGTGTGTTCTCTGTCAAACCTGGGGTCCCTGCTTTCCACAGCTGAGAGGCAGAATAGATACAGATGTGTTGTTTTTGACAGATTTACCCACAGTGGAGAAATATCACAGATTTTAAATGTCTGACAAAAAACTACATTACCTTTAAGTCTAGTTTTAGTCATCTTGATGAAAACTGAACTTAGTTTTTTCAGTTTTAGTCATCACAAATCTATTTTTGTTAGTCTTAGTCTAGTTTTTATGATCACAGATCTATTTTTGTTAGTCTTAGTCTAGTTTTAGTCAGTTTTAGTCATCACAGATCTATTTTTGTTAGTCTTAGACTAGTTTTTATCATCACAAATCTATTTTTGTTAGTCTTAGTCTAGTTTTTATGATCACAGATCTATTTTTGTTAGTCTTAGTCTAGTTTTAGTCATCACAGATCTATTTTTGTTAGTCTTAGTCTAGTTTTAGTCATCACAGATCTATTTTTGTTAGTCTTAGTCTAGTTTTAGTCATCACAGATCTATTTTTGTTAGTCTTAGTCTAGTTTTAGTCATCACAGAACAATTTTTGTTAGTCTTAGTCTAGTTTTTATCATCACAGACGGTGAAATGAACACTCCTCTTGACTGTCTCTGTTTGGCAGTCTGATGCTAGTATCCCTCACTGCAGTGTGCAACAGGAGACGATGACCAACACTGGGCACCACCCACCCAATGGCAGTCAGCACAGCACACCCAACACTGTTGGACCCCTCAAATGCTATTTGACCCCTCCAGTCAAATCTTGTCCAGTCAAGTCAATTAAGCTTGGTCAGCTTAAGTCACGTCTGCTTTGTTAAAGCAGGAAGTAACAGTAAGAATTCAAAATTTCGGTAAAGACTGTTTGATTAAATAAGTGTCTGGATGTATTTTGATTTATCATCAGGATTAAGGGTTAGGGTCAGGTGGATCGACAAAATGCAACAAAACTTTACAGGGAAAGATTTGATAGGACAGGTCAAACAGTGATGAGTGGGCGGTGCCCAATGTTGGACATCTCCCACACTGAGCTCCACACTGGGCCCCATATTGCACACTGCAGTGAAGGGCTTCTCTTTGAATGGGTGAGTCTGGGTTTGGGAGATGCTGGGAGAACGTTACCTGTCTGACTGTGAAGTTTGGTGGAGGGGGGATAACGGTATGGGGCTGTTTTTCAGGGTCTGGGCTAGACTCCTTATTTCCAGTGAAGGCCAGTCTTAATACTTCAGCAGACCAAGACATTCTGGACAATGCTATGCTTCCAGCTGTGTGGCAACAGCATGACTGTGCCCCAGAGCACAAAGAAGGACTAGAAAGACATGGTTTGATGAGTTCACACAGAGTCCTGACCTCAACCCCATCCAGCACCTCTGGGATGGACTGGAACAGAGATTGTGAGCCAGGTCTTCTGGTCCAACATCAGAGCCTGACCTCATAAATGCTTTACAGAATGAATGGACACACATTCACACAGAAACACTTCAGAATGTTATAGAAAGCCTTCCAAGCAGAGTGGAGGCTGTTAGAGCTGCGGGGGGCTCCATATTAGAGTGCATGGATCTGAATACAACGTCATTACAGTCCCTGTTGATAGAATGGTCAGACGGCCAAATTTTTTTTTCCATATAGTGTCCCTCCCTGCTTTAGGAGATCTTAAAGGGATGGACATGTGTTGGATTTTAGGTCAGTCCCACCATGGATGTGATGGGCGTGGCCTTTCTCCTTGTTAACGCCATTAGGCTCAGTAGGTTCACATTTCTGAGGAAGGTGATGCACAATGTTTCTAGTTATACTGTCACTTTTGTGTTTCTATTTCTTTCCATCTAAAGAGAATTTGAGTAGAAATGTTTTAATAATCGTCATCATCTTTATCAAACTGACACAAAAAGTTGGCTTTAAAAACTCAAATAATTCAACCCACATCTCACCAGGTACAAACAGACGTCCTGTTCATCAGCTTTAGCGTCTGTGTGGGAACATTACTTCAAAATAAGAGCGCCTGCCTTCCTGCAGCTGTTTGAACGTCCCTGTTTTAGTGTCTCTATGTGGAACAGACTCTGTTAAGTCTGTCTGGCAGCTGGCAGACATGATGAGGATGGTGAGCGCTGGGTGTGCTGTTTGATGAAGAGATGGGGGTGTTTGAGAGCGGTTTAGAGAATATGTGCGTGTTGTGTGTAACCCCCATCCAGCTGCAGAGAGTGAGCCACACCTGGCCCTGCTGTCTAAACAGCCTTGTGCTGATTTGCATGGCTGCTCCTGATAACGTGTGTTGGTATTTGAGAGTGTGCATGTGTGTCAAACAGACAGATAAAGACCATGATCATGTTCCAGGTGACCTGCTTACAAATATACAGCACATATTTGTTTATGATATAGAATATATTACACTAACATACAATACTTGTGGAGCCAGACAACTTTACACATCCTAAATGTGCATCAAGTCAGAAAAACCTGCAAATAACAGAACAAAGACTGGTCAATGAAAAAAGAAGCAAAACTTGATTTGCAGTTATTTTTCTGTCCAAAACTTTCGATGTAGACCTGCACCTTTTTACTGAATGTGGAGCTTATTTAAATGTCTAATAGAGCTTCCGCTACCAGGGTGAGTCTTTATCAAAATAACTGCTGAAGATGACTAAAAGAGGCTTGGCCTATCACCACTGTGAGACAATATGATGCTGCTGAGAAGCATCCCGACAATACGATGCTGCTGAGAAGCATCCCGACAATACGATGCTGCTGAGAAGCATTCCCACAGCACGATGCTGCTGAGAAGCATCCCCACAGCACGATGCTGCTAAGACGCATCCCCATAGCATGATGCTGCTGAGAAGCATCCCCACAGCATGATGCTGCTGAGAAGCATCCCGACAATATGATGCTGCTGAGAAGCATCCCCACAGCACAATGCTGCTAAGACGCATCCCCACAGCGTGATGCTGCTGAGAAGCATCCCCACAGCATGATGCTGCTGAGAAGCATCCCCACAACATGATGCTGCTGAGAAGTATCCCCACAGCATGATGCTGCTGAGAAGCATCCCCACAGCACGATGCTGCTGAGAAGCATCCCCACAGCACGATGCTGCTGAGAAGCATCCCCACAGCATGATGCTGCTGAGAAGCATCCCCACAGCATGATGCTGCTGAGAAGCATCCCCACAGCACGATGCTGCTGAGAAGCATCCCCACAGCACGATGCTGCTGAGAAGCATCCCCACAGCATGATGCTGCTGAGAAGCATCCCCACAGCATGATGCTGCTGAGAAGCATCCCCACAGCATGATGCTGCTGAGAAGCATCCCCACATCATGATGCTGCTGAGAAGCATCCCCACAGCACGATGCTGCTGAGAAGCATCTCCACATCATGATGCTGCTGAGAAGCATCCCCACATCATGATGCTGCTGAGAAGCATCCCCACATCATGATGCTGCTGAGAAGCATCCCCACAGCATGATGCTGCTGAGAAGCATCCCCACAGCATGATGCTGCTGAGAAGCATCCCGACAATATGATGCTGCTGAGAAGCATCCCCACAGCATGATGCTGCTGAGAAGCGTCCCCACAGCACGATGCTGCTGAGAAGCATCCCCACAGCATGATGCTGCTGAGAAGCATCCCCACAACATGTTGCTGCTGGGAAGCATCCCCACAACATGTTGCTGCTGAGAAGCATCCCCACATCATGATGCTGCTGAGAAGCATCCCCACAGCATGATGCTGCTGAGAAGCATCTCCACATCATGATGCTGCTGAGAAGCATCCCCACAGCATGATGCTGCTGAGAAGTATCTCCACAGCATGATGCTGTTTAGAGGCATCCCCACAGCATGATGCTGTTTAGAAGCATCCCCACAGCATGATGCTGCTGAGAAGCATCCCCACAGCATGATGCTGCTGAGAAGCATCCCCACAGCATGATGCTGCTGAGAAGCATCCCCACATTATGATGCTGCTGAGAAGCATCCCCACAACATGATGCTGCTGAGAAGCATCCCCACAGCACGATGCTGCTGAGAAGCATCCCCACAGCATGATGCTGCTGAGAAGCATCCCCACAACATGTTGCTGCTGGGAAGCATCCCCACAACATGTTGCTGCTGAGAAGCATCCCCACAACATGATGCTGCTGAGAAGTATCCCCACAGCATGATGCTGCTGAGAAGCATCCCCACAGCATGATGCTGCTGAGAAGCATCCCCACAACATGTTGCTGCTGGGAAGCATCCCCACAACATGTTGCTGCTGAGAAGCATCCCCACAACATGATGCTGCTGAGAAGTATCCCCACAGCATGATGCTGCTGAGAAGCATCCCCACAGCATGATGCTGCTGACAAGCATCCCGACAATATGATGCTGCTGAGAAGCATCCCCACATTATGATGCTGCTGAGAAGCATCCCCACAGCACGATGCTGCTGAGAAGCATCCCCACAGCATGATGCTGCTGAGAAGCATCCCGACAATATGATGCTGCTGAGAAGCATCCCCACAGCACGATGCTGCTGAGAAGTATCCCCACAGCACGATGCTGCTGAGAAGCATCCCCACAGCATGATGCTGCTGAGAAGCATCCCCACAACATGATGCTGCTGAGAAGTATCCCCACAGCATGATGCTGCTGAGAAGCATCCCCACAGCATGATGCTGCTGAGAAGCATCCCCACAGCATGATGCTGCTGAGAAGCATCCCGACAATATGATGCTGCTGAGAAGTATCCCCACAACATGATGCTGCTGAGAAGCGTCCCCACAGCACGATGCTGCTGAGAAGCATCCCCACAGCATGATGCTGCTGAGAAGCATCCCCACAACATGTTGCTGCTGGGAAGCATCCCCACAACATGTTGCTGCTGAGAAGCATCCCCACAACATGATGCTGCTGAGAAGTATCCCCACAGCACGATGCTGCTGAGAAGCATCCCCACAGCATGATGCTGCTGAGAAGCATCCCCACAACATGATGCTGCTGAGAAGTATCCCGACAATATGATGCTGCTGAGAAGCATCCCCACAGCACGATGCTGCTGAGAAGCATCCCCACAGCATGATGCTGCTGAGAAGCATCCCCACAGCACGATGCTGCTGAGAAGCATCCCCACAGCATGATGCTGCTGAGAAGCATCCCCACAGCACGATGCTGCTGAGAAGCATCCCCACAGCATGATGCTGCTGAGAAGCATCCCGACAATATGATGCTGCTGAGAAGCATCCCCACAACATGTTGCTGCTGAGAAGCATCCCCACATGTTGCTGCTGAGAAGCATCCCCACAACATGATGCTGCTGAGAAGTATCCCCACAGCACGATGCTGCTGAGAAGTATCCCCACAGCACGATGCTGCTGAGAAGCATCCCCACAGCATGATGCTGCTGAGAAGCATCCCCACATTATGATGCTGCTGAGAAGCATCCCCACAGCACGATGCTGCTGAGAAGCATCCCCACAGCATGATGCTGCTGAGAAGCATCCCGACAATATGATGCTGCTGAGAAGCATCCCCACAGCACGATGCTGCTGAGAAGTATCCCCACAGCGTGATGCTGCTGAGAAGCATCCCCACAGCATGATGCTGCTGAGAAGCATCCCCACAACATGATGCTGCTGAGAAGTATCCCCACAGCATGATGCTGCTGAGAAGCATCCCCACAGCACGATGCTGCTGAGAAGCATCCCCACAGCATGATGCTGCTGAGAAGCATCCCCACAACATGATGCTGCTGAGAAGTATCCCCACAGCATGATGCTGCTGAGAAGCATCCCCACATTATGATGCTGCTGAGAAGCATCCCCACAGCATGATGCTGCTGAGAAGCATCCCCACAGCATGATGCTGCTGAGAAGCATCCCCACAGCATGATGCTGCTGAGAAGCATCCCCACAGCATGATGCTGCTGAGAAGCATCCCCACAGCATGATGCTGCTGAGAAGCATCCCCACAACATGATGCTGCTGAGAAGTATCCCCACAGCATGATGCTGCTGAGAAGCATCCCGACAATATGATGCTGCTGAGAAGCATCCCCACAGCACGATGCTGCTGAGAAGCATCCCCACAGCATGATGCTGCTGAGAAGCATCCCGACAATATGATGCTGCTGAGAAGTATCCCCACAACATGATGCTGCTGAGAAGCGTCCCCACAGCACGATGCTGCTGAGAAGCATCCCCACAGCATGATGCTGCTGAGAAGCATCCCCACAACATGTTGCTGCTGAGAAGCGTCCCCACAGCACGATGCTGCTGAGAAGCATCCCCACAGCATGATGCTGCTGAGAAGCATCCCCACAGCACGATGCTGCTGAGAAGCATCCCCACAGCACGATGCTGCTGACAAGCATCCCGACAACATGATGCTGCTGAGAAGCATCCCCACAGCATGATGCTGCTGAGAAGCATCCCCACAACATGATGCTGCTGAGAAGCATCCCCACAGCATGATGCTGCTGAGAAGCATCCCCACAACATGATGCTGCTGAGAAGCATCCCCACAGCATGATGCTGCTGAGAAGCATCCCCACAACATGATGCTGGTCTAAAAGCTCCATTCTGGTCTCATCAGACCAAAGAACTTTCTTCCTCTTGACCATGGAGTCTCCACAGTCCTTCTGGTGAACTCTAGTCCAGATTGAATCTGAGTTTTCTCCAACAGTGTCTTTCTCGTTGCCACTCTCCCATAAAGCTCTGACTGGTGAAGAACCCGGCCAACAGTTGTTGTCTGCAGAGTCTCTCCTTCTTGCATGGTCTCTTAGTGTGTGGTCAGCCTGATCTGGGCAGATTTACACAGCTGTCTATCTTGTTATAACTGAGATATCTGCTGAGAATAAGTAATTTTCCATGGACAAGGTTTGCTACAGCCTCCAATTTCTCACATTTCCAAAATTCACAACAAAATTTTATCAAATGAAATGTTCTACTCTGAAGAAATATTTGTTGGCTTTCATTTCCCATTATGCATTTATCTGCGAACATCCTGAAGGCAGTTGTCTTTGAATCACAGGTAACTTCATCTGAATTCGAGCTGTGGTGGCTCAGTTCAGACAACTGCAACCATCAACAGTCTAAAACACACTCATGGTGTTGCATATCTTCAGTCTGAAATGAGCTTTAAATCTTTAACAGACACAAATGTGTCTTTTACTGAAGCCCTAACTCATAGAGGACATGTTTAGAAAAGTGACACCAGTGGTGCTTCTCTGCAGCTAGAGGAGGAGAAAGAGGAGTTCAGAAGTAATAGAATAGTCCTGTTGGACGGTGAAAAGATTTGTCTGCTTGATAAACTTAAGGATTGATATCATATGAATATTACAGAGTTAGCTAAATTAAAAGAAGCTGACAGCAGCTGAACATGATCCCAAACAAACCCATAGGAAATGAAACCTCAGGGTTTGTAATGCGATTCTAAAAATCATGATCAATTCTGTCACTAGGAGCAGCTCAGAGCAGGACAGCATCAGGACTAAAGTAAGACCATTCCTCACGTTACACTTCCTGTCCATCGTCAGATGTGTGGGGCGATAGGCAGGCCGCGTTTGACTTAGAGGAGCAACGCTTGTGTAACAATGGGTCTCTCTTTGAAATACATCACATCTAATCCAAACTGATCTGGTGATGGAGGTTTTTATGGTCCTGGATCCATCTTTTATGGGGTCATAAGCATTTTTAGCTGACTCAAGAATGAGCTGTACCGGCTGCTTTCACATAAGGTGTCCTGGCACCATTGCTCCCCCTCTTCCTCCTCCGCTGACTCGTTTTCACATTCGTAACATCGTTCTGTGCCAGAGCGTCCTTGTGTATGTACCGTCTGATACAGCAGGGGGCAGTATGCCTGCAGCAGGTTAGCAAAGCCACCAAGAAGAAAAAAGAAAATGGAGGATGCATCATGTGAACGATACATCACGAAATCGAGTCGAATCGTTGGCCTGTTCATTTTAATCAAAGCTAATCATGACACCTTTAAAATGCACAGCTCTGCAAGGAACGACAATACTACCAGATTCAGAGCAAATATCCCATTGTTCACAGCTTTTTTTTGGTTTTGTTTTGTTCTGTTTTTTTTTAATTGCATGATGCAAAAGAGAGCAGTACAGGTGAGGGACGTTATGTTGAGAGGCATGACAAAACCAAGTTTAAAAATGTAAGACAACAGAGAAAAGGAAGAACAAAAAATCAAAATCAAATAAAAACTAAAAATTCAGTGATAATATAAATAAGAATGAATATGATGAGTACAAAGAAAAGAGGAAAAATAAAATAGAATAGAATAAAATAAAATAATAAAATAAAATATAAAATAAAAAATTAATAAATAAAATTAAATAAAATTAAATAATAAAATAAAATAACACTAAATTAAATTTAATTAAATTTAATTTAATTTAATTAAAATGGGCAGGAATTACCAGCATATATGGTATTCTAGTTGAAGGTATTGTTATCTAGTGTGTGTCTGGGTGTGTGTGTGTGTGTTGGGGTGTGCGTGTGTGTGTTTGTGATTGTGTGTAGGTGGTGTGACAGTGTATCAGCTAGCTGTTTGAGCCTGCACCTTATGTGTTGAATATTTTGATGTGTGTATAGTTTATTTATTCATGCGTTTATTTATTTGTTTGTTTATTTATGTACTTGTTTATTAAATAGTTTACACCCCCCCCCCATTTATTTTTTTCTTCCCCATCTTCCTCTCCTATCTCACTTGTTCCCTCTCTCTTCTTTCCCTGCTACTCCATATTTTATACAGTATTCTGTATTATGTTATTAAATGCATATTCAAAGAGCTCTAACAGCCAGGACTAAGTGGCTACAATAGGAGGAAATTTTTAATACATGCTGGTTTAGATAGTTCTAAAAGGATCCAAACTTTGGAAAATGAGCAAGGAAAGAGAAAAGATAAACTGATTCATCAGTTACTAGACATAACTGTGGTTAAAAGATTTTCTGCACCCAATAAAGTTGGTAAACATGAGCCAATGCTGACATAGATCATGTTAGATCAGTGTTACTCAACCCTGCTCCACCAAAGAGCCAAACTGCTGAAAAGCACCTTTGTGAGAGCCACAATCTAAATGGTGAAAAGTGGCAAGGAAAAAAAAAGTTACAGGTAGAAAAAATTGTCCAAAAATGTCAAAAATGTGGCATAACAATGACAGAAAAGTGACTAAAGTAGGCAAAAAGCACTGAAGAGTGGCAAAAACTGGCAACAAAATAGAAAACACCTGGTATTTAATGGCAAAAGGTAGCGTAAATAGGCAAAAAATGGTGAAAAAGGGCAAAAATTGGAAAAAAGTGGCTAAAAGAAGTTGCAAAAATGGGCAAAGAGAGGAAACTTGGTATTTAATGGCAAAAGGTACAGTTAAGTTTGGCAACTAAAGCCTTTTGTTTAAGTCTGAGAAACAAACTGATTCTTGTGATTAATTTCTGAGGTCAAAGTTTCTCTTTTCTAAGGTTTTTTAGGGGAATAATATTTCACATTAAGACATTAAAGAGCCATAAATGACCACTAAAGAGCCACATGAGGCTCCAGAGCCTCACGTTGAGTATCACTGTGTTAGATGAAAATGTGTTAAAAATGAAAGCAGCATGCACGGCCTTTCTGAAATGGATTACTGCTTTGTGCATTGCTCCTTGATTGATCAGTCTTTCCTTTTTTCTTCTTGGCTTCATCTGCCACTGTCCCAGTACTGAGACGGACTGACTGGCTTCTTTTTAGCCAGAGACTGGTGTGTGAACTAGCGGCATAAAGCCATACACTTCTGGCCTAAAAGCAGTGACCTGCTGCCGAGGTTATAGAGCTGAAAGCTTAAAAGCAGGGGGTGGGGGTCTCCTCTGAGGTGGTTGAGATGGATGTCCCTGGAAGTTTTAGATTGGCTTTGGAATAATTATTTAAAGGGAGAGGTTTCACAGTGTTGCTTTAATACATTTCTGCTTGTATCAGTGTTGAACTTTGCAGCTACATGGCCATATTTCCAAAGAAGAGTCACTCAAAATGTTTCCTGAGAACATTTCATCCGTGTGTGGGTGTGTGTGTGTGTGTGTGTGTGTGTTAATGAGTTTGTACTACTCTGAATCCCAAACACTGAGTATATAAAACACTGACTCACAGCCCAGCATTGCGGCTTCATAGAAAGCATATGGGCCTTGCAGGAAGCCTGAGGGCGTTCCACCTCTGGTCTTCAGGAGTCGGGTCAGAAAGTCCAGCTCACATCGCTCACATTGCTGGACGAGTTCGTAACGCACACACAGATGGCTCACACCCAGACTCCACACACCTGCAGCAGTCAAATCAGGAAATCAAAAGGGCATGGTGCTGATGTGCTGCTTCTTGTTCTTATTTGGTACGGATGTGGTCTCTGAGGGCCCAGCCAAAACCTCGAACACTCATATAATCACCTGCCAGGCCAGACGTTGACTCACCCCGCAGAACAATAGTGTTTAATCGCCAACTGTTTCCTCAGCGTGTTGCGAAAGCAGCGGAGTGTGGTCCCCTGTGCAAACACTGCCTCACAGGCCTGGCTGAGATAACCCACAGCTCACGCTTTACTGCTGATTGAACCGGCTGGGGCGGGGCTTAACACATCCCAGCGCTGTCAGGTAATCACTCATCTATCGCTCAGAAGTCAGCCGCACTGAGCTGGGATTTCTCACCACTTCTGGTACTCATTTACTCAGGTTGGGAACCGGGCTTAACTAGACTAGCTGTTCTTTTCCAGATCTGCAGCAGAGCCAAGAGTTCAAGATAAAGAGATTACAGTGAAACAAAGTCATGCCTGATTTATGTCAGCTCACGCGGTTCAAATTCAAACCTGATACCAAAATAAAGGATGTAGAGTCAGGCTTTTAAGACTTCCAGAAACTTTGAGTCACAGGAAGTGGAGGTGTTTTTGTGTCCCCGTACAGTAACGGCTTCCTTCCTGTCCGTACAGTTCGCCGTGTTTCTGTGGAGGGTAAATACTCGGAGAGAGGGGGCAGAGGCAGGGGATGTCAGAACAGGCCGGGTTTCCTCTGAGCCCAGGTCGGAGGAGTTGAAAGAGAACGCTGCCCGCCGGTGTGTTTGTGTTTCAGCTGCTCTTTGTTACACGGAGCGCCTTGTTTTGCAACAGCAGACTGCTGGAGGTGAAAAGAGAGAGAGAAAAACAAGAACATGAGAGATCCAACACTATACAACACAGGCTGGTACAGAGGAGGAGCTCAGAAGAGACGGCAGCTACGTTTATTTTTATATCTGTTGTTACAGCTGATGTCCCTTAAACCAGTGGTTCCCAACTGGTCTAGAATCAGGACCCACTACCACATCCATACTGGTGGATCAGGAGCCACATTTCTTTAAATCTTTGATCATAACCACATGTTTCTACTGAAAATGAGCCATTTTTGCTCCAACCCTCCAGCTGAGAATAAAAGCTTTAAATCAGTGTTACTCAACCCTGCTCAACCGAAGAGCCAGATCGTTGAAAATACTTTGCAAAAGCCATGATCTAAGAGTTGAAAAGTGGGAAAAAATAAGTTAAAGGTTGCAAAAATGGTCCAAAAGTCTCAAAAACTGGCAAAAAAAATAGGAAACGCGTGGTATTTAACCCTTAGGTATACCTAGGCACATTTCTTGTATTCTGTTGTGTAATTCTTGACCTAATTTGTGTTCTGTTGATGCGATTAGCATGAAACTTCACAAAGATGAGTACTGTTGCTTGTTTTTAATTTTTCAAGCCAAATCAGTGCCCTGTTTGGTATTGTGCACAGGAGTAATACTCCCGTTGGCGTCCCTAGGGGACAAAGCTCGCCCATTTAAACCCATTATAATCACTTATTTTCATTGCAAATTTGCAATACCATGTATTACTGGTACCGCCATTATCTGTGATGCAATTTTGAAGGGGGAACTTAGACTTAGAATTTTTACTATTAAACACTAGATGGCACCAGTATCCTTTTTGGGCTAATCGTATATCTGTAGGGCACTGAAAAGACACTACAACAGAGGGATTTTAAATACCTCTGTGAAATAAAGGCATAAAGAAATAAAATAAAAAATGTCTGTGGGTGTTGATATGAATATAAACTTGGGTTGTGCATGTTAGTAATGACAAATTGCTTCTCTGAAGTGCCACTTCACTGGGGACACACTGCAGGTCTGCTTTCAGCGCTGGCGCTGCCAAACCGCGTCATTACCCATCAAACAGAATGCTCCAAACAGTAAGTCAACAGCGTAGAGTTTCTGGTTCAAAATACAACACAATGCACAAACTCTCAATCATAAATCTTCACTATATTAATATTATGTGCATTATTTAGTCTAGGATCCCAGAGCATTTGGTTGTGCTATCCCAACAAAAGTTATAAATATGATCTGCTTTGGGAGGAGGGCTGTCACTTCACACTTACCTGTGAAAATGACGCGGCGACTCACTTTCAATAAGGCACTTAAAATGTATTTGATTCATCAATTAAATTGATTAAATTATTAATTATTATTTAAAATCCTGAAAATTACCAAAGATTTGCTTTGTCGTGATCAGAACTGGAGGTGATTACAAAGAAATCAATTAATCAAAAAAAAAAAAAAAAAGATAAAATGAATATAACCGTATAAAGTAGGGGTGTAAATGTGTCCTAGGGTCCATCTTTTGCATAATTTCCAACCGTTCCTGGACACTGCACAAAAAATAAAAATGCACCAAACTTGATGTTGGTGGTAATTGATGACTAATGACCATCTTTTATAATAATTACCAAAAAAATACAGTTAGCATTTTTTATATGGAAAAAATATCATTTTGCTGAATTGAATAACTGAATACACTGGCATTTAAAGGTTAAAAACACATAAAATCATGAAAATTACCACAGATTTGCTGTGTCATGATCAGAGCTGGAGGTGATAACTAAAAAACAAATTCAAAATATTTTTTTTAAAAATAATACAAATTATGAATTTCAGCATTTAAAGTACATGCAAAAATGTTCCCCTTGGGATATATGAGTGTAGTCATTTTTAAAATGGACACTGCACAAAAATTAAAAGTGCACCAAACTTGATTTTGGTGGTAATTGATTACTAATGACCATCTTTGATAATAATTACAAAGATTTTTTTTTATATGGAAAAAACATCATTTTGCTAAATTGAAAATTGCATACACTGGCACTTAAAGGGTTAAAAACAAATAAAATCATGAAAATTACCACAGATTTGCCATGTCATGATCAGAGCTGGAGGCGATAACTAAAAGAAAAAAAATTAAATTAAATTTTTAAAAAATAATACTAATTATAAATTTCAGCATTTAAAGTATGTGCAGAAAATGTCCCCTAGGGATATATGTGTGAAGTCATTTAAAGGGATGCCTCAGGGTTGCCAAAGGGTAGCTTAACTGGGCAAAAAATGGTGAAATTGTCAGCTGAAAATGGAACTTTTTTGAAAATGTTCTAGAATAGACCCTGTCTCCTGTTGGATCGTTTTTGTGTGAGCATGGTTATAATAAGGACTCAGGGCTGTGATGGATATTCACGGCATTGTTCATTAAAAGTGATAAATCTGGAGTCACAGTGAGGATGTCAAACATAACTGTAGTTGATGTTTAACTCTCAGGCTGGCTCATAAAGCTCCGGCTCATTCTCTGCCATTATTCAGAAAAGGGGCGTGGCCTCTCCTGCTGCTAATATTGTTCTCACCAAATCTTGCTCAACGTCCAGTATCACATGATGGCCCTAATGATGGACACAATTCTTCCTTTCTGGATTCATCTGTGTGGAATTTATGGCAACACCCCACCCCTTCACACACTCCAGCAGTCACACACCGCAGTCAAACACACACCTTGTTATAAAAACTTCCAGTTGTAAATCAGCAGCAGGGTTTGTTCTGCTGCTGGCTTGAAATGACCCAGGTTGTGTTTCTGGCAGCGTGTTTCTGCCAACTGGGCATCAGATTGATCTAAAAGTGGCTCAGAGGGGGAGATAGGTGGAGACGCCGTGTGCACACAGAACGGAAAATGTGGGATTCATTTCTCCCTCCGTACGTGCTGGGTTGTGTTTCAGCTGCTGGCAGCACACGCTGCAGAGGTGAAGTCACCGGGCAGCACAGAGAGAAGAAACACTGAGGGAGAGCCAAACACACAAACTCACAGAGAGGAAGGTGTGCAGCCATGCAGGGCCGGATTATACTGAACACAACACAGAACATCCAGAAATACACCTGCACTCATGGGCTTTACATTCCCAACAAACCTCACACCATTCTCCAGGAGGAGTGACGCCCAGCTGCAGCTAGAGCTCAGCGAGGATGGTTACCTACTGTCTTTGTATACAAGCACTGACGACGAGAATCCGTTCAGTGATAGAGGTATTCTAGACTCTGGTGTGTGTGTGTGTGTGGGGGGGGGGGGGGGATCACTCCTTACGGCTTTTTACTACAGGACCAGTGAGCAGGCTGCTAACCCGGATGGTCCAGACTCTGTATCTGTCTTTCTTCTTGCAAAGCTTAAATGTTTGTTCCTGGTCAGAGTGACCGGACCAGTCAGCATCCTTTAAGCCAGGGGTTCTCAACCTTGGGGTCGGGACCCCATTGGGGTTGCGAGACACTGAGACACTGAGACACTGAGACACCAAGTCTCCAGATGCCTGGAAAAACTAAGATCTTTTTTGAACTACACTGTTGCCACTTTACACCAATTTTGCCTAATTTTCACCCATTTTTATCACTTTATCCCACCAGTTTTTACAATTTAACACATTTTTGCAACTAAAAATCCATTTTTTGTCAATTTTAAACCTTTCCACCCCTTTTTTCTGCCTGTTTTTGCCACTTCTAAACCAAATCTTGCAACTCTCTGCCTATTGTTGTCTCTGTTGACCCATCATTGCCACTATCAATCCCTTTTACCACTTTTTAAGTCACATTTCACAATTTGATAAGCCCATTTTTGCCAGTTTTATAACTATTTCTGTTTCAGCTAACCCCTTGATTATATCAATTTTCATCCTGTTTCACCAAATTGCCACCTATTATTGCCACTTTAATGCCATTTCAGCCACTTCTGAATCACCTTTCAGCACTTAATATGGCCATTTTGCAATTTTATGGTTATTTTTGTGCCACTTTTATCTAATTTTAGGCGTTTCTAACCTATTTATGCTACTTTTAATCTAATTTCACCACCTTTCCCACCATTGTTGGCCATTATTAACCCATTTTAGTTATTATTACCTCCACCAAGGAGGTTATGTGAATGGCAGGGTTTGTTTGTTTGTTTGTTTGTTTGTTAGCAACATAACTCAAAAAGTTGCGGACAGATTTTGATGAAATTTTCAGAAAATGTCAGAAATGGTATAAGGAAGAACTGATTCGATTTTGGGGCTGATCTGGATCACCGTCTGGATCCAGGAATGTTTTAAAGGATTCTGTTCTATTGGGAGATAGGGCTAATGGTGGAGGTCTGCGCTGTTACCACTTTACACCAGGAGATGGCGGACATGAGACTTCAATCCCTGCGGCATTTTTGGGTGTGTTTGAAAGACGCACGCCCGGTCAAGGAGACGAGTCGGAGCGTAACAGAGAGAAAGACAGCGAATTGTAGCGAGAATACTCACAATGCTGGGAGGAATAGAGGAATATTCACCCTCTGCCATGACTACCAGTCATCCGGTGAGACCACGGGTGAGACTGTCAGAGCATCTGTTGGCACCGGCAGGCAATGCTTCCGCCATGACAGTCCACCTGTACCGAAGCCAGTGCTTTGCCTCACCGTGTTTCCACCCCACCGGGGAGGGAGTGATCGGCGAATGCCGTGGTGGGGGGCAAATGGGGACAGATCCAAGAATTTTTTTGAAGGATGCTTCACTATTGGGAGACAGGGCTAATGGTGGTGGTCTGTGCTCTCCAAGTGCTTTTCCAGTTTCTGCCTGTTTTTGCCACTTCTAAACCAAATCTTGCAGCTCTCTGCCTGTTGTTGGCTCTGTTGACCCATTGCCACTGTTAACCCCTTCAACCACTTTTTTAGCCACATTTCACAATTTGATAGGCCCATATTTGCCAGTTCCTGACTATTTCTGCCTCAGCTAACCCCTTTTTGCCAGTTAATATTAATTTTCATCCTATTTCACCAAATTGCCAAGTATTATTGCCACTTTAATGCCATTTCAGTCACTTTTGAGTTGCATTTTACCACCTAATATACCAATTTTTGCTATTTTTGGTTATTTTTGTGCCACTTTAATCTAATTTTTGACATTTCTAACTCATCTAGGCTAGTTTTAATCTAATTTCACCACCTATCTCACCATTTTTTGCCATAATTAACACATTTTATGTATTCTTAATGTATTTTAATTCTGTTTCAACAAAAGTAATTACATTTTTAAAATGGTTTCTTAGTTTGATTAGAGTGGTTATTATTCAGGTTAAATATAAAACACCACAGCTTAACTTTACAATGGACCCTGATTTTGCTGCCCTGCAGAAAACTCTCCCATTTTGCCCCCTGATCAGTGGCCTCATCTCCACATGACTATTCCAGAATGTTCATGGCTCCAGGTTTAGTGGGGGTCCAGGTTTAGTGGGGGTCCAGGTTTAGTGGGGGTCCCCGGTCTCTGGTTTGTCAGGCTTGTGAAAATATGGACAAACATCCCAGTTCTTTACTATACTTAGGGTACAAATATGATGAACGCCGTATTCTAGCTGAAGATGATATCTGAAGGTCAGCAGTTTGTGAAATACTCAGACCAACAACCACGGCGGGTTCAGAGTCCCTTTAATCACCATTCTTTCCCACTCAGATGCTCGGTTTGACCTTCGGCAGATTTAAATGCATGTGATTGGTTATTAGATACTTGTGCTAGTGAGCAGTTGAACAGGTAGACCTGATGAAGGGTCAGAATATCATCCCTCATGTGCTGAGCTCTCAGCAGACCAGGTGCAGCCTCAGCCCTCCACCTGGTCTGAATCTAGTTTCTGCTGTTCTCTTTCACATGACATACGCGGTGAATCATTGTCTGGGACCGAGCTCGGAGGAAACGGCCGCAGCAGATTACACAATGGAAACTAAAAACCGGTGCATTGTAAACCTGCACCCATGAACTCTGAGTGACTCACAGCACAAAGATGGCGGCTGAGGCTGTTTGATGAAGGTCGGATTGTTGAAGGAGGAAACCTGAGAGTGTTTTCATGCAGCAGATTCATACTGTGGCTTTCACTGACTCAGATTTACTGTCGCTGTCTGTCGGAGGAGTCAAAGATCACAGCAGCGATGGAGAAATGAATTCACACGTGCACTCCGGAAAGATTCAAGAACATTTCAGAAAATCTGCACCGGAATATTTCTGTCTGTTATGCATACATGTCCCACATGGCAGAGGAGATTTCCCAAATGTATGCATGCTAGACCTGGACAATAGATCATTTTTTCATAAATCCTATATGTGAAAAATCTAGTTTTCCCTTAACCTTCCTTTACTGTCCTGTTTAGCAGAGATGCACGGTATTATCAGCATGATATCAGTGACGGATATTAGCTTGAAGAGTGGAAATGCCAAGAACCAGAAAAGATGGAGGGACGAGCCTGTGACTGAAGGTGCTCTGTCCAAACACCTGGGTGTGACGGTTAGTTACTGAGTTTACAGAGCACCTGCTCAGCTGTGTCTTCTGTTCTCTCTATGATGGAGCTAGCTTTTTTCTCTCTGTTCTTGTCTGCTGAGCGAGCAGCCTCCCCTGAACACACCACCAAAGAAAAGATCGCTGGCCCAACCAGTCTTAGAGAAGGTGAACACGAGGGGTTAAGACAGTGTTCCTCAACCCTGCTCAACCAAGGAGCCAAACTGCTGAAAAATACCTCTGCAAGAGCCAAGCAGAGAAAAGTGGCAAAAACAGCTTGAAGTAGGAATGAAAATAAGTTAAAGATGGCAAAAATGGTCAAAAAGCAGCAAAAATGGGTGAAAATGGGCAAAAATAGGGAGAAAAAGATGGGTGAGAAGTGACAAAGAATGAGTTACAGGTGGCAAAAAAATGGTCCAAGAGTGGCAAAAAACATGAGTGAAAAGTGACTAAAATTGGTAAAAAGCAGTAAAGAGTGGCAGAAATGGGCAAAAAATAGGAAACAAGAAGTGTTAGAATGGCAAAAGGATGCTTAAATGAATGAAAGTGGCACAAAATGGTGACAAAGGGCAAAAATGGAAAAAAAGGTGGCAAAAATTGGGAAGAAATGGCAAAAATTGGCCAAAAAAAAAACACAGGAAACTAATAGTGTTTAATGGCAAAGGGCAGCACAAATTGGAAAAAGTGGCAAAAAAATGTGAAAAAGGGTAAAAATAGGAAAAAAGTGGAAGAAAATCTGGGAAAAGTGGATAAAAGGAGTGGCAAAAATGGGGAAAATAGGAAACTAGTAGTATTTAATGGCAAAGGGCAGCATAAATTGGAAAAAGTGGCAAAAAATCGGAAAAAGGGCAAAATTTTAATATAAAAGTGGCAAAAATGGGGAAAAAGTGGGGGAAAAGGTGGTATTTAATGACAAAAGGTAGCTTATGTGGTTGAAAAGTGGCAAAAATATGGTAAAAAGGGCCAAAACAGTTCCCCATTAAGGTTTTCTGGGGGAGTAACATTTCACATTAAGACATAAAAGAGCCACACATGGGTCCAGAGCCACACATGGGTCCAGAGCCACACATGGGTCCAGAGCCACACATGGGTCCAGAGCCACACATGGGTCCAGAGCCACACATGGGTCCAGAGCCACACATGGGTCCAGAGCCACACATGGGTCCAGAGCCACACATGGGTCCAGAGCCACTCATGGGTCCAGAGCCACACATGGGTCCAGAGCCACACATGGGTCCAGAGCCACTCATGGGTCCAGAGCCACACATGGGTCCAGAGCCACACATGGGTCCAGAGCCACTCATGGGTCCAGAGCCACACATGGGTCCAGAGCCACTCATGGGTCCAGAGCCACACATGGGTCCAGAGCCACACATGGGTCCAGAGCCACACATGGGTCCAGAGCCACTCATGGGTCCAGAGCCACACATGGGTCCAGAGCCACTCATGGGTCCAGAGCCACTCATGGGTCCAGAGCCACTCAGAGCCACACGTTGAGGATCACTGCTCTACAGTCATACATCACTCTGTACGGCGTTACAGCCAACACAAGTGTGATGATTTCTCAACCTGTTGATGCTTTAAAGAATTGAATTGATCTTTTAAAGAAAAGAAGAAAAACTTCCCGTGTTCACAGTATTTCACGTTCCATTGTTGTAGAGGCCCAGACGTCTATGAGGTCAGGTCACCCCCCTGTGTGCACAGCCAGCCTGTGGCTTTCCACTGCATGTCATTCCTCACTCTCTCATCCCTTTTTCTAATCACTCACCGTCCGACCTCTACAATAAAGGCAAAAAAGCCCCGAATACATATTAACTACCCACATACACACCATGCACAAAGCTCTGAGAAGCATTTAGGCCTAGAATGCTATCATCTGGAAAAGCAACAACAGGATAATATAAATATGATAATATCGAAAGAAAACAACTAGAAAGGGATGCTGCTATTGGATGAAAGAGTAAAAAGATCATGTATGTCCCCTCAGGGCCTCTGTAGGCCAGTGGTTCTCAACTTTGGGGTCAGGACCCCCTTGGGGGTCGCGAGACACTAAAAGGGGGTCTCCAGACTCCCTAAAAAAAACTAAGAATATATTTTAACCAGTTTTCATCATTTTTTCCCCACAAATTATAACACATTTTTTGTCATCTTTAACCCTTTCCACCACTTTTTTCTGCCTGTTTTTGCCACTTCTAAATCAATTCTTGCCACGTAAGCCTCTGTTGACCCATAATTGCCACTTTTAAACCCTTTTACCACTTTGTATGCCCAATTTTTCCCATTTTAACCACATTTCACTATCTGATATGCCAATTTTTTGCCAGTTTGACCAATTTCTGCCAATATCTGACAATTTTTCTCTCTCAGTTAGCACTATTTTGCTAGTTTATATCAATTTTTCCTCCCATTTCACCAGATTTCCAATTTTTGCCAATTCAAAGCCTCTTCAGCCACTTTTTAATTCCCTTTTACCATTATTTTTGCCCATTTTTGCCACTGTAACCTATTTTTGCCTTTTTTCAGCTATTTTTTGCCATTCTAATGTATTTTTTGCCACTTCTAACTCATTTCTGCTACTTTTAAGATCCAATTTCACCACTTTTTCCACCATTTTGCCATTATTAACCTGTTTTTTCAATTTTAACCCATTTTAATTCTTTTTTTGTCAACAAAATAGATTTATATTTTTAAGAAGGCTGTATACTACACAAATGATTTAAAAAAGAGACTTGTTTCATTGATAAGAGTGGTTATTTTTTCAGGTTAAATATAAAATAAGGATATCACAGCTTAACTTTATAATAGACCATGCTTTTCTTGACCGCTGTGGTCCCCCAACTTGGCTGGGCCCCAGAAAGATCTCCCCTTTACCCTGTTTATGGACAGTCTTGTCTCCACATGACTGTTATTGAATGGCTATGTTCAACCACCTTCAGGTAGTGGGGGTCCCCGGGCTCTGGCACCTTTATTTTGGGGGTCACGGCTGATAAGGTTGAGGACCCCTGCTGTAGGCAACTATTGGACAACTCTAAAGACACATGGTTCAGATAATAGAGACTTGGTCTGAACAGTTAGAATAGTTTTAGGACAATTATTCATCCTAAAGCTAGTCTTAGTCTTCAGAAAGTTTTTATAAACTCCTAAAAGAATGGAAATCAGTATTTTATCAGATCAATGAACATTTGTATTAATTTGTAGGATTGTTTTTGAGATGCCGGCTCAGTGTTGGAGGCATCTCAGCTCCCACATAAACCCCAGAGACGTAGATAAAAAGCAGTCAAATGTCAAAGAGCTGGAGATTTACTGAACTCCAATAATAAACGCAGTGAGATCAGACGGTAATATCTCTCTGCAGAGAATCACATGACATACAGCATGTCTCCGTCTCATACAGCTGATACAGTATCAGAACTATCAGATCTAAGAAAAGCACCTCAGGAGGCAACACAAACTTGTTCTGGTAACTCTAACTTACATATCAATTATTTATCGACGGAGAAACGCAGATTTACTGCAGAAAATAGACAAAATCCTCCAGCGAGGGCTCCAAAATCCCCACTCCCAAACCCCAGGAGAGAAGAGGAGGGAAGCTCGACATGTTTGAATCTCCTCACCTTCATCATCAGTCATCAGCCCGAGCACATGATGGATGCCGGCATCATTGCTTTCACATCTCAGCTCGGTTTGAATTAGCGAGGAGAAGGGTTAGGAGTGAAGGAGAGGGATCCATCAAAGACTTGGAGGACTTGCCCTCCTGTCTGCTCCCTTTTTCCTCTTCCTCAGATCACGTTCTTCAGCAAGCGGCCGTTCAAGTGAGAGAACGCTGCTAGCACTAATTAAACCGGCGAAGATGGCGCGGGCCTCGGCGGCGGCAGAGAGCCCAGGATGAAAGCTTCATTAATGAATCACAATGCCGTGACAACACTGATAATTACCTCCACGGGCAACGAGATAAAAGAGGAGGTTTAAGAAAAAGTAAGGGCTTTACTCATGGAGGAATACCCCGGTGAGGTTTAAAGAAGCAGCTTCAAGAAATGGACCAGGAAGTACCAACCCCAGGTCAAATGTGCACCAGTACAGTAAAGGACGACCCACTGATGTTAAACTCCAATAAGAACTTTCTCTTAGAGAATCTACTCCTCATAATCAAAGCTTATTTCATAAAAGCTGGGACGTTGTTTGAAATAAGAATAAAAACAGAAGATTTACAAAACCATTATTCAACTGAAAACAGCATAAAGACAAGATATTTATGTTTTAATGTACAAACACTCTGAATATGATGCATGCAGCATGTCCCATAAAAGCTGGAACAGGGCCAAGAAAAGTTGGTAGTGCTCCTAAAACACCTGGAACATTCCAAAGGTATGAAGGTTAAATGGTAACAGGTGATCAAAACTATAACTGGGTATAAAAGGAGCTCTGAAAGGCTCAGTCATTCCCATCAATGATGGCGCTAGGCGCTCCACTTTGGGAAAAACTGCATGAGTCAATAGTTTGACAGTTAATGAACAATATTCCTCAGTGCTGAGCTGCAAGAAATGTAGAGATTTGACCTTCTACAGTCAATAATATCATCAAGAATCTGGAAGAATCACTGCACATTAAGAGGCAAGGAGGAAAACTAGCACTGAACCGTGACCTTTGACCCCTCAGGCTGCATTGCATTAAAACCATCATCATTCTGTGATGGATATTATGATTATCAACCCTCGCTCCCTTGTAATTTGAAGACATACTGGTTGAGACCAGTATGTCCAGAAATCGGACATGCAGATAAGCGTAAATAAAATAATCATTTTTCAACATTTTTTTTATTTTCACTGATTCAAATCTCTTCAACAACTTCAACCCTGACCACTAAAAACATATATATATGTTACACCCCTTTTATGCCAGTTATTGTCCACTATGCCTATGACTTGGATTCAGTGAGATAGCGTCCATGCTAAACAGATGAATCTATCGGAGAGAAAAACACACCAGTTTTACCATCCTTTTCTCCAGCCTCCTCCTCTACCAAATCATATGCGAGCGAATGCATTTGTTCATGTTAGGTTTATTTTATGCACAGGCATAAAAATCAGAGGAAATATGTAGGGTATGAATCACAAACACACGCATTTCCACCTCTAACCAAAATGTGACTATGATTACACTCATTATGCGCATATATAAATTTACTGCATATTTGAGATATGATATATTCTCTCCTACTAATTGAAAGGACCCGTGCATCCTCATGCATGTCCATCCAATTGCTATAAAGTGAGGGCAAAGTTGAAATTGTCCAAATGTCCCCCTTTCTTAGCCTCCGACTGCAGAACTTGGAAGTAGCATTTTCGACAGTAAACACTCCACTTACGGCATGTCCAGCTGTAAACACAGATGCACCCGAGCACACATGGGAGCACAAAAACTTTTCCTTACACATGTAGCCCACTCTCAGACATCCATATCTAGTGGCACAAATCGGTTCATTTAATTCTGATGATGTTTAGTGGGTGAAATAGCGCTTCAAACACTCCAGTCCATGGAAGAAATCCCGCATGCGTGTTGCTGAAGGGGTTAAAATGGTGCGCTGGCACTATCTGCTGGATCACTGTGGAATGGTGAAAGTTAGAGCTCTGGTGATCGGCTGGTGACTGCAGAGAAAAGGTTGCTGTATGTTGTTCCGGTGCCATAGACACACAGTCAAAAAACCTGTTTTTAATGGAAATCTATTGTCCAGATTTTGGACAAACAAGGATGGAAGAAGCTATTTGGCGTCAATAGAGTTCTATGGGCAACACTTTTTCTTTTTTTTATATATATATAAAGAAAAATAATAACTTTGGCCAAATTTGTTGCCTCAATCTATAAAAATGTGACTATCAACTCAAAATAATGATGATAAAAATGATGAATGTCCGCAAAATGGACATAGTAGGATCCGAGGGTTAATACTCCAGAAAACCTTTGTTATTTTAGTATTGATTTAAGTTAAGACTCTACCATACAAAGACAAAGACAGTATCAACATTCAGAAGCCCCGCCCACTATTCTGGACCCAAGCTTTTCTGATATCTCGAGTGGAAAAGTGTGCTTTGGTCTGATGAGTCAGTCCATCCATTTCTTCCACTTATGGTGACAGCAGGCTAAGCAAGTCAACACAGACATCCTCCTACCCAGCAGCATTTCCAACCCCTCCAGTGAGATCCTCTCCTACAAGCAGCTGGTGACCTCCATGGCCATGACCTCCATGGGACAGAGTCATGTTCAACCCATAAATAGCGACATGGAGCCACCACCTGGCGCACTCATCACCTGCAGAGATGGGCATGTCTGTACTAGGTAACATGCAGATGCAGTGGCTTTGGCGTGCTGATCCACTGTGGTGTCCTGGCTCTCAGTGTGTGGTCTGATGGGTCCACATGGCCACCGAGCCCTTTTGTCTGTGTCTGTGATGGTGTGGGGTATATTAGTGTCTATGGCACGGGTCACTTGAACATCTGTGAAGGCAGCATCATTACTGATTACCGAATTAATAACGTATAATTATGTAACTTTACAGCACATGAAGGAAATACTCGGAACTACTTTCCGAGTGAACCACTGGGTGGAGTGACACAGTGTGGCAGTGCCACAGTAACTTGGTAGTTCTGGCTTTGCATTTAGCTTTAAAACATCTCCGTCTCGTAACGTTTCATAATTATTTCATAGTGTGGTGAATGTGCAGGTCACAACTTGTCCACAAGAGCGTTTCGGAGTTGTTGGATTGTGTATTTGATGAGTTTGATGAGGGAAAGACAAAAATACCGTCTGCCTCCATTGAGTTGGCACAGCAGCTCCGAACTCGGCAGCGCAGATTTAAAAATAGCTTGCATGGACAACCAAAGGTAACGAACCTATTACTAAGACTACAGGGATTATGGCACTGGGTGAATTTGCCAAAATGTTGAAGTATCCCTTTAAGCTGTAGAGGGTTGTCATGTTCGGCGGTACAGCGGCACAGGGGTTAACGCTGTTGCCTCACAGCAAGAAGGTCGCTGGTTCACTTCCCGGTCAGGGCCAGGGAGTTGGCATGTTCTCCCCGTGCACATGTGGGTTCTCTCTGGGTCCTCCCACCACCAAAAACATGCTTATTAAGTTAATTGGTGTGAATGTGGTTGTCTGTCTCTATATGGCAGCCCTGCGATTGACTGGCAACCAGGGTGTACCCCACCTCTCGCCCAATGACAGCTGGGATAAGCTCCAGCCCCCTGTGACCCGCAATGGAATAAGCGGTATGATGGATAGATGGATGGGTTCTCATCCTGGAATTATTCATTCCTGTTTCTTTTTAAACCCTTTCCAACTCGTTTTTGGCCCATCTTTCATTAATTCTTATTGTCACTTTTGACCCATTTTTTGCAAATAATTTTTTGGTCCATTTATCCCATTTGTGTTGTTTTTGCCCATTATTAACACTTCTTGTAACTTTTAACAAAATTGTCAAACTTCTTCACCCTTTTCTCCTCTAAATTGTTGCCACCTTTAACCAGTTTTTGCCACTCTATGCCCATCTATGCCATTTTTCTACCATTTTAAACCCATTTTTTCTGTTTTTCACCTAGTTTTGCAGCTTTGCTCCCATGTTTCTTTATAGCATTTATATCCCTTTTTGCTGTTCTTTACTTTTTTTCACAATTGTCACTATTTTCACAATTTTTTACACTTTTTTTGCAACTTCACTCCCAGGTTTTTTTTTTCCTGTATGCCTGTTTATGCCACTGCCTTGCTACTATTTTTATCATTTCAAACCCAGTGTTTGTTTGATCCCTTTCTGTCTCTTTCCACCCATTTTTGCCTTTTTTCCACATTTTCACCAAAGTAACTTATTCTGACAGTTTTAGCCCATTTTCCTGCTTTCTGGCATTTATGCCATTTTTTTTGCTGTTTTAGCCCATTTTTTCTGTTTCTCTTCTGTTATTAATCTAAAACAGGGGTGTCAAACTCAATCACAGCAGGGGCCGGATTCTGGATTCAGGACTAAGCTGAGGGCCTAACAGGGTCACCTTTTTATACACTCACAGAAATATTTAGGCCCAATGCACATAAACTGTTTAAATTACTTAGATTTAACATAGACAGGCCAATGAACGTGCTGCATATTTGTTACTCAAATGTAGATAAAACAATAACGAATGAGATTTATGAATTAATACCAATAAACCTGATGTGTCTAGAATGGATGAGTGCAGATGGACTGATTCTTTATGTAAACCAATCACATATATTTGAATTAAATGAATCTTGGTTGATCCACAGCTCGTCATATTCAAACTATATTCATACGTTTTAACTGATTAAATGTAATTGTTTTTGTAATTAACAGATTTATGCTGATTTAAGGAATTTGAATAAATAAATTCTAAAAATTGTACCATTTAAATTAAATCAAATAGATGTAAATACTTAAAAATAAACTATGCCATGGCTCATTTTTCTGAGTGTATAATGTCAACCTTGTTTCACTGGTAATAAAATATGAAAAATAAATGTAGCACTGATGATAAATGATTTTTTAAAAAGTTAAAAGAAAAGTTTAAAGCTCACAATCTGAGAAAAGTAAATTTATTAGTTCAAAAAGGTCAAAACATGAAACTGAAATTGAAAAACAATGGTTTTTAAAGGCAAATACATCAGAAGAAAGTCAAAATCATGAATTTAAAGGTCAAAATATGAAATAAAATTTTTAATCATGAAATTAAAAGTTAAAATATGATTCAAAATTTAAACTGGGAGTCTGAAAGGTCAAACTATGGGATTATGAGGTCAAAGTTTGGAGTTGAAAATATGAGGTAAAATACAGAATAACTGGTTAAAAAGGTCACAGTATCACTTAAAAATTAGAATTATGAATCTTAAAGCTCTAAACATTCTATTAGACGTCAAAATTATGAGTTGAAATGCTCAAAGTATGAAATTAAAAGTCAAAATCCTAAATTTAAGTCCTAATTGAAAATGTGAAATTAAAACACAAATTAATTTCTATCCCCACATTCCTGACTTCTTATCTAAATATTTTCACTCCTCACGTTTTCAGATTTTGTGATTTTACAAGGATTTCTTAAATCATCAGGATAAGTTCACGTTTTTATAGTTGAGTAAATCTGCAGACCTCAGACTGATGGGACAGTTTGAACAGATATATGAGATCATCCTGCGGGCCGGATTTGGCCCCCGGGCCGTGAGTTTGACACCTGTGATCTAATTTTTTTCCTCTCAGCTTTTGCTGCTTATTTTCTACTGATCTGAGCACATCATGGCTAAGCTACAAAGTCTGACATTACTTTCCAAGTTTAGTCACTGTACCCATCCACAATATTAACACAACAAATGAGAAGGTAATTCTGCTTTAACCCTCTGGTTTCCATACAAACTGCTGCCTCATTTTCCTCCTAAATGCACAGGGGGTTATTACTGTAAATAAAAAAGTTATATTAGTTCATTTTTAATTGTTTAATTTTTTCCTTGTTTCATTAACTTGTGCCATTAACAAAAATACCAAATACTCAATAATTGTCATATCTTTTAACCCTTTAACTGCCATGTTTGTAATGTAAACAAACAACATTTTTGATGAAAAAAAACACAAATGGATTTTTTTCAAGATACTACACTGAAAGTGAATAACGTATTTATGGATGACTGCAGCCTGGCACATGTCATTGATTAGTAGCATCATTGGTTGAAATGCATTTTTATTTTTTTGTGAGGTCAGTTATTCTAAAATACTCACATTTTTCACCCTTCTGCGCATAAATGCACACCTTTAAATCATGTTATAAATATCATACATTTCAAAATTGTTTTACTGTTATTAAATTATATTTTTCTCATTTAAGGTCAGCCCTAAACATAAATGTCAAATACTCATTCATTTTCATTATTTATCCCTTTAAATGCCATGTTTCATTGATGATGTCACTGCATTTTTAGATGCAAAATACACAAAAAAATATTTTTTTTGCAAGTTACTACATGAAAATTAGATAACTAATTTTTTGATTGTTGCACACACACACTCACAGACTCACACACTGATCTGCACTCAAACAAACCTCAGAGAGTTAGTGAGAAGGGGAGCAGAGGGCAGTATAACACTGAAATCTGGTGGAAAAAACATGTATTTCCTGCCCTCGCCCATATATGGTAAAAGTGACGTCACAGGGTAAAAAAAAATGGTCCAGGTGCAAATGTAAATCCCCAACTCTCAAATGAAGCCCAGAAACCAGAAAATGCATGATTCATGCCTTAATGGTGAATGGATCAAAAAAAGTGCTTTGAATGGGTTTCAATGGGGACTTTTGCACAGCAGGGATATTAACGCTATTAAAAAGGTTTACTTTATTTATGTTGGGCTGATTGTTGTGGCTGGGACAGAATTTTGAAAATTGTGCATAAATGAACAAAAAATACAATACATGATGATATTAATGTGAAAGAGGACAAAGTAAAAAAAAAAAAAACAACTAAGTGTGATTTTTGGCACAAGGGGTACCAGGGGGTTAAGGAAATCATTTCCATTTGGAAAAAGGCGTTTTTGTACAACAGCATAAATAAATAACATGCTTTATTGCTGCTTTGTTTAGAGTGGTTACTTTTCAGGTTAAATATGAAATATTTTTATCACGTCTAAACAATAAACCCTCAGTTTGGCTGGACTCCAGAAAGAGCTCCCCTCATGGGTGGCCTTGCATTTCTAAAATAATAATAACATAATCAGTCTGAACATGAAATATCCTGTTCTTGTGCTTTTTGGTTGGATAAAGGATGATAAGATTTTGTTTTAATCACATTTTGCATCACATCCCAACTTTTTTAAATTTGGGGTTTGTATAATTATTGTCCCTATTTTATTGGCATACAGCGTGCTATCTGAAGCTCATGGGGCAGAGTGGTTTTTGGGATGTGAATCCACGTTTACACAGCAAACAGTCCAGGGACTTCCAGTAGTCAGACACAGAGCAGAAATATATCAATAGAAATAAAGTGTCTCATAAATCACTGCCGACCACCTGTGATAAAAATGGTGACTTTTCACTCCTTTACAAAGTTCGAAGTCGTTCTTTGGTATTAAGTCTGACCTTTAACCGTTGCCTCCTCACTGAATGTTCTAGAGTCCAGTTTTCAAACCCAGTTTAAACTCAGAGCACTGTTTCCCAGCACTTCCAGGGTACGGCGTGTCACAGACAGCTGAAGAATAGCTGAGATTATGAAATCAGGCCGGCCCGGGTAGACATAACATGTGGGGCTGTTTACATTCTTGCTGTGCAGGCAGGATGTTCTGGTGTCTCGGGGCCAATCTGGTCATCTATTCATGGAGACGAGGCGACGCAGAGCTCCGCCCGGCAGGGAACGGGGCAGGATATTCCAAATACAGCCTGCATGGATGGTTATTCAGCTGCTGCTAACAATAGGATCTTCATTTAGGGGTTTGATTCATAAAGAGAGAGTGGGGATATTTTGGGCTCTGTTCACAGGAC
The DNA here is from genome assembly GCF_018320785.1 of Cheilinus undulatus. Lineage (NCBI taxonomy): Eukaryota > Metazoa > Chordata > Actinopteri > Labriformes > Labridae > Cheilinus > Cheilinus undulatus. Next base: position 2,201,328 of record NC_054875.1, read on the forward strand.
TAGATTTCTGAATACTGGGGGTCCACATTTCCTCCAAACAGCTGCTATTGTTGGGCTGGACCTGGTAAACAACTTAGCATAATTTAGGAGCTATTTTTGATCTGCTTACAGTCAGACTTTAGGGTCATGACACTTCGGCTGACAGTCGGACTTCGGAAGGAATGTGGGGAACATTGCACTCCTTGTTGGGCAATTATTTGGTCAATGCAACCGCAGCTAATTTAGCTGGGGTCTTTCCTGTTAGTGGTGGCTGGGTGTGATCACAACCAGGCGTGTTATTAATATTCAGCCTACTTTTAATATTGTGTAAAGAGCCCCAGGAAAGTCACAATCCATGTGATCTCTATTAAAAGAGTCTGCGTCTTTCGCTGGCATGGCTGTAGCTCTGCAGCAGCCTGCCTGGTTCTGCATGGTCTTTGGAAAATCCCTGATCCCATGATAAATGTAGAAGACTTTCACTGAGGCACCGCTGACCACCTTAACCCAGGTTGTCCTGGGTTTTTGATAAGAAACTGTCTATGTAAAGCCCATTTCAGACTGGTTAGATCAGTGTTCCTCAACCCTGCTCAACCAAAGAGCCAAACTGTTGAAAAATACATCTGCAAGAGCCACAAACTAAGCAGTGAAAACTGGCATTTAAAATAAGTTAAAGGTGGCAAGAAATGTGGGAGAAATGTGGAGAAAAAGGGCAGGATGTGGCAAAAATGGGTGGGAAGTGACTAAAAATAAGTCAAAGCCGGCAAAAATCTAAAAAAAGATGGGAAAATGGGTAAAAACTGGCATTTGATCGCATAAAGCAGTTTAAATGGGCGAGAAGTGGCTAAAATAGGCAAAAAGGGGCAAACACTGGGGGTAAAGTGGCAAAAAAAAGGCAGAAAATGGCAAAAATGGGTGAGAAAAGGCAAAAAAAATGAGTGACAGGTGGAAGGTGGTCAAAAAGTGGCAAAAAAATGAGTGAAAAGTTACTAAAATTGGCAAATAATCAGAACAAAAGGTGAAAAAATAGGAATGTAGTGGAATTTAGCTGCAAAAGGCAGCTAAATGGGTGAGAGGTGGCAAATATAGGCAAAAGGGGGCAAAAAAATTGCAAAAAGTGGGATAAAAGTGTCAAAAATGGGCAAAGAGTAGCAAACACATGGAGAAAAGTGGCAAAAAAAAGGGTGAGAAGTGGTAAAAAAAAAAAATGAGTCAAAGGTGGTAAAAATGATCCAACAGTGGCAACAACAAAACTGTGAAGAAAAATGAGTGAATAGTGACTAAAATAGGCAAAAGTCAGAAAAAAGTTGGGGAAAAAATACATCAAAGAGTGGCAAAATGGGAAAAAGGTGGCATTTAATTGCAATTGGCAGCTTAAATGGGCGAAAAGTGGCAAACACTAGGGGAAAAGTGGCAAAAAGACGTGGCAAAAATGGGCAAAAAGCAGCAAACACATTGGAGAAAAGTGGCAAAAAAAGGGGAGAAAATGGCAACAATGGATGAGAAGTGGTTAATAAATGGGTTTAAGTGGCAAAAATGGTCAAAAATTGGCAAAAAATTGAGTGAAACATGACTACAATGTGCAAAACAGGAAAAAGGTGCCAAAAATGGCAAAAAGCATCAGAGTGGCAAAATGGGAAAAAGGTGGCATTTCATTGAAAAAGGCAGCTTAAATGGGCGAAAAGTGGCAAAAAAACACAAAAAAAGGCAAGAAATTTCAAAAATTAGGATAAAAGTGTCAAAAATGGGAAAAATGTTTCAAATGAAGACATAAAACAGCCACACCTGGCTCCAGAGCCACATGTCGAGTATCACTGGGTTGGATGCTGGTTTTAGCTGCCACACAGCTTGATTTTCATTTTGGTTGGCATGTTAACAATCAGGGCTTTCAGACCGCCTGTGTGAGCGCTGTATCTCATATGTGGAGAATCTGGAGAATAGAGGGCTCGCTTGTCCACAAGCTGCATGTGGATCTTAGCCAAAATAGACAAAGAGCCATATTTACTTTGTTTCAGCAGATATGCACGCCTATACCAGTAGAATATTTCTGCAGCCTGGTCCTTGATGACCCTCATGAAGGCCAGAAAGACGGCCAGTCTGGTAAAATTGTTCTTTAAACTCCTACGTTTAGTGATGCTTCCTGTTTCCTCCCTGGAAGAAAGTCAAAGGCAAGATAAACATAGTATGACTGCACCTCCGGTTTGTTCTTAACAAAGTAAGAGTCCATCTCACCTTATTTGTACAGAATGCTTTTATTCTGAAATTTTCCTGGCTTAGTTCGGCTATGCAATGGATCAAGTCACTTGTGGGGAGATTAACTGGAGGTGGACTCATCACAGAAACATCTGTGGCTGCAGAGAGACACATCTGGGTCTGGTATGAAAGCCGTGACGGTGCGTACCGAAACGTGTGGTGGCTCCGTGCAGCAAACCTCAATGTAGTCTGAGACTGGTGTTAGTGTGCTAAGTCCAGTTAGCAATGCCAGTACAATAGGTTTGGCTACTTCGTCATGGAATTTAGCGTGATAATGCTGCACAGTGTGACATTACAAGTTCAAAACTCGTCTACACATTAATGCTGTAAATACAGTTTCTAAAAATCTTCACTATCGAAGTAGTGATGAAAGCCTGACAATGAGGGAGTGGAGCAGCGTCAGCATCAGCCAAACAGCCGATGGAAATGAGTGAGCATGCATCACTGTGCAAGAATAAACATGCAGAACAGACGTGTCCTGCCTGAACGTTCACTAGAGCAGTGATACTCAACCTGTGGCTCTTTTATGTCTTATTTTAAATTTGATTCTCCCAGAAAACCTTGAAAAAGGGAAACTTTTTGCTCCTTTTTTTTTTACCATTTTTTGCCACTTTTCACCATTTTTGCCACTTTTTCCCAAATTTAGCCACTCTTTCCCTTTTTTGCAACTTTTCACCCATTTTAGCAACATTTTGTCGTTAACTATTTAACTTTTTTCCTATTTTTGCCCAAATTAAGCCACTTTTTCCCTTTTTTGCCACTTCTTTTTGGCACCTTTTCCCCATTTTTTTTGCCACTTTTCGCCCATTTTAGCTACATTTTGTCAATAAATATATCTTTTTTCCCACTTCTTCCCAAATTTAGCCACTTTTTCCCCATTTTTTGCCACTTTTTTCCAATTTTTGCCCTTTATTACCACTTTTTGTCCACTTTTCGCCCATTAAGCTGCCCTTTGCCATTAAAAGCCACTATTTTTTACCTTGTTTTTGCCACTTTTGGACAATTTTGTCCACCTGTAACTCATTTTTGTAACCTCTCACCCATCTTTTTCCACTTTCGCTCCCCATTTTTGCTGCTTTTTGACCACTTTTGCCATCTTTAAATTATTTTTATTGCTACTTCAAGCTGATTTTGGCACTTTTAAACGCTTAGATTGTGGCTCTTAAAACAGTATTTTTCAACAATTTGGCTCCTTGGTTGAGCAGAGTTGAGTAACACTGGTCTAGAGCTTTATTTCAGACCGCTGATTGCTCACATGCCAACTGGAAGATGCCAAAAACCTAAGCATCACTCTCGGAGGAGATATTAGCCTCATCAATAGCCAATGGGATCAGAGATTGATGGATTAAGACATGAATCTGCAAAGATCACAGATAGGAGTTATTTCCTAACATTATTAAACATCTGCACTGAGGTTGGACATTAATCTTAATAAGTGAACACACGGACTCTGACGGTTCATCAGATCTCCTGCTGGATCCAGACGGACATGAAACACATAGAGACTCAGAGTGGGATCCCCAGGTCGAGGATGTCTGCAGCCTTTGACCTCTGTAGGTTGAACATATTTCTGACTCCCACTGACATGTAGTCACATGATTCAACCATGCTAGCTCCAACAGTAAACTCACACAGCGTGTTCATGATGTCTAATATTTCTATTCTTAGAGAGGAGGTGGGCTCAGTGGGTAAATACGACTATCTCATTTTAAAGATCCTCACAAAGGAAGCCTACACATTATTGATCAAAGAAGCTGCTCAGATTTTATTTTTCTTCTATAAATAATGACAGAATAAGAGAATAGATCTCCTGATCCTTAGACTTTCCCTCAGACAATAAGACTCTGACTTACTTTCTCTATCTTAAAAAAGGAGAATGTCAGACAGTTGGAGATGATTTCCAAAAAAGAAAAAGTCTCTAGAATGTGGGCAGAGCGACCTTTGATGACTAACCTCGCTCCTCTTCTTCTCTTCCCGTCATCTCTCCATCTGCCGCCGCCGTCTCTCGCTGCTGCTCACTCATAGACGTATTTATATCTCTGTCCTCCTGCAGGCGTCTGAATGTTAGCACAGTTTCTAAAAAATTACATTAAAAAACAGTCAAATATTACCACCAGCCCATTCTAAAGGAGTCTGATGCAGGAAACAGATTTTCACACTCTTATACCTCGACATCTGATCCAGGGAATATACTATATCTGGAATGTGTACCTTATCTGGCCTGGAAACACCTTAAAATCCCCCAGGAGGAGCTGGAAAACGTTTCTGAGGAGGGGGATGAATGGGTTGACTTGCTTAGCCTGCTGCCACTGTGACCCAGCCCCAGATAAACGGGAGGAATGAGATGGATGGATACAGTATGTTTATCTCCACAGTCCTTTATCATAAAAAAGATTACAGACATTTGAAAACAAGGAGAGTCTGCACTTAAAACTGGAGCCAGGCTTTAAAGATGTTCCTGTTTCAAAGGTTTCTTTTACAAGCTCTCCAGTAGATCTAATTCCCACCCGTTAATGTGTAAATGATTATTTGTGCTTTGTTTCTCTGTACAAATGTCAGATCTTTGTCTTATGATCCCTCTATGGGCCCTGCAGGTTGACAGTCCCTGCTTTGAGGAGGTCCTGCATTGCTTCACTGTTTGGACAGGACAGATGCTCTTTGCCCTACTTCATGACTCCTTCCATCCTGAGCAGCTTTAAGCCCAAAATGATCCCTAAGTGTCAGCTGCAGTTTAAAGATGGCCGCCGGTTACATGGCAGTGGCCACACCTCTCTGTTAAACAATGTTAGAGAGGTCTACTTCTCAGAGCGACATTCCTCACAGACGCAGGGCCTCCAGACGCCTGCAGGCTCACCGATCTGAAATCAGCCGCCTCCTTTGTCCTGATCCGCCTCCCACACAAATTGGTTCCCTCTGTGCACATGTATCCGGCCACAGGACACAAATAACTAGATGCAGCTCCCTGTAATGACATATAGTGGACAAAAAGGCTAGAATTATGGAGGGAGGAAAAAAATCACTACTTTCATCTGGCCTGCTGGGGCTGTCGTGCTCTTAAAAAGCTTCTGGTCGGGGAATTTAAAATTGCAGCCGAGCCCAGGTGGGGGGAGGGACCATCGGAGCGCACAAGAACATACATGCACATGCACATGAGGGCCCCGATGCCCTGCAGGGACTCGCGGGGGGTAGCCTTCCAAACACTGCAATTTGGAGTGTTTTCAACCTCAGGGTGCTGCGCTAGTTCACATCACTAATATTGGGTAACTCAAGGTCAGTAAATGAAGGGGAATGTTAAGTGAGACAGTGAAGGCGGACGTGTTCCTCACACCATCTGCAGCCTCCTATGATATCCTCTGTGCAGCTTCAGCCAGGGCAGGGAAATACATCCAGCTTTTAAGTCATACTGATGCAGTATAGCCCTAAACCTAATGACTGGCTGCCCCATCCTTGGCAGCAACAACTGAGGCAAGCGTTTGTGATAACTGTCAGTGAGTCTCTCTCATCACTGTGGAGGAATGTTGTCCCGCTCTTCTCTGCAGAATTGGAAGGTTTTCCAGCATAACCAGCCTGTTTAAGGTCATGCCACAGCATCTTGGTCAGATCTATTTCCTGACTTTGACTAGAACAGGGGCTCTCAACCTTTTCAGCCCGTGACCCCCAAAATAAAGGTGCCAGAGACCGGAGACCCCCGCTGAACCTGAAGGTGGTTAAACACAGGCATGCAAAATCAAGAATAATGAAGTCAGCAAAATTATGATCTATTGTTATCAAATGTGTGATAACCACATTTCATTGTTTACTTAAATAATAGCCAGTTTTATCAAAGCAGATATTGTGTTTTTTAATTCATTTGAGCCATAGTAGTCATCTTAAAAATGTAAATCCCTTTTTTTTCAGTCAGAAATAAATGGCAAAAAATGGTGGCAAAGGTGGTGAAATGGGATTTCAAAAGTAGCAGAAATGGGTTAAAAGTTGAAAAAATTAAATAAAAGTGTGATAGAAAGAGGCAAAAAAGGGTTATAGTGGCAAAAACTGGCATAAAAAGTAGTAAAAATGGTTACCGGTGTCAATATTGGCTTAAAAGTGGCAGGAACGGGGGGCAGAGGTGGTGAAATGGGATTAAAAAGTGGGACGACTGGTTAAAAATTGGCAAATGGGCATGACAAATATGATTAAATTGGCAAAATAGGTGTAAAATTTGGTTACAAGGGGCTTAAAAGTGACAATAATTGGTCAACGAAAGCAAAATTAGGTAAGAAAAGTGATGGCAAGGGTTTACAGGTGACGAAAATGTCTTAAAGTGGAAAAAATGTGCAGAGAAGCCATTAAAAGTTGATTAAGAAGTAGCAGAAATAGGAGTCATGTGGCAAAAATGTATTTAGAGGGGCAAAAAATTGGCAAGAACAAGTGATGAAAACAGGTTTAAATTCAGCAAATTTGGTGTAAAGTGGCAAAAATGGGCTCAAGTTGTGAAAAACTATTCTTAGTTTCTCAAAGGCATCTGGCGACCCCTTCCCAGTGTCTCGGGACCAACGTTGAGAACTACTGGACTAGACCGCTCCAGAACCTTCATTTAGTTTTTAGTCCATTCAGAGGTGGACTTGCTGGACCGCCTTGTTTGACCTTTGGTCTGATGTTCGTTTGATGAAATACTGTGTTAGTTTTACTTCAGGTGGTTTTGGCCTTGGAACTCTCCCATGATGCCATTGTTGCCCAGTCTCCTTCTGATTGTTGAACCATGACCTCTGACCTTAACTGAGTCAGTGAGGCCTGCAGGTCTTTAGATGTTGTTCTGGGTTCTTTAAGGGACCTCCTGGATGAGTCGTCCATGCGTTCTTGGAGTCATGCTGGTAGGTGGTTTAGCCTACCTCACTTTGTCTGACAGCTTCCATTTAAAGGATTTCTGCACCCAACTGGTCTGGCAGTCACCAGGCCAAGGAATACCAATATCTTTGAACTCTGCAAAAATAACTTATGAAATTTCATGTGTACACATTTAATGTGCTAATGCTCTTCTGAATACTTCAGCAACCACCTCTACCTGCAGGTTCCATATCTGAAGCTCCAGTTGCTACCTTTGGATGAAACCAGCAGTAGAATAAGCCTTCTCTGCCTTCATGTCCTTGTACTTTAGTGATGATCAAATTTAGAGAGGCTTTATCAAACCTATGTAAATGTGCAAAGATCGTCTATAGTTCACTGAATAACTCTATATAGGGTTACACACATGAGTGGAGGTCTGGGAGGCAGGAAAGAGTCGTGTCTTGTCTTTTCTTCCCCGTACAGTCCCACGTCTGTGTAACCAAACTGAGCTGTTTATGTTTGGGCGAGCAGGCTGAGTTTTTAATGGGGTCTGGCTGTAATTAGGTTGTCCAGGTGTGGACTTTTACACTCCTCATTTTCTGTTGGAAAAGGGGGAAAAAGGCCCCAAATGCAGGCTGCCTCCCCCGGCTGAACAGAGGCGCTCTCTGTCTGAGCAGCATCTGGACCGGAGCAGAACGGAGGCTGAGCGAAACGAGGGCCTCCAGCCGGGGCAGGTAACGCAGAGTTCAACAGGAAATGGAGCTCAGGGAGGTGGAAGGGCCTGTTAGCTGTCTGAGGGGGCGTCCCTCTGTTTGGTCTTGGTAAATATAGAGTGTAAAACCAGGTAATTCACGCTGCTGCAGACGCTTCAGAGACTGCGGCTGTGTTTAAGCTGTGAGTCAACGCGCTGTTTATCCGTCGAGCCTCTTTACTAAGACGATGGATGGCTGTCATCATGTGAGGGTAGTTAGGTCGACTCAGAGTCAGGAAAACTGTAGACATGAACTCGGAGCCCTAAAAGGAACATTAGATCAACAACTAACATGAAAATTAATCTCAAGAGCAGGTTTATGTAGGATTGTTTATCAATGAAATCATGTAAAACTGACTTTTTTCCTACTTTTTCTGTCAGTTCTGGGGGTGCTATGTATTTAGGATATCATTCCATCTATCCGGTTCATTCCAGTGAACGCTTTGAGGGAGTTATCTTCTGATTCTGTCCACCCTGACTGTACCTGACACCATATGAGGAAATAAAGGGGAAAGCTTCCTGAGTCCCAGCCCTACAGTCTATCTGACCATCAGACAGACTGCTCTACATATGCATGGTGTGGGTTAGCTTTGGTGTCCATGTGGGTACATGCTCATGTTTGGTGCTGGGGCGGGGTTGGATTTGTCAAAATAAGAGACTGCATGAATATTTCCCCTTGACCTCATTCAACAGGTCCAGCTGATTGGTGCTTGTAGTCTCACAGTTAGTTAAATGGGGATCACCTGAGTGTAGTTAATGTGCAGTGATTGTAGTTTAAAGAAGACCTGAGTCTGGAAGGTCCAGTCACGGGTGCATCAGTATTCCTGGCTACCATTACACCATGAAGACAAAAGTGTATGTAGGATCCAGGCTGAGATGCAGAGGACCAGTGGTGAAACCTCCCTCCTGTAGTTGCATGCTCTTATCTGCTCCATATTGAAAACAGGCATCATCCCGACCACATGGAAGAGTGGCGTTGTTGTTCCACTCTGGAAGGGAGAGGGTGATGTGTGAGTGCTGCACAGGATCCATGATCTGCTGCTCCAACACCAGCGGCCTGAACATTCTGGCTTTACAGAAGACCACATCCTGGCACTTCTGGTCCTCACTGAGTGCTGCAGGGAAGGCGTTCGACTTGCTGAGTAGAGGTGTTCTCTGGAGGATTCTGGAGCTCTGCAGGATCCTACATTGGCTAATCCAGCTGATTTCAGCCCTATATTCTTGTCCAGAGTGTGCTGGTTCCATCTCAGACTTCTTCCACGTTGATTCTAGGGGGAGGCAGGGGTGCGTCTTAGCTCCCACAACCTACAGTTCCTGAATGGACTGGATAATGGGGCGGGTAACAGGGGCAGCAAGCTGTGGAGTGTCATATGATGTCTAGATCCCTGATCTGGACTTCTCTGATGATGCTGTGGTCCTTGTGGAGACTGTAGATGTCGTTGGGAATGCCTGTCTCCTGGGCCAAAAGAAAGATCTTGGTATTTGGGCTGCCTTGGATGCTGTGATCAAATCTGTCTGTGAATGGTGAGAGCAGGTCACCTACCTAGGCAGTGTCAGACATCAATCAGCCCATTTCTTATCCTTCTGCTTGACTCACCGCTGTTCTTTCACTGTCCGGCCTTTAAATACCTTGCAGAGGCATGGAACTGCCCCAAGATCTTGGGTGAGCTCAGAGGCTCCAAGGGAAAATGCTGGGAACCAGAGGTCTAAAAATGACATTATTATAGAATCCAGCTTCTTAGCCAGTGTCCTGATTTTAAACTCTGATGTCACATGAATGTATGCAGGTGGAAACACCAAACACAACAAGGCTGTTTCTCTTCTCTCTGCATGTCAGGCCCAGGCTTGGTAGAGTCTTTAGCCCAGTGGTGAGTCCAGGCTATAATACTGTACCTGTGAAACATTCATGACATGATAAAGACACGCTGGAATAATCCTCCCCTGCAGTGAGATTATTAATTTACACATCAGCATCTCAGCCCTGCTGTGTTCATCAAGGCTGCATGAAAGAAGAGCTCATGTTTACATTATATTATACATTAAGATGTAGTACAGCAACAAAGGGGCCCGCGACCTTAGAGGGCCTCCGTTCTCATCGCATCCAGGTGTGAGGCCACTGCTGCTCACATGTGGGGGGAATCACGCTACATCTACAAATAAGACATAAGTCATCCTCCTCTGTGGAGAGAGCGCTCCTAATATAGAGAATCAGCGGTGTGGTGGATGAAAATGTCATTTTAAACAATCAGAGGCAGATCCACCAGAGAACAGCGTTGCTTTCTCCATGCTCTGAGGCTGTGCAAATAGTAAAAAGAGAGAATATACACTGAGCATGTGCAATCAATGCAAACTGCACACAGAATGGGTGCAAACTGCTCAGCTGAGCAAACTGACTGGGTGCTGCTGTCCCATTAGCATGCATGTAAAGGGATATTCTAGAATTTGGTGCAAGCCTCTATACAAACAGAAACTAATTCACAAAGACCACCGAACAGCAGAGACAACAGTGCACTTTTAAATCAAAATATTTTATTTGTCAAACTAATAAGAAGAATTGTGGATGTCAGATTAGCTCGGTGGGTAGAGCAGGCGTCCATATACAGAGTCGGCTATGCCCTGTTTTAAGAGATCCATTCCAGATCTCAGCACTGTTCCCCCCTCTCTCTCTCTCCCCCCAGATCTCATTTCTCTCTTCAGTTTTTCTATTTAATAAGTCAAAAATAAAAGCCCCCCCAAAAACCCTAACCCAGTGTTACTCAACCCTGCTCAACCAAAAAGCCAAACTGATGAAAAATATATTTGCAAGAGCCACAATCTAAGAGGTGAAAGGTGCCAATTAAAATAAGTTAAAGGTGGGAAAAATGGTCAAAAAGTGGCAAACACTGGGAGAAAATTGACAAAAATGGTTGAAAAATGGCAAAAACATGACAAGAAATCAATGGAAAGGTACTAAAATGGGCAAAACTCACTAAAAAGATGGGGGAAGTGGGCAAAAACCAGCAAAAAGTTGGGGAAATGGACAAAAAGTGTCATTTAATTGCAATAGGCAGCTTTAATGGGCGGGAAGTGGCAAAATAGGAAAAAAATTGCAAAAAGCAGGACAAAAGTGTCAAAAAAGGGTGAAAATTGACAAAAAGAAGTGGAAAAATGGTCAAAAAGTGGCAGACAGTGAGAGTAAAGTGGGAAAAAGGGGAGAAAATGTGGCAAAAACGGGTGAGAAGTGACCAAAAAATGAGTTACACATGGCAAAAAATTGTCAAAAAGTGGCAAAACATGGCAAAAAACAAGAGAAAAGTGACAATGGTCAAGAATCAACAAAAAGGCAGGGAAATGGGCATAAGTGGCATTTAATTGAAAAGGGCAGCTTAAGCGTGCAAGAAGTGGCAAAAAAAAAAGGCAAAAAAATTGCAAAAAGCAGGATAAAAGTGTCAGTAATTGGGTGAAAAGTGACAAAAACTGTGGCAAAAATGGTCAAAAAGTGTCAAACACAGAGAAAAGTGGCAAAAACGAGGAGAAAACTTGGCTAAAATGGGTGAGAAGTGACCAAAAAAATTGTTAAAAACTTGGCACAAAATGGGTGTAAAGTGACGAGAATGGGCAAAAATCCAGAAAAAGGTGGGAAAATGGGCAAAAAGTGGCATTTTATTGCAAAATTCAGCTTAAATGGGGGAGAAGGGGCAAAAAATTGCAAAAAGCAGGATAAAAGTGTGAAGGGGTGGATTTCTCTGGTACTTGGGGGGATTGTGGACAGACCAGGAGAATTTATTTTTGTTAGAAAGGCCTTAAAAAGGGATTTTTGCATAATATGTCCCCTTTAAGAGAGTTGACAATTTCTGTTCTTTCATTAATATCAAAATGATGTATCATGACCTATTAACCCTTTACCTGAAGCTCTACTCTGCTTAGGCTTCTATTAAAAGTGTATCATCATTTTGTCTTTACATCTAACAACAGAAAACTATTGATTTATGTATTGATAAGGATTCGGATCACTAAGGAGTGTCAATTAGAATGTCAATATCAATAAAATGAATGATCCTTATCCCTAGTCATGGCCTGGGTGTTCTGTTCCAGCCCCAGGTTTCTTCCCTGCATCTTTTATTTGTCTTTTTAATCATAATGCCTTCTAAACCACACTTAACTGAAAAATCTCTCTGTAGTCGTCACAGAAAAGCGGATAGCGGTGAAGCAGCTGCTGTGCTGAGCGTGCATCGCCCCCCGCTGCGCAGGAGAACGGAGCTGTCAGGTTGTGCAGAGAGCTTTGGCCTTCATCCTCCTCTGGTCTCAGCACTCGTCTACTTTAATCTGTCCCGCTGAACAAGACCAGGTCAGAACCCCTTCCTGCGAGACCAGGACTAATTCCTTCCCCAGCAACTGGGATTTGTAGTCAGCAATCTTCCGACATCACCTTGAGGGGAAAAAAGAGGCCTCTCCGCACGCCGTTACATGATAAGGTTAATGAGAGAGCCGGTCCCTCCATCCTCCAGAGACCACATCACACTCTTCACTTTGAACCGCTTAAATCTGAACTATAACGACCTCGCTCTGATGGGCGCGGCGTTTCAATGAGAGATCAGCTGACTGTTGTCGCTCTGGTGTCCAGATGGAGATGTCACTGATGAGCCAAGGTGTGGGCTTAGACTGCCGCAACATGCAGCGTCAGTTAGCAGCTTTGGAGGAGACGCTAATGACGGGCGGGGGGGTGTTCGGGAGGAGGGGTTTGTTGGTGGCTGTGAAGAGTTCCCAGCGGATCTGATTATCCCGATCTTAACTTATGAGATGGAGGGATGGGAGTGGGGGGCAGGAAGCAGGGTGGAGGCGGCGGCGGCGGTGCTGCGGCTGTGAACAGCAGGCTAATTAATTACACATCGGCTTGTGGGAATATTCAGCCTAAATGCCAGTCAGGTCCCTGTGAGGAAACACACTTATCAAGTCCAGAGCTGCACATGCACAGAAATACACACAAAACACACACGTTGTTAAACAGAGCACAAGCTAACAGCTAGTAAAGGGGATTTTAAAATTCTTCAAATTTTGTGGACGATAAAGTCTATAATCTGCCAGTTTTAATTACAGAGCTCACCCCCTCACTGATTTCTTATTTTTTTCATTTTTGTCCCACTTTAATGTTTTAGATCAGCAAACCAATGTAATATTAGACAACAATAAGCTTGGTAGAGACCAACGTCTGTTTTTAGATGATGGCTTTATTTATTAGCAGCCATCCAAACCTACCAGGTACTGTGTGAAAAAGTCATCACCCCTGAACCTAATGACTGGTTGCTCCATCCTTGGCAGCAACAACTGCAAGCAAGCGTTTGTGATAACTGTCAGTGAGTCTTTCTCATCACTGTGGAGGAAATGTGGCCCACTCTTCTTTGCAGGATTGTTTTGATCCATCCACACTGGAGGGTTGTAGGCCTGTTTAAGGTCATGACACAGCATCTTATTTGAATTTAAGTCCGGACTCTGACTTTACCACTCTAAAACCTTTATTTATAATTTTTAACACATTCAGATTTGGACTGTTGGAGCTGGTGTGTTCGGAATCATTGTCCTGCTCCCAACCCAAGTGAGCTTAAAGGATTTTCTGGTAGAGAGCAGAATTCATGGGTCCAGGTCCAGAAGCAGCAAAACAGCCCCAGACCATCTCACTACCACCGCCATGTTTGACTGTTGGTCTGATGTTCTTTTGATGAAATGCTGTTAGTTTGACTCCAGAAGGAACGGGACACACACTTTCCAAACTTCTGTCTGGTCAGTCCTCAGAATATTTTCCCAGAAGTCTTGGGGATCATCAGGATGTTTGTAGTCAAATATGAGACAAGCCTTTGTGTTCTTGTTGGTCAGCAGTGGTTTTGGCCTTGGAACTCTCCCATGATGCCATTGTTGCCCAGTCTCCTTCTGATTGTTGAATCATGAACTCTGACCTTAACTGAGTCAGTGAGGCCTGCAGGTCTTTAAATGTTGCTCTGGGTTCTTTAAGGGACCTCCTGGATGAGTCGTCCATGTCCTCTTGGAGTCTTTTTGGCAGGCCGGCCACTCTTGGGAAGGTTCAGCTCTGATCCAAGTTTTCTCCATTTATGGATCATGGCTCTCACTGTGAAATCGGAAAATTGAGATTTTTATGCCATCTAAATGTACAACTTTTTATCTCAAACATTCCAATTATTCCCCAAAATTAAAAAAAAAATTTAAATTAAAAAAAAAATCGGAGTATGGTTTCTTGAAATTTTACAAATGTATAATCCCAATTTTTAAAGTATTTCCTCAAAAATCTGAACATTCTCCTTCAATCCTCTATTTCTTAAAGTCATCTGAGAGGCTGTCATAGATTAGGTTTAAGTCTGAATGAATGGATTGGTGGATGGATAGATGGATGATGGATGATGGATGGATGGATGGATGGATGGATGGATGGATGGATTGGTGGATGGATGGATGGATGGATGGATGGATGGATGGATGGATGAGTGGATGGATGGATGGATGGATGGATGGATGGATGGATGGATAGATGGATGAGTGGATGGATGGGTGGATGGATGGATGGATGGATGGATGGATGAGTGGATGGATGGGTGGATGGATGGATGGATGGATGGATGGATGAGTGGATGGATGGATGGATGGATGGATGGATGGATGGATGGATGAGTGGATGGATGGATGGATGGATGGATGGATGGATGAGTGGATGGATGGATGGATGGATGGATGGATGGATGGATAGACACACTAAAAGAAACATATGAGCACCTGGTCCTGACTATAACTGACATGGAGTCGAAGTAAACACAAATAATCCAGACCTGGTTTAAAAATACCGCGCTGTCCCTTTAAGCAATCATAATTTATGTTAAGTGTTTTGGCGAGGAAATAATTCAGATGTCAGAGTAGGAAAACATTTCTCCCTGCTCCTGCTGTGAGGGGATTTCAGTGAGGATGTTTGGTCTTAATCATTGTAAAGAATTATGTATGAGTTTCAGAGCTACAACACATCTCTGCTGCCTTTCTCTGCCGCTCAAAGATATCCTGAAGAGCCCATTTGAATTTTGTTTTTCCATGAGATGACTCATTTGCAATATGCAAAACTAATTATAACTATAATTCTGGGATAAGTGTTGATTGCTTCATCACACTTTTCTCTCCTCCGCCCACGGCGAGGCCTACAACAAGCTGTCCTGTGCTATCAGACGTCCCCTGTCTGTGGGTGGTTGTTTCTATTGGTGGCCCACATGTCTGCAGGGTCTTCACGAGTAGCCTCACCTCCATCAGACCCCCTCCCCACCTCAGCCCCCTGCCGTACTACTTAGTATGAGCAGACAGATGAGTGTTTGTTCAGTACACGCCGCTGTCACTCAGCTCCTCCTCCACTCCTCGCAGAGAGGACGCCTGCTGAGACCTCGCACAGCGGGCTAACGGTAATAGCTCTGCTCTGTGAAATTACAGTATCCATGGGGTAGTTTTCCTTGACCATGCACATGCTAATCCGCAAACCTGTCATTATCTGTGTTTAAGCATGCAGGATTTGAGTGTTTACAGGTTGACTGCGTGGATTTTCCATATATTTCCGCTCGTCTGCCTCTGTTAGTGCAAGGTCTGCATCACACAGAAGAAAATGAAGTGGAAGAGAAGGATAAGAAAGCAAATACAAACAGATTCTCTTTTCTCTAGCTTTTATTGGGATATTTTTTGTATAAGCAGCACCCATTGACGGTGTCTGGGATTCTTCAAATTCATCAGTGGAGCCAGTTGTTGAAGCCAGACAGAAGAGCAAAAGCATCTTTTCCTTCCTTCTTCTTTTAATAAAGAAATGTCGTCCAGCTCCGATCAAACTGCTGCTGTAGCTGCATCCATGCTGATCTCTTCACCAGCCACCATTGTCTTCAGGCTTGCAGCTGCCTCAGCTAACCTGTAGCTATCACCTCCTCTCCAAATGATGCTGATTGAGTCATTCAAGCGCTGCAGGATGACTCTGATGGCAGACGTGGAAACTGAACAATGCATCGTCTTTGCAAGCAAACACTCTCCTATAGATGCATGTGTTTGTCTGTGCAGGGGAGTCTGCAGCAGTGTTGCCAACTCCTCAGTAAGGAAAGTAGCTATTGGCTGTCCTAAAAGTCGCAAGAAGTCGCTAAATGACGTCATCACATAATTTGCATAATCATGTGTATGCATTTACTCGTAATGGACGCTGTAGGAGAGAGGGAAAGTGTAATTAGAGAAACAAAAAGTGAGTAAAAAGATCTTTAAGATGTATAAGGGAGTAGTCGGCAAATTAGATTTTGGGAGTGATCCAGATCACCGTCTGGATCCAGGAATGTTTTTAAAGGATTTTTCACTATTGGGAGATTGGGCTAATAGCGGAGGTCTGCGCTCTCTGAGTGCTTTTCTAGTTTACCTTAAAAACCCCTAATTTTCATTTTATTTCATACTTTGACATTTGAAACTCATGATTTCGATGTTTACCTCATATTTCGACTGTTAAAAATTATGATTTTCAATTTTATCTCAGTTTTTGGCTTTTAAAATTCATGGTTTCAGTATTCTATCTTATATTTTGCCTTTTAAAAAAATACTTTGACTTATCATGCTCACCTTTGAATTGCAAAATCATTTTTCATCAGTGCCAGGTTTGTTTCCCCCATAATTTATTTCTGGTGGAAATAAGGTTGACATTTTATGGTTAAATATCGTTCCTGTTAGGCCCTCAGGTTAGACCCAAGTTCAGAATCCGGCCCCTGCTGTGATTGAGTCTGACACCCCTGCTTTAGCCCTTCCCCATTGTCTGCCCCTTCCCCTTGAAACAGAGTGGAAGGGGAAGGGGTGAAAACCTTCCCTTTCCACTCCCCCCCTTGATTGCAGTTCATCATCATCATCAGATAAGGGCTAAGGGGTTTACACGGGATTCACCCTAAATCCACACCAGTAACGCTGATATTTGATGCCTTTCACCCATTTATAATCCATTTTTCAATCATTCCTGCATTTAGCCAGTTAGCCCACCGCGAGATGGAAGAGATGGAAGAGATGGAAGAACAAGTTTGTGCTAAAAAAAAAAGTCATTAATGTTTACTGTGTTTAATACATAAAAATATCTGAGTTTTAATTTCTGATTAGTTTTTTTTTTTTTTTGTCTTTATAGGCCCATAACCTTTTTAAAAACTCAAGTAACATTGCTGTGGCAGCATATTCTTGAAGTCCAGGCTGTCCTGAAGAAAAGGATGTTTAGAGCTCCCCTGTGCACCACAGGGTTGATGTTTTACATGATTTTTAAGACAAACAGTCCAGGCGAGACACAGTGGTGAAAAACAGCTGTGAGCTATAAGGGTTTAAAGCGTGAACCAGCATAAAGAAGGTGACAAAAACTCTAACACTGAATGAAGGCTTTTAAAGGCCTTCTAAGTCAATGGGAGTGCTTCCACCGGCGCTCTGATCCTGATTAATGGCATTATTTCTAAATAGGTAACTTAGAAGCACAAAAATCCACATGAAAGGACAAAAATAGACAAACCCAAGCAAGTCCACCCTTCTCTGACTACTTCAGTTTGGAATGATGGCTTTGCGTGTGTTTGATATGTTTTTAAAGCACTTCTCTCGTATCTTCTCCCACATCCAGGCGTGATTCTGTAATTGCCACGTCGACTCCTCGGTCTGATGGGTCGAATTGTCTGGCGGTGCTGCTCCGTCCTGTGCACTGAAAGCGCTGTTGGTTGGTGTTGACGGACGGTGAGGGACGCAGTCAAACTGCAGCGCAGCTGTGATGGGACAGAGGGCAGACTGAGAGGAAGTCCCAGGTAACCTTTATTCTTCTTATTGATGAACCAACTTTAAAAGGATCCTGCAGACACCCTCCACAACCAGGAATGAGCCAGTGTTAATTTTGTCGACTAAGGCTGGCCACACACTACAGGATTTTAAGCCCAATTTGGGGCAACATTTGCCTACTCCGATGACTGTGGGGGCGCATACCGACTGGAGCCTCGTCGCAAACGATTATTACGTACTTTCATCGCTCACAACCATAATGGTCGCCCGCAGTTTTAAAATCGTTTCAGATTAAAAAATCGTCTAGTGTGTGGCCGGCCTAAAACTCTGACTAAAAATGTTTGTCGACAGCCTTTTTTTCCATGACAAAAACTTGACTAAAACTAAAAAATATCTAGATACTAAACCAACAAAAACTAAGTTTAGTTTTCATCAAGATGACTAAAACTAGACTAAAATGTAATGTAGTTTTTGTCAGACATTTAAAATCTGTGATATTTCCACTGTGGGTAAATCTGTCAAAAACAATGCAGCCGTATCTATTCTTCCTCTCAGCTGTAGAAAGCAGGGACCCCAGGTTTGGCAGAGAACACACTACCATGATTTGGTACCAGATCTAGGCAAGAGAATAAATGCTTGGACTAAAAGTAAAGACGAAAACGTGAGGACATTTTATGGACTAAAACAAGACTAAAACTAGAAAGGATAAAAATGACTAAAATGTGACTAAAACTAAAATGCATTTCACTTAAAGACTAAAATTAAGACTAAAATTAAAAATAGCTACCAAAATTAACACTGGAATGAGCCCATGTAGACCTGAAGCTGCATTCAAATTGTAGGTTTTTCTCTGATATACTGCAAAGAATTCCAGCATTGAGGAAAATCATTTCTTTTGAGCCTGGTTGCAGATAAACACAGATCAGAATTCCAAATAAATGTCTCACACTCAAACCTTGCACACCGAGTCTGCGTTTTATCTGTACTCCCTGCAGGGGGATCACGCAGGGGTGCAGTAAGAGAAGGAAGCAGCTCAAGGCTTTTCAACCTTGAGAACCGACTTACATTCTTCAAATATTAGCAGTTTAAATATATGTCTCCTTACAGATATAAGAGCATTGTATGTGTGCTGCATTGAGGGAAAACAGCGGGTTTCAGGAGTAGCAGAGGTAGCTCACAACTCTGCACAGAATGGCTGAGTGAACAGGTGAGGTCTGACAGCCTTAAGTGTAAAAAATAACTCCACTGAAAGTCTCTCTCCTCGTTCTGAGTCTCTCTCTTCACCTTTCATGGGAAAACGGCGTGTTTTGCCAGCGGTGTACTGTAGTATTCATCATCCAGACCGGCTCTGCCAGATACTGCAGCACTGACGGAAGGTGAAGGTTCTTTATTTCCATTTGATCTCTCTCAAGTTGGATCTCCACCACAGAAGCTCTTTGATATCCTCCAAGAGGATGTCTCAGAGGAAGCCTTTTATGATAAGCCAAGCTGGGTCGACCCTGAGAGCGATGCATGTAACTCGCCGCTAAGCCAGCCAGCGTGCTCATTTTCACGCCGCTTTTTCCAACCGGGCTGGGGTTTCCTTTTGTCTCTGTGAGTTTGAGTCCGTTTGCCGGAGAGAGCAGCGAGTACACTTTGTTCTCCGTGTAGAAATATGTCTCTGTGGTAGGAAATATTCCTGCAGTTTAGTCCGAGAAATCCCGAAGCTTTTCAAAGAGGCTTCTTAAAAGTTTTCACACAGCCACAGGAAGTTGTACGTATGTGGAGGCTTTACATGTCCTGCATTCAAAGCAGTCTGGAGGGAGCTTCTACTGTCAACATGGGGGAAGGGATAGTGGGGATGAAACTAGGTTTATTAATCTAAACCAGGGAATTTTATATGTTTTATGATATAGACAGCACTTAAAGCCTGATTTCAGCTACAAACAGTAAACCACCACGGGTCTCTAACTGCTCCCTCCATCCTCTCTGCACGCTCTAATGGAGGGTCAGCCCACTGATTGCCGTCCAGAACCTCAGAGTTTGAAGTGACAATAGTGAAACTCTCCAACAGCAAGCCTGTAGTGATGCTGACTTAATAAACGGACATACCCACTTTATTTGGTTGTTATGGAGACACGGGGCTGCCCAAAAGGGGGGATAAACAAGAGAGCTTTCTGGGGCCCAGACAAATGTGGGGCCCATGGGGACCAGCAACATCATGATCAAGTTAAGCTGTGATAACCATATTTGATTTTTTTTCTTCAATAAAAACCACTGTGATGGCAAAAATAGGTTTACTAATTTAAATATGCCATAGTTTATACCCTTCTTCATGGAATCTCCTTTCATTTAAACAGAATAAGAGTCGGTTAAAAGTGGCAAAAAGGAGTAAACAGACTTAACATATATGTACTAACATAAGTATGCAGCATGGATGGACAGACCCTGTGGAAGTTGCAGGTCAGTTCTTTTAGATCTCTGTTGATACTTGGCAGAAATCAGGATCACAACCATTCTTTGACTTTCTTTCAAACTCTTGACACAGAAAATTTTATTTTATTTTAACTTATTTTTATTTTATTTATTTTTTAATTTTATTTATATTATTATTTTATTTTATTTTATTTTGTTTTTATTTTATTTATTATTTATTTATTTTAATTTTTATTTTATTGAAATTCTTAAATTCAATTCTACTTTATTTATTACAATGTTACAATGTTACAATGTCATTTAGCAGATGCTTTTCTCCAAAGCGACGTACATTTGAGAGCAAGAACAACACAAGCAACGATCTAGACAAGAAACAACATCAGTAAGTGCCATCAAGTGCTTCAGGTCCAACTGGACGCAAGTGCTGCCATGTAGAGTTTAAGGCAGAGTACCTAAAATATACGTTGTCATGGAGTTTTTTTTTGTTTTGTTTTGTTTTTTGTGTTTTTTTTTTTTTTGTTTTGTTTTTGTTTTGTTTTTTTTTGTTTTTTTGTTATTAGACAGCAACAGTGAATCAAGGAAAATGTGGGATCACTAATCGCCATCCATTAGACTTCACAACAACTATTTACCAAGTACCAAGTGCTGGATCATTCCCAAAGAGCTGGGCAAAGAAATCCTAGAAGTAGAGCAGGACAGTGCGAGCTAACTATAGTTGGGAAACCCATTCAACCACTGGGGGCAGCAGTGGAGAATAGTCTGGCTGAGACTCAATCTACTACTGGGGACAACAGTAGAGAATTGCCTAGCTAAGTGCAAAGTGTTCTCTGAAGAGCTGGGTCTTTAGCCTTCTCTTGAAAGTAGAGAGGGAGTCTGTAGATCGAATGGAGTTGGGTAATTCATTCCACCATTTAGGGACGACAGAGGAGAAGAGTCGAGCTAGTGACTTAGGAGCATGATGTGCTGGAAGTACCAGGCGCCTTTCGCTGGCTGAGCGTAGTGGGCGAGAAGGGGTGTAGACCTGGATGAGGGACTCCAGGTAAACAGGAGCAGTTTTAGTTACTGCTTTGTAAGCAATGATTAGAGTTTTGAATTTAATGCGAGCTGCAACTGGAAGCCAGTGTAGAGAGATTAAAAGAGGTGTGACATGAGCTCTCTTGGGTTGGTTGAAGACCAGACGTGCTGCTGCGTTCTGGATCAACTGCAGAGGTATAACTGTGCATGCAGGTAGGCCTGCCAGTAATGAGTTACAGTAGTCAATACGTGATATTATAAGAGCTTGTACCAGGAGTTGTGTAGCATGCTCTGTCAAGTAGGGTCTGATCCTCTTGATGTTGTAGAGGGCGAAACGGCAGGACCGAGCAATCGAGGCCACATGGAGCTTGAAGGTTAGCTGGTCATCAATCATTACACCCAGATTCCAGGCTGACTTAGTGGGCAAGAGATTATTTTTATATTATTATTTTATTTTATTCTTTTTATTTAATTTTGTTTGTTATTTTATTTTTATTTTATTTATTTATTTATTTTTATTTTACTTCATTTATTTATTTATTATTTATTTATTATTTTATTTTATTGATATTTTTAAATTTAATTTTACTTTATTTACTTTATTATTATTTTATTTTATTCTTTAATTTTGTTTTATTTATGTATTTATTTTATTATTTAGTTATTTATTTATTATTTTATTTTATTTATCACATGCATACATGTTGCATGCAAGTTGCAATAATGTTGAAGAGTGACACTCTTTGCCCCCCCCCCCCCCCCCCCCGTCACAGAGACAGCGGTGGCATCAGCATTAGATGAACCTTCAGGATTGATCTTGTAGTGAGGCCCGTCTGTCAGCCAAGACAGACAAGATTTTAGTTTCATATTGTGACATGGTGCTGTCATTAACAACGGTAACAAAGTTGTGTAGTCTGACCCAGCCTTTAAACTCTAACATTTTTAATGAAACACCTGGAACCGTCTGCATTCCTCTGAAACATTAGACTACAGCTGGTGTCTGTGTGTACCTGCCATGTGAAGATAGGATTAAACTCTGAGACTTCAGAGAGGCGCTGATCACTTCAGTTGAGTGTGATGTACACGGTGTCAGGATCTATCGGGTCTCCAGAGGGTGCAGGAGGGTGGGCGGGTGGTTTCAGGGCAGGGTGAGGGGTCTCTAACAACAAACGATGTTGAATCAGGCTGGGGCAGCAGTGCCACAGGACAGGGAGCGGTGCCAGAATGAGGCCTTGATCAGAGCCACTGCCACCATATGGCACAGTGATGTGCAAATGGCAGCCTGCTTGTTGCCCTTCAGCGTTGTTACCCAGCGAGCACGCTTGAAACAAACCAAATGTCAGACACGAGGGATTTTTCAGACACAGAAACCAAATTAATCCTTGGGAAAACTAATAAAAGGGTGCACATTTTGTTTTCACTGTCTCAGGATTAATCTCCCTTACCTGATGTTTTTTGGTTTTGTTGAGTCAGCCATTGTCTTGTCAGATTTAGCTATAGACACACTGACTGTACGCTGCGTTCCAAATTATTAAGCAAATGATGTTTTTCTCGGATTTTCCTAAATAGTCGATGTGGTTGACAGTCAGTATAATTATCAAGTCATCAACCGTTAGAGCATAAATCAATTTTATTGAACAAACAGGCTGTAAAGAGCTGAAAATGGTCATTTGTTGAATCTGCAGCATTAGGAGGTCATATTTACTGAAATCAAAGCTATTTCAATCAAAAACATCTGAACAGGACAAGTTCCATGTTAACATAGGAGCCCTTCTTTGATATCACCTTCACTATTCTTGCATCCATTGAACTTGTGAGTTTTTGGAGAGTTTCTGCTTGAATTTCTTTGCAGGATGTCAGAATATCCTTCCAGAGCTGCTGTTTTGATGTGAACTGCCTCCCACCCTCATAGATCTTTAGCTTGAGGATGCTCCAAAGGTTCTCAACAGGGTTGAGGTAAAGGGAGGATGGGGGTCACACCATGAGTTTCTCTCCTTTGCAGCATGAGATGGAGCATTGTCATGCATGAAGATCATTTTGCTACAGAAAGCACGGTTCTTCTTTTTGTACCATGGAAGAAAGTGGTCAGTCAGAAACTCTATGCACTTTGCCGAGGTCATTTTTACACCTTCAGGGACCCTAAAGGGGTCTATCAGCTCTCTCCTCATGATTCTGGCCCAAACATGACTCCGCCCCCTCCTTGCTGACTTCACAGCCGTATTGGGACATGGTGGCCATCCACCAACCATCCACTACTCCTCCATCTGGACCATCCAGGGTTGCACAGCACTCATCAGTCAACAAGACTGTTTGAAAATGAGTCTTCATGTATTTCTGGGTCCACTGCAACCGTTTCTGCTTGTGAGCATTGGTTAGGGGGGGCTGAATAGTAGGTTTATACACGACTGCAAGCCTGTGGAGGATCCTACACCTTGAGGTTGGTGGGACTCCAGAGACACCAGCAGCTTCAAATACCTGTTTGCTGCTTTGTGATGGCATTTTACACATTGAAAGAGTTCTTGGTGGAAGAGATGTTTTTGCTCTTCAGCTTCAGTGAGAGTTCAGCCCCTCTGATGAGTTAGCAATGTTAGCAGCTATACAGCTAGCTCATGGCGCTTACTCCCTGGCCTGGACTGTACATGCCTGCTATTTCTTATTTTTGCTGCTTGTGACAGACAGAACATTCGTCTTATTACCCTCAGAGATTTTGCTTAAAGATGCTTTCCTCCCAAAATCGTGTTTCTAGAAAAGTGATACTCAACGTGTGGCTCTGGAGCCACATGTGGCTCTTTTATGATGATTTGTGGATCTTTTATGTCTTCATTTGAAATACTATTATCCCAGAAAACCTTAAAAAAGGGAAACTCTGACCTCAGAAATTATCCATTGCACATTACATTGTTCAGGTTGTATCCCACACTGATACAGAAGGCTTTAATTTTATTCTTTGTCCATCTGTTTCCATTACCCTTATTTGCATTTTTGCCCATTTTTTCATTTTTTTCCCACTTTTTATGAATATCTGCTGCTTTAAGCCCATTTTGCCAATTCTTTTTGATACTTTCCCCCATTTTTGCCACAAATATCCTGCATTTTGCTATTTGCAATTTTTCCCCCTTTGTTGCCACTTTTTGCCCATTTAAGCTGCCTTTTGCCCATTTTTACCACCTTCTGGCTGCTCTTTGCCCATTTTGACCCTTTTCACTTATTTTTTGCTACTTTTTTGCCAGTTTTTGACCATTTGACACTTCTTTGTGCTAATTTTTCCCCCATTTTCACCACAAATATCCAGCTTTTTTTCATTTGCAATTTTTCCCCTTTTGCCATTTTTGCCCATTTAAAAAGAAAACTCTGACCTCAGAAATTATCCATTGCACATTACATTGTTCAGGTTGTATCCCACACTGATACACAAGGCTTTAATTTTATTCTTTGTCCATCTATTTCCATGGCCATTATTTGCATTTTTGCCCCTTTTTTAATTATTTTCCCACTTTTATGAATATCTGCTGCTTTTAGCCCATTTTGCCAGTTCTTTTTGATACTTTTTCCCAGTATTTCCACGTATATCCTGCATTTTGTTATTTGCAATTTCTTTTACCACTTTTTTTGCCATTTGTCAGCCATTTGAGCTGCCTTTTGCCCATTTTTACCATCTTCTTCCTTTTTTTGCCCATTTTAGTCACTTTTCACTTATTTTTGCTACATATTTGCTGCTTTTGCTGCATATATCCTGCTATTTGCTATTTGCAATATCTCTCTTTTCGCCACTTTTTGCTGATTTAAGCTGCCTTTTGCCCATTTTTGCCACCTTTTCACTCTTTTTTTTTTCTTTTATCTCCGCCAAGAGGGTTATGTGATCAACAGGGTTTGTTAGTTTGTTTGTTTGTGAGCAACATAACTCAGATTTTGATGACATATTCAGGAAATGTCAGAAATGGCATAAGGAAGAACTGATTAGATTTTGGGAGTGATCCGGATCACCGTCTGGATCCAGAATTTTTTAAAGGATTCTGTAATATTGGGAGATAGGGCTAATGGCGGAGTTCTGTGCTCTCCGAGTGCTTTTCTAGTTTGCTAAATATTTGCCACTTTTTTACCATTTTGCCACGGTTACTAATGTTTTTGTCTTCACCCTTTTTTGCCAATTCTGCCCCTTTTTTTGCCACTTTTCTCCACATTTTTGCCAATTTCCACCCAGTGTTTGTCATTTCATGCCTATTTTTCCCCTTTTTGCCCCTTTTTGCAAATTCTAACTTATTTTCATTGCCACTTTAATCCTTTATTGCCACGTTTTACCACTTAGATTGTGGCTCTTGCAACGAAACTTTTTAATAATTTGACTCTTTGTTTGAGCAGGGTTGCGTAACGCTGTTCTGGAAGGTTGCCCTGATGAATGTGGGACACATCCCATACAGGGAAGATGTGAACCAGCCCATGTGGGGGTCAGGTTAAGGTTAAATCAAAAGTAGTCGAGGACATGTGATCACCTTAGTCCATGAACATCTACATGTGAGCGCTAAGGCTGATCACGGCTGTCCTAACCAGCTGGCATGTTTGAAATCTGGTTGTATGAATGCACACATTTGCACAGTTTGAGAGGCTACATGCTAATGGATGAGTTTTTAGTTTACTCGTTAATCCACGCTGATCAATTCAAAGGCTTCACCCTTTAAGCAAACCCATGGGCCTCAGCCTGCATCCGCTCTTTAAGAATAAAAACATTTCCATGTAGTTTTTGTCATTTCTGCATTGACCTTAGAGAATATGTGCACATTTTCTGCAGCAGAAGGACTCAGTCAGTGTCCATGAATGCGTTTGCTCTCATGTGGGGTTGGAGCACGGCTGCAGAAACTCTACAACAAACAGCTCTTTGTTATTTGGCGTTGCTGGCTCTGCTTCTGATTCTTTTACAGGAGAGCTGCCCTGGGAGTGTCTTTGTGAAGAGCGCACATACGACTGCAGCCGTGCCAGTTCAGCTCTCCAGACTTCACGCAAAGACATGAGCGATGTGGGTTTGTGTGTTTGTTGTGTGATGTGTGGGATTTTTTGTGAGCGTGTTGGCGGCAGTGAGGGGGCAATCATCTAGACACAATAGGAGCCAACAGATGTCTCTCTATCTCTTGCTGCCTCTCTGCCTTTCATTTGTCTCTGCAGTACGTAGGTGGAGCTCACCAGCAGAGACAGACGGAGGCTGAATAAAACAAGAAAACGAGAGCAATGTGCCTCAGCCATTTCACCATCACGTTGATTTATTCTCCTTTCTTAAACGCCGTGGACATTTTTCCTCTTCTTGTTGTTTCTAGAGCACCAGCAGCAACAATTTCATCCCATTTCTGTCCGGCGTCTCGTCCTCCTGTGTGATGGCCCTTCAGAGATCTGCATGAAAGCGTCTGCTGCTTTCATGAAACAAAGCAGAAAGGCTGGCATTCTCACACAGCACCATATGAAAGGAGGTGTGTGACCATTTGTTTGGAATGCAGCCTTGAAAAACATGTGAACACCTGTAGTTTAGAGGAATTGCTCGTGCCTTTGTGCCTACACTAATGTTTATCTTGCAAGTGAAAGAGCAGATAAGTGCTGCTGTCACGTTGTTTTATTCTGCTGAAATGTCACTATTTAAAAAACAGAGAGAGACACGGCATTGCTGAACTCAAGGAGGCGGATAAATGACACATTGGTTTTATGGCTCTGTTGCTAGGCAGATTTAAAATTATGTTTTCATATACTTGAAGGATCAGGAGACTTTTACATTCATGGTGACGTCCTTTGTCACATTAAAACTCTGTGAAAACAGAATCATAAAGGCCATTCAGAAACGGAATAAAACCCGCTGAGGTCTAGGTTAACTTACTTTTTAACTGTCACTATTTTATTCCTCAGTTTCCATGGAAACGGGCATGTTTAAAAGCAGTGTCAGTGAGCTGTCATCCCTCCCTCCATTATACTAGTACGACTTAACCCTTTAAAACCTACCATTGTGCAAGGGTTACATTTTTACATACTGTAGTGCAATTTCTGGGAGTGTTTTTATTTGCTTTACATCAACATAACCCTTATATACCAGTCTTAACTACTACAACAAATTCCTTAAAATTGCAATAAACCTAAAAGAAATGAAAAGGTTTGTTTTTTTTCACATATATTTCAAAATACAGAAATTGCACAGCTGTATCCCTCAAATTTGTAAATGTAAAAAAGTTGCACAATATCCTTTGGAACCACAGGAAACTTATTTGGAGTCTGTACAGCACTTGCTTTTTGAGATATAGTCAATTTTGTAACCTTTGAGAAACGAGCCAGATGAGTGGTTGGACTCTTCATCTGACACTGTAATAACATCCAAAGCTTCGTGCCAGCTGTAAAACGGTTTGGAGTGACCAGATTTTTTGCGAATCCATAACTACATATGTGTGGAAGCGTGTGAAAGGTGTGTGGTGGATGTCTGGTGTGTGTGGGTTGTGTGTCTGAGTGTTTTTGTAATAAAGTAGGGGTGAAACAAGAGTGAGGGCGAGTATGTGTGCAGGCTAAGTTCTTCGCTGTATTCTGCAGAAAAAAAAGTACAACTCCTGGGAAAATACGCCACTTCCTGTTGTTTGGGGGGGGGTGCTTTTCGGGTAGGGACATGTAAGAATCATGTGACAGGTCATGCCCACAACGTGATGATGTTTATTTCAACGTAGGAAGTGCTGCAAATACCCATGGTCTCGTTTATGAAGATTTTTATTATGTGCGCTTTATTTTTACAAACCCATCACTGCAAGGAAAAGCACTCTGAAACATCTTATCTGGTTTCAAATCTACGGCCAATCAAAAATGGATATGCTCATCATAGCACCGGCGCTACGCTGGGGTCTACAAGGTTAAAGACACGCCAAAGACTAAAAACATTTAGGGACTGAAAAAACAGCTGATAGGACTGTTAATCATGAATGTATATGATAAACATAATCCATCTTTGACAGGACGACTCAAACAGAAATCTGGATTAATAGGCTAGAATTAGATTTATTGATGAGCCATTAAATACAGTCATGGATGAAAGTATTGGCACCCCAGAAAATACATCATTTCTCCCAGAAATTGTTGTAATTACAAATGTTTTTGGTATACACGTTTATTTCATTCCTTACTCATCAGCTAAAACTTTTTAATATTTTCCCTCTAACTACCTGTCAAAGTGAGACACCTGAGCAGGTGTGTGTGATGAAAACTGCAGGTCATAAATAAATCCAAAGACACCTTAACCTTGCAAAGCAGATGGATACACCCATTTCCTTGTTTTTCACTGGCGAATCCATCTTGCAAAGCTCACGTCTGAATCGTTTGGGCCCGGTTAGGAAGTGACAGGACCGATCAGCGATGAGGGGCAGTACTTACAGATGCAGCAGAGTCGTGACGTAAACAAGCAGCAGCAAGAGCTGGTGCAGTTATGGAGGAAGAGATTAGCATGGATGCTGCTAAAGCGCCAGTTTCATCAGAACTTTTCTTCTTAAAAAGAAAACCAAAAAGAACAGCAGTGAGTTGTTTTCTTTTCAATAACGACAAAAGTCGAGTACTGACCAAGTGGCAACCTCCGGTCTTAAAAAATGAAGCCAATGCAAAAGTGCCAAAAAATGCTATACTGCGAGTGTCCACTTGAGGCTGGCTGCAGGAAGTTCTGTCTGCACACGTTAAACAGCCGGTTTTGACACACAAAATAAACTGGTTTACAGCCTGGCTCAAAACACCAAACGTGTCTCATTAGCTAGTGTCTTTTTGTACCACGATCGTTTGGATTATATTTAGGATGAAAGCTGATTGGCGGATCTCATTTGATTGACAGATAGCTCGGCAGGCAGAGGCTCTGTTTCTCCCAACTGGAATGCTAGCTAGCAGGCTGACAGGAAGTCGTGGAAGTGGGTGGGCTTTCAATATGGAAGCATCCAGGAATGGGCTTCAAGAATCGTTTTAGCCCGCCTATTGTAGGCAGACGACTGACGTCGCACCGGCTTTGTCCAATTCTTCCTACAGTCTATGGTACTTACATGTCTATAGTCTCCATGTGTCACGTTATTCCTCCATAGCTGCACACACGCAGCTTGATAGCTGCTACGTCACGTTTTGTTGCTCTGATTGGCCCGTAGAGATGTGACAGACAGAACGTTCATCCAATCACACTCCGAGTTTTTTTCAAATCCTCTGCCTTTTCTCAAACGTTTCCTATTGACGATTTCCCAGATGGATGTGTGAAACACATCCATCCGGCATGTCAGGTTAAAGACACCTAGCCTCCTTTAAAATTACCCCTAAATTATTAGACAGCAGCCGTCAGATGGTTAATCACCATCAGATAACTGCTTCTAATGTCTTTTTTTTAACTCACAAAAGCTTTCATTAAAATAAAAATAACGGTTAGGGAGAGGGTTATTGATTAGGGTTACTGATGTAACAATAGCCCTGGAGCATCTTAAGAACAAACTGTGTAACACATGCCTGGTAAAACATAAAATAATAGTTCACTTCTTGGGTTTATCATTCCTTTCTGCCTCTAAACTCTTTTTACTGAGTTCTTCTCTTTTTGCATGTCAGCTTTTATCATTCAGCAAACATTTACCTCTTATTTTCCCTCATGTCCTCCATTAAAACAATTTGATTGGATAGCTTTATTTATCAGCCCATCCCATCCAGGGCTTTTTGTTTAATATCTATTAAAATACTCTTAAATTAACTAAAAAACATCACATTCTTAAACATTAATCCTATGCTTTCATGTTTGTTTATTTGGTGTGAGGTCAGACAAACAAAAATTAAAGTTGTGCAGAGTTCTCCCTTTAACTGAGACAAACTGTCCTCCATCAATCACCCTTTTCTTGGACATCACAGCCTTTGCCACACTTGGCACAGACACTGACATCCCTGTGCTGCTTTGTGCACGTGCCTTGCACGCTCATTTGTGCTCATGCAGGCCTGTGCATGGATCAAAGCAATGAAATAATGCCATGGGAATCACAGGATCCCCATTTCCCAGGCTTGGACATGCACATGAATGCACATGCATACACATTCAGGTGTGCATGTATAACTGTCCATGACTGTGCAGCATCACAACAAGATGGCCACCTTTATTTCAATGGAGATTGATTAGGAAGAAGTGGTTTCAGTGGAAGTCAGTCTGCCAAATTTTGGTCCAGCCGTGTTGATTGATTTTAAATTCTTCTCCTATCTGAATCCTGGACATCTCTTCTCTCTACAGCCTGAAGTTTGATGGTCATAGACGTCACACAGCTCAACCTTTTTTATCCTGTCATGTCTCAACCAAAAACAAAACATTGGTTCCATCAGAGTTTTACCACAAAGATAAAATTTTCATTCCCATTATTGAAAATGGTAGTTGACGAACATTTCTAACCTTGCAAAGCCGACGGATTAGTCGGATTCCTTTTCTGTCATCAGGGAAATCAGTTTGAAATGTTTGTGCCAGGTCTGACCGTTCAGACCAGTTAGCATCATTTGAGGAGTATGAGGCGGTTTCAGTGGGCGGGGTTTAGTTGTACTGGAAGCTGATTGCACTGGCCGCTAATGTAGCGATTAGCTCAGATGTAGATATTGCAGCAGTTTTCTCAGAACTGGGCCACGTTTCTTTCAAAAATAAAGCCTAACACTGAGAGCTTGTCTTGGCAGAGAAGGTAATTTCATACTTCTACCGATAAAATCGTCCTAAACTCATCTCTATGTGGACGGACTTTGTGGGAATGGTTAGAATAATAAAGTCCAAGCATTTTAGTTAAGATGTGAAATCTAAATTATGCTTAGAGGCAGTATGGGGGTGAGTATATGCATAAGACTCTCTCAGATTGCCTCAAACATAAATGCTCATCATATGTAGGAAGCTATACAATCATATTAGCATATTTACCATGATGAAATTATTTTAAAGCTCTAGATGTCTGTGGTAAATTCATGTCCATCCTCCGCTCTGACCTCCATCTTTTTCCCAGTCTGTCTGTGTGAACAGAGCATCAGAAACAAACACCCCCTCCCTCCTCCTCCTCCAGAGCTAACGTCTGGATCAGAGCCAGCAGATCCATCCAACCCCCTCATCCTCCTCCCCCCGCCCTCCTCCTCTCATCACAGCCTCCTCGCCTCCGGGCTGGAAGAGCTCCAAGAATCAAAGAGGAGGCAGGAGGAGAGGAGGGGGGGTCGGCAGTGACAGAGAAGAGCTGGAGTTCCAAGTACGAAGGGGCCAGAACGAGTGACCCTCAGCCGGCCTGAAGCCCCGGGGACGGCTGGCGCTCTGATGGCTCTGCTCATGATGGCCAGACGCAGATGCTGCAAAGTTTGTCGAGAGACGAAGATGCAGCCTTCAGAGAGACCCCCAACAAACCCCGAGGGGAGAGGGAGAAACTCTCTCCATGCACTGTAAAAAATGTCTTCTGCATGGAAGATTCTAGTTCACTGTGGATTTATGCTTAGAAACCTTAATGCAGACAGAAAAACAACTCCAAATAGGAAACTCCCTTTAAAGCAGCTAGCAACAATTAGGCTGTGATGTTTAGAGAGATAAACATTTGCATGATTCAGCTCCTTCAGCATGAAGATGTGCAGCGTTTATCCGTACCAGAACAGGAGATCTGGATTATTTTGGTTTCTGGCTGCAGAAAAAAAAATCCAAAGTTTGATTGATGGTTATGTGAAATCATGAACGCCATTGATTTCACTGACAAAAGCGACATAATGGGCCTAAGGTTCTCGTCATAAGGTCTGTGTTTAAAATATCCACTGCTATGACAGTGCTGGCCACTTTAAAGATAAAATGATAGAGAGGATCTCCTCATTTTTGAGAAAAAAACACCTCACAAATTATTTTTTGTACTTTAAAAAATCGTACATTTTCGTAAACCAAAACTTTGATTTTTGAGCTCATAATGTCAAAAATAGGTGATAGGTGATCCTATCACTAGTACTGCCGCTAAGGCCCTGATGAAATGACACTTCTCACTGGGACTGATCAATAAGGAAAAAATCGTGATATTAGTCCAGAATTCTCACATTTTTTTTATCATCTTACAAAGCCCCAGACGTGACATGGTTAAAAAAAAATTTAAACTGTGGCCACAATGTAGCTATAACGTGCGCACGAAATACTAATTCATGGCCACAAAAAACTAATTCGTGGCCACAACTAGCATAGTATCATGTGCGAATGAAATACTAATTGGTGGCCACAAAATACATATTCATGGCTGAAAAATACTAATACTAATAAAACCCAATACTAATTCTTGGCCACAAAATACAAATTTCTGGCCACGAATAGTATAGTATAATGTGCGAATGAAATACTATTTAATGGCCACAAAATACTTGTGGCCATGAAATACTAATTCGTGGCCACGAATAGTATAATATAATGTGCAAACGAAATACTAATTAATAATATTAATATCATTCGTGGACAGCTGGGTTAAGAAATCAACCGCACTTTTCTATCGTCCAAGTCGTACCTCTGCCGGTAAAGCAACCTGGCTCTCAATATTCAGTTTAAATGCCTCTCAGTAATAATGGTTCCTGCAATGCCAGGCTTTTCAGAATGTCTTTGTAGCTCATTCCTAGTCTAGCTTTAGCCCCTCTACTGCCTCTACTTTAGACCTTAGAGAAGGTGCGCTCAATTTGTTTATCCAGCTGTCCAGGAATGATATTATTAATAATTAGTATTCTGTGCGCACATTATACCTAATTTGCAGCCACAAATTAGTATTTTGTGGCCATGAATTAGTATTTCATGTTGCTCACTGAAAATGTTGGTAAATAAATCTATTTTGTGAGAAATAATTCATTTTGAGAGATTTTTTTTTTTTTTTTGTATTTTATGCGTGCTAAATTTGGGAGGTGGGGGTGGCAACAGGCTAACAGACAAATTTCTTTTTTTAGCTGCTGTAAGTGTGAGAGTAGGGGGTACATGGCTGGAGGTTATATATCTGAAGGGGTACGGGCATAGATATCTACAGAACACTAGATACGCCAGCGCGCTGTGGCAGCCCGCTAAGTGACGTGCCTACGTGGCGGCCATCTTGGCGGGGGTGACGTTCTCATTAAAGGCAATGCATGTACATTGAAAATAAATCATAACTTGCTTATTTCTCAACCGATTTTCATGCGGTTTGCTTTATTGTACAGAACATTTGATTTAAAAAAAAAAAACGAAAGGGCTTTCTACCAATGTAGCCTACAATTTTAGTTATTTTACTCTTTAAGTCCAGGAATCTTTTATGTTCAGCCATTATATATTTACAAATGTATATATAGTTGTATGTATAAAAATAGAAAGATAAAGATATACAGTTGAAACCAGAAGTTTACATACACTATATAAAAAGGCACATGAACTTTTTTTTCTCACCGTCTGACATTAAATCAGATTAAACTTTTCCTGTTTTTGGTCAATTAGGATTACCAAAATTATTTCTATTTGCTAAATGCCAGAATAATGAGAAAAGGATTTTTTTTAGACAATTTTTATTACGTTCTTTAAAGTCAGAAGTTTACATACACTAAGATTACTATGCCTTTAAACAATCTGGGAAAGCCCAGATGATGATGTCATGTCTTTGGAAGTCTCTGATAGGTTTATTGACAACATTTGAGTTAATTAGAGGCACACCTGTGGATTTTTTTTAAGGCACACCTGAAACACACTGCTTCTTTGTGTAACATCATGGGAAAATCAAAAGAAATCAGCCAAGATATCAGGAAGAGAATTGTGGACTTGCACAAGTCTGGTTCATCCTTGGGTGCAATTTCCAGATGCCTGAAGGTGCCACGTTCATCTGTTCAAACAATTATACACAAGTATAAACACCATGGGAATGTCCAGCCATCATACTGCTCAGGAAGGAGACGGGTTCTGTGTCCCAGAGATGAACGTGCTTTGGTCTGAAAAGTGCATCTCAACCCAAGAACAAAAGCAAAAGACCTTGTGAAGATGCTGGCTGAAGCTGGTGAGAGTGTGTCATTATCAACAGTCAAACGAGTCCTGTACCCACATGGGCTGAAAGGCCACTCTCCCAGGAAGAAGCCATTACTCCAAAAGAAACATGAAAAAGCCAGATTACAGTTTGCAAATGCACACAGGGACAAAGACCTTAATTTCTGGAGAGATGTTCTGTGGTCTGACCAAACTAAAATTGAACTTTTTGGCCATAATGACCATCGTTACATTTGGAGAAAAAAGGGGGAAGCTTGCAAGCCTGAGAACACCATCCCAACTGTGAAACATGGGGGTGGCAGCATCATGTTGTGGGGTTGTTTTGCTGCAGGAGGGACTGGTGCACTTCACAAAAAAGATGGCATCATGAGGAAAGAACATTATGTGGAAATACTGAAGCAACATCTCAAGACATCAGCCAGGAAGTTAAAGCTTGGGCGCAAATGGGTTTTCCAAATGGACAGTGACCCTAAGCATACTGCCAAACTGGTTACAAAGTGGCTTAAGGATAACAAAGTCAATGTTTTGGAGTGGCCATCACAAAGCCCTGATCTCAATCCCATTGAAAATTTATGGGCAGAGCTGAAAAGGCATGTGCGAGCAAGGCGGCCTACAAACTTGGCTCAGTTACACCAGTTCTGCCAGGAGGAATGGGTCAAAATTCCTGCAAACTATTGTGAGAAGCTTGTAAAAGCATATCCAAAACATTTGACCCAAGTCATACAGTTTAAAGGCAATGCTACCAAATACTAATGAAATGTATGGAAACTTCTGACTCTCAAGAAAATAATAACAAATTGTCTAAAAAATGATCTCTCTCATTATTCTGGCATTTAGCAAATAGAAATAATTTTGGTAATCCTAATTGACCAAAAACAGGAAAAGTTTAATCTGATTTAATGTTAGACGGTGAGAAAAAAAAGTTTATGTGCCTTTTTATATAGTGTATGTAAACTTCTGGTTTCAACTGTACATATATAGAAAATATGTTTTTAGATTGAAAGATTTAATTGTAAAGGTAATCAAAAATAATCATTTATATTAACTTATTTGTCTCTCTCCCCCTCCTTATCTCTCTCTCACTCTCTATATGTTTATAGAAACAAACACACTGTGGAGGTAGAATAGAATAGAGTTTATTGCAATTTGTACAAGTTAGAAAAAGGTACATTGAAATTGTGCGTGTCACTGAGTATATAGTAACTCTTCACTTCACCTTGGACTTAAAAAATGTATATAACTATACATGTAACTATAACGTATATAACTTATATAGCTACTACTAATAGTAGTGGTAGTACACCAACTATTACTGCTGATACTGGCACTGCTACTACAACCGCTAATATTTTTACAAATGCTGATAATACTTCTACGACTCTAAAGGCTTATTATACTGCTACTGCTGATGAACAACTATACTACAGCTACTATTAATTGTCTGGTATTTGGCTGTCAAGCTGCTAGCTCGCGTTAGTGTTTTGCTAGTAGCCAGGTATTTACTGAAGCTCTCAACAAGATTTAATAATGAAAAAAGAGCCAAAAACTATTTTTACCTATGAAAGGTTATTTCCAGTTTCCTTGTTTCAACCACACGGTGTCGTGTGCAACTGTATTCAGCACAATGTGCAGGCATCCTTGTTGTTTTAGTTTTCGTGCCATCTACAACCATGGGATGCCTCGATACTTTTGCCCCCACTAGCTTAGCCTCGCCGTAGGCACACAGCTCAAAGGGGCGTGTCGTATCTACTCTTCTATATATATCTATGGGTATGGGCTGCTAAAAGTTTGGGAACCACTGGTTTAAAAGATCCGTAGCTGGTCTGTGATCAGGACAATGACCCGATATTTCACTTATTTGTTCTAAATCAAATCTTAAAATACAGCACATTTAAGCTAGAGGGAGCTAGTAGGCACGACAAGGAGCTCAAATTAAAGAATGGTTATGTTCATCATTTTTTAAATTTTTAATAATAATTATTATAATAATAATGAGCAGAACTGGGTGATTTCCATTAATTATCCCTAATAGATGTGACTTAGAAGTAAGAAGCATAATGCAAGCTCTGCACATACACTTTAGTATTCGCTCACCTGCCTTGACTGGCATATGAACTTAAGTGACATCCCATTCTTAATCCATAGGGTTTAATATGACATTGGTCCACCCTTTGCAGCTATAACAGCTTCAACTCTTCTGGGAAGGCTTTCTACAAGGTTTAGGAGTGTGTTTATGGGAATTTTTGACCATTCTTCCAGAAGTACATTTGTGAGGTCACACACTGATGTTGGACCAGAAGGCCTGGCTCTCAGTCTCCGTTCTCATTCATCCCAAAGGTGTTCTGTGGGGTTGAGGTCAGGACTCTGTGCAGGCCAGTCAAGTTGATCCACACCAAACTCTCTCCTCCATGTCTTTATGGACCTTGCTTTGTGCACTGGTGCACAGTCATGTTGGAACAGGAAGGGGCCATCCCCAAACTGTTCCCACAAAGTTGGGAGCATGGAATTGTCCAAAATCTCTTGGTATGCTGAAACATTCAGAGTTCCTTTCACTGGAACTAAGGGGCCAAGCCCCTAGCCAGCTCCTAGAAAACAAGCCCACACCATAATCCCCCCTCCACCAAACTTTACACTTGGCACAATGCAGTCAGACAAGTACCGTTCTCCTGGCAACCGTCAAACCCAGACTGGTCCATCAGATTGGCAGATGGAGAAGCGCGATTGGTCACTCCAGAGAAGGCGTCTCCACTGCACTAGAGTCCAGTGGCAGTGTGCTTTACACCACTGCATCTGACACTTTGCATTGCACTTGGTGATGTATGGCTTGGATGCAGCTGTTACCATGGAAACCCATTCATGAAGCTCTCTACCACTGTTCTTGAACTAATCTTAAGGCCACATGTAGTTTGGAGGTCTGTAGCCATTGACTCTGCACTAAGTTGGCCACCTCTGCACACTTTGCGCCTCAGCATCCTCTGACCCCGCTCCGTCATTTTACGTGTCTACCACTTGGTGGCTGAGTTGCTGTCGTTCCCAATGGCTTCCACTTCGTTATAATACCACTGACAGTTGACTGTGGAATATTTAGGAGCCAGGAAATTTCACCACTGGACTTGTTGCACGGGTGGCATCCTATCACAGTCCCACGCTGGAATTCACTGAGCTCCTGAGAGCGAGCCATTCTTTCACAGATGTTTGTAGAAACAGTCTGCATGCCTAGGTGATGATTTTATACACCTGTGGACATGGAAGGGATTGGAACATCTGATTTACATTATTTAGATGGGTGAGTGAATACTTTTGGCAATATAGTGTGTTTCCTAAATACTGGGTATTAACAGAATCAAAATCCCCGGTGTAATATAATACAACAGGAACAAGTAAGCGGTACTAGACTGTTTTTCAAAGTAAAAGCCTGATCAGCTTGTTTCTGTGTGAGACTAACCGTGTTTTCACATGATGCTCTTGTTCTTATTCTCTAGGATTGTGGGTAGTTTAGTTCTGTACTACAGGATTGTCTATAAGCCATGTTTTTTCTGAAACAGAGGTTGATATCTTGGGCGTAGGTGACCTGGAGGTTGGGTTGTGCCCCATGTGCGTGGTGCATGGCAGTTCCAGCCTACAGCTCCTTTCTCTCAAGTCTCTCACCTTCTCTCTCGTCAGACTCTATCCACTCTGCTCCTCTCTGGTTGGAGGCACAGAAAGCCCAAAAAATAATCAAAAAAGAAGTTGATATGCAAACTTCTGGTCTTCTACTGAAGCTGACCATCATTTAAGATGCCGGTAAGTCTACCTCTGATAGTACATGAAGGCTCAGCTATGGAGAAAAGAACCTGGGTTTTAACGTCCTGAACCAAACTGCTTAGCCCGGTAAAGCTATCTATTGTGGGGTAACCCTTTACTGCTGCAGCTTGTGTCATTAGAAAATAAAAACATGCTAAATGCATGGACAAATGTATGGATAAGAATGACACTGATGAAAATAAAGGAAACAATAATCACAAAATTGTGATTGGAGCTTCTTGTGAGGGTAGGACAAGCTCAAAACTAAGAGAACTTATAAGCTGTAAAACATTCCAGAATGTGCAGATTTACACATCTCTTTTGTGTGCTGCATGTCAAAGGTTCCCATTTTTTAATCTCCAGTTTTAATTGTTGTCTTTAATTACAGCTTTCTAGCTTCATGTGGCTTTATATCCTGATTTCAGATCAGTAAGACTGAATTATCCAAAGGAAGCTGCAGACTGTTGTTCAGGCAGAGGAAATGCTTTAAATGGCTCAAGATCTGGTTCAGGAAGCAGCTCCAGCATCTGCACATAGTTAGAGAAAAGCTCAGAGATATGACTGAGTCTGACTGTGAATGCTGTCAATAGCTTCTGCTACCGTAGGTCATAAATCTCCAAATATACTGAATCCTGAGGATGCAAAGCGACTTGCTAGCTGTGCAGTCTTTTTGCAGCTTGTCCATCTGGCCCTGCTGAGCAGAGCGAGAGAAACGGCGTGTCGAGCCATGCGATGGCACCGCGCCGTGCCCAGCAGGGCTTTGTAACAGACGTGGCCCAGTCCTGTTTTGTCTGACCCACAATTCACTGGGACGGCCCCAGAGACAGTGAGCGTCTCTGCCAGGGAGCAGGGAGAAAAAAAATTCCAAGTGTGCCACAGAACGGAGACAAGGAACAAACAGATATGTGAAATACAGACAAGAAGAAATGCATCCTGGGATAAAAAAGAAACAGACGTGTGAAGCAGCAATGACAGCCTCCTCTCACTCATCCTTAATACATCCTAAACACTGGCAGCTCCCCGAGGAAATAACACGCTCATTCAGCTCATTCCCACAATGCACACAAAGATGGAGGATGTGTACAGCTGTGGGCTGTTTAGTCACTAAGCTCTCTATAAATGGGTTAATGTGGAGAACCAGAGCAGCTCAGTTCTCATCCAAAATCAGAATGTCGATTCTGTCATCACAGTAAGATTTCTCCTAGACGAGCCGTTAAAGAAATGACTGGGGGTCAGATCTGTATACCAAGACAGAACTGGCTCTAAATATCCAAGATTTAGGGTCTAAAGACAGGTGAAGTTCCTGATATTAGTGTAATTTTTTCTGTTCATTAGTGTGGTATCCCTCAGACCTTCCGTGGCAACTACTGACACAGACATGTCTGACTCTGCAGCTTGCTGGCTTCAGCCCTTTACTCCTGGACCTGTTTTTAGATGGCAGTGAAGACCAGCTGCACTCTAGGCCGCCTACACTCTAGGCCGCCTACACTCTAGACCAGCTACACTCTAGACCAGCTACATACCTAACACCTGCAGAGGTTCCTGAGCCTTTAAGTGGTCTCTCAGTCTGGATCAGTAGCTACACAGTCATGAGGAAGACTGCTGACTGGACAGACGTCCAGAACAATGTCACTGACACCCTCCACAAGGAGGGTAAGCCACAGAAGGTCACTGCTAAAGAAGCTGGCTGTTCACAGAGAGCTGGATCCAAGCACATTCATGGAAAGATGACTCTAAAAGAGCAAAAGCAGCAGGGATAATAGGAATGTGAAACAAAGCCCATTCAAGAATTCAGGGGAGCTTCACAAGGAGTGGACTCAAGTCAGCTGGAGTCTTCAAGAACCACCATGCACAGATAGATCCAGGACATGGACTACTACTGTCCCACTCCTCATGTCAAATCACTCTTGAATCAGAGACCACATCAGAGGAGTCTGACCTGGGCTAAGGACTAAAAGGACTTGATGTTTGTGGTCTCAGTGGTCCAAGGTCCTCCTATCAGATGAAAGCACTGTTTGCATTTTATTTGGAAATCCAGGTCCCAGAGTCTGGAGGAGGAGAGAAGAGGACCAGAATCATTCAGGGCTTGAGGTCCGGTGTAAAGTCTCACAGTGAGCCATGTCATCTGCTGCTGCTGATCCATCAGGTCAAAGGTCAGCACAGCAGTCTACCAGGAAGTTTTAGAATGCTTCACTCTTCCCTCTGCTGACAAGCTTTTTTTATTATTTTCCAGCAGGACTGGGGACCTGCCTACACTGCCAAAAGTGTCAAAAAAGCTGGTCTAAGGACCCTGGTATCCCTGTAAACTGGTCTGACCTGAACCCCGTAGAGGATCTCTGGGGTATTTTAAAGAGGAAGATGAGAGACACCAGCCTCAACAACCCTGAAGAGCTGAAGGCCACAATCAGAGCAATCTGGGCTTCCTAACACCTGAGCAGTGCCACAGTCTGATCGCCTCCATGCCCTGCCGCATTGATGCAGTCATTCATGCAAAAGGAGCCTAGACCAAGTACTGAGAGCTGCAAATGTTCATACTTTTCAGTAGCCCAATATTTCTGTGTTATAAGTCCTTTTTTACTGATTTTAAATCATAATTTTCTGAGATTCTGTATTTTGGGTTTTCTTAGCTGTAAGCCAAAATCATCAACATTAAAAGAAATGAACACTGAAATCTATCAGTCTGTGTGGTATGAATCTATAGAATATTTGAGTTTGCCTTTTTAAATAGAATTACTGAAATAAATCAACTTTTGTTGCACCTGTAGGCAGCTGTGCGAAAATTAGATTTATTAGATTTATTTATTTCAGGCCTTTAGTTCAGAGTCGGATGATCAGACTCCGTCAGTGCCATGCAGTGGTGGTTTCTATGCAGAAACTCATTCAGAATGCAAACTTGTGTGGATGCATGGCGGGAGATGATGCAGCTCTGAGAGTGTAGCGCTCAGATAAAAGCTGTTTGTTGAATGAATGTGAGAGCAGCAGCAGTGTGAGTACAAACACAGCAGACAGACCAGCACGCTTTGAAGAAAAGCTCTCCCCCGAGAGCAGCCAGCTGTATATCACTGAATCTAAACCGTCTGTCTCTCTCACACGCTCTCATCTGTTCTCTGTCTGTCCGTCACTCTGTCTGTTCCTCCTATCTGATCCTTGCTGAATGAACGGCTGCCTCTCCCTGCAGAGATTCGTATAGATCTGTCTACACGCTGCAGTGGTTAGAGCCTGGCTTATATTTGAGCCTGGTGGAGATCATTGAGCTGTTTGTTTTCACCTTAAATGAGGAACCAAAGGTCTCTCTGCATGCTAAATAAAGGGTCCTATGTGTCAGTGATTCTGTGATTGAGAGTCAGGCTTTAGAGCTGCATGCCTGCCTCCTCGTCTGTGACCCCAGCATCCAACCTTCATCCCTCTCACTGCTCTAATCTACTCCCGTCCTTAATCCAGTTCCTCTAACACTCAATGGGAAATCCACTGCTGCTCAGGAGAGAAAGAGGCATGTTTACACCCCCCCACAAACACAGACTCACCCTGACAATCTGTCATTGAGAAATAGAAACACAAGAAACAGAGGCAGTGTTGATGCTAGCAGCAGTTTAACCTTGTCCTGATCTGCTGGAATGCTTTCATGTTAGAAAAGTTCATTTACTGTTGTAGTACGACTAAAAGTAGGCTTTTACAATCCAAGATGTTACTCCTACTGAAATCAAACTAAATCAGGTTTCTCAATCATATGAACACACCTAGATTAGGCAGCTGGAAACTGATTTACTTTTGCATTTATGCATTTAATGATGCCATATTTGTTAGGAACATGCATTTGTGGGATGAGCAGCAGAGCTGAAAATGTGGGTTGCACCCATTAAAAATTTGCCAAATCTTATCCCTTATCAGGGTCCATTCTCTGGGTTTATCAGGGTCCATTCTCTGGGTTTATCAGGGTCCATTCTCTGGGTTTATCAGGGTCCATTCTCTGGGTTTATCAGGGTCCATTCTCTGGGTTTATCAGGGTCCATTCTCTGGGTTTATCAGGGTCCATTCTCTGGGTTTTTCAGGGTCCATTCTCTGGGTTTTTCAGGGTCCATTTCATGAGCAAATTAAATTCTCAGTAACTGTAACGGCGTTAATGATTTCAAAAAGTAACGCGTTTCACCACTCGTTACCATAAAAAGTAAGTAGTAGTAGTAGTAATAAGTTACACCCACCACCAAGTTGTGGTGCGTCCCTGTAAAACACAGCTTCACCAGATTTGTGCAGAAATGGCTGTCTAATCCACATCCATCAAGCAAAGTAAACAGGATGCTGTGTTTGTTTGCACCTGAAGAAAATGACCACGCCCCCAATAAGCGGTATGTGTGTCTGAAA
This sequence comes from Cheilinus undulatus, assembly GCF_018320785.1. Classification (NCBI taxonomy): domain Eukaryota; kingdom Metazoa; phylum Chordata; class Actinopteri; order Labriformes; family Labridae; genus Cheilinus; species Cheilinus undulatus. The sequence continues at coordinate 2,243,420 of NC_054875.1, forward strand.
GAGTAAGGTATCTTATCATACCAGATGGTGCAGTGCTTCTCTCCCCTATCAGTACCAGGATTTCTGGGATAGACACTGGTGTTCAGTTTAGCTGTGAGGCTCCTGCTCATCCAGGTCTTAGTGTAACAAAAAAGCTTTAAGTTCAGACAAATGTGATCATTTCTGTTAAAAAAAGGAGCACTGGAATGTTTTTAATCTGGTTGGAGAGAAACTCTTCTGTCTTCAAAGTGAGCCATTTCAAAAATGTGGAGAATCTGACTGTTGTTGTGTCTAGGAGAAAGTCTCTGCTCTCTGTGCTGTCATGATTGATTTGTGTCAAACTCCGACCCTCGCTGCTGTCACCTCTCCGCTCGCTGCGCTGCCTCTCACATCCAGAGGGGGAAACACGAGGAGTTCCTCGGCCTCTGTTTGATCCCTGAACTCTGATCTGTGGGTGTAAAGACTCACCTTCACTGTGCCGACCCCCCTTTAAGCCCTCTCTCCTCTGCGAGGGGGGAGTCACATCAATTAGACAGCTCTGTGGGTTAATTAGCTGCTGAATGCGTCAGGAGGAGGCGTGTAGCCCAGGCTGAAGAGGCCGCCGGCTGCTCCTCTTCCCCCGTCTTTGTCTTATTGTGCTTCAGTCGGACATCAGCTGCATTTTTATGAGCCCGCAGAGATGTTGAAGAAAACTAGGGAAGGATTTGCACTTTAAAGGAGGTTTTTTTTTTTCCAAGTTTGTGTAGCTTTTAGGAAAAAAGAGTGGGATGAAGATGGTAACCTCTGATCTCTGGTGTAAGATCTGAACATCCTTGATCTTTTTCCATCCACTGGGTCATGGCCCGTTACCTCTGACTTTCTGGTGCTGATGCTGTGAACCGGTTAGACGTCTGTTTTCAGCGCTCACTGATGTTGAACTCTTCACTCTTTAAGACCCTGCAGCTCTGGAGAGTTTACCCTGAGAACTACACACCTTCATGGGCTTCTTTTTCGTCTGTGATTGCATTTGATAAAGTAGAGTCTAATGAATGAGGGCGAGGCAACTTTAACACCCGTTAGGCAGCTCTCATTGTCCTTCCTGTCCAAGTTGCAGAGATGCTAGAGTCCGTGCTAATCCTGTAGAGTCTGGCATTTGCTTTTTGTAAATCTGTGACCTCACAGACTTCCTGATGTGACCAGTTTCCTCTTTTTCTGTCTCTTTTTTATCAGATGAAGTTGTTTTCTCCTTGCAGAGTGCTCTTATCTAATTAGTTTGTCTTTTCTGGCCTTGAGCTCTCAGATCATTCGCCTTCCTCCTCTTCTCCCTCGCTCCCTCTCCAGCCCATCTCTGGAGACCAGAGCTGTGTGTATGGTTTACACCCATCCACAGAGAGATGTCTTCATTTATTCATCCAAAAGAAGAAAAAATAAAGATGGAAAAGCATCCTCTAAAGCAGTGTTAGTCAACCCTGCTCAAACAAAGAGCCAAACTGTTGAAAAATACATTTGCAAGGGGTGCCAATTAAAATAAGTTAAAGGTGGCAAAAATGGTCAATAAGCAGCAAACACTGGGAGAAAAGTGGCAATAAAGGGCAGAAAGTGGCAAAACGTGGTGAAAAGTGACCAAAAAATGATTTACAGGTGGGAAGAATGGCTAAAATGTGGCAACAACACGACAAAAAATGAGTGAAAAGGGACTAAAATGGGCAAAAATCACTAAAAAGATAGGAAAAATGGCAAAAAGCAGCAAACACTGGGGGAAAAGTGGCAAAAAATGGCAGAAAGTAGCAAATCTTGGTGAAAAGTGACCAAGAATGAGTTACAGGTGGCAAAAAAAAGAAGCGTCCTTGGGTTTCTTGAAAGGCGCTATATAAATTCAAGATATTATTATTATTATAAAAAAAATGACAAAAAATGAGTGAAAAGGGACTGAAATGGTCAAAAAGCATCAAAAAGGTGGGTAAATGGACAAAAAGTGGCATTTAATTACAAAAGGCAGCTAAATGATGGAGAATTGGCAAAAAGAGGCTAAAAACTTACAAAAAGCAGGATAAAAGTGTCAAAAATGGGTGAAAAGGGACAAAAATTATGGCAAAAATGGTCAAAAATGTTATGATCTGAGGATCGTGGTTTTAATGTTGGACCCAATTTGCAGAACCGGACACAGTTAAAGCAGTGTTAAAAGATTTATTGAGGGGAAACAGGCAGTAGAGGGAGGGGGGAATCCAAGGCCGGGGGTGAGAGGGGACTCCATGAAGGCGTGAGGGCTGCCGGAGTGAGGCTTTCAGGGGAGAGGCTGGTGAGTGAATCCGGAGAAAGAGTTAGGCAGCGTGGCAGAGACTGGGCTTGCACTGGCGGCTCATGGAGGCACTGGAAGAAACGGAGGAGAAGGCAGGATTAACTTCAAGGTAACACACGTAGTAGAAACTACTCAGAATAACGGAGTGACATGGAAAGCACTAGGAGTCGGCTGATACCACTGTGTAAGTGGGAATTATCTGGTGCTGGTGAAGGCGCTGAGCAGAGCTTAAGAGCAGGGTGGTGATTGCAGTGATGAGACACAGGTGTGCAGGAGCCGGGAGAGTCAGTGCAGGTGAAGACACCCCATCTCTGTAAAGAGAGCACAAGGACTCCAAGCAGGAAGTGGTCACACAGGAATTCAACAAAATAAAATTGAAAACTGCAAATCATGACAAAAAAGTGGCAATACAGGGGAGAAAATGTGGCAAAAATGGGCGAGAAGTGACCAAAAAATGAGTTACATGTGGCAAACATAGTCATAAAGTGGCAAAAACGTACAAAAAATGGGTGAAAAGTGATGAGAATGGGCAAAAATCATCAAGAAGGTGGGAAAATGGGCAGAAAGTGTCATTTAATTGCAAAAGGCAGCTTAAATGGGCATAAATGGCAAAAAAAATTGCAAAAAGGGGTAAAAAATTGCAAAAAGCAGGATAAAAGATTCAAAAATGGGCAAAAAGTGACAAAAAGAAGTGGCTAAAAGCAATAAAAATGAAATAAAAAGTAGCAAAAAAAGGCAATTAAGGGCAATGGAAATATACAGACAAAAAGTCTGTGTTAGAGTGGGAAACAAACTGATTAATGTGACTTGCAGTGGATAATTTCTGAGGCCAACGTTTCCTTTTAAGGTTTTCTGGGGAATAATATTTCAAGTTAAGACATAAAGAGCCACAAATCATCTCAAAAGAGCCACAGGTTGAGTATCACTGCTCTAAAGTAAGGCTCAGCAGTGATTCAATCACTGCTGAGTCTTACTTTGTCCTTCTCCTCATCGGTTGTCTGTAATGCTTCCACACTCCTTAAAGCATTTGTTTACATTAATCAGACATTTCCAGAATAATGTGAACATTTTGTCTACCTGCTTCAGTGCAGGACGGTCACTCCCAATGAGTCTGTCTCTGCCAGCAGGACAAACAATGCATGTCTGTGCTGCTGCAGAGGACCTGACAGCTGTGTAAACTCACGTGCATGAATACACAAACACGCTAGCATACCTAAACACAGTCTTTTCATATCACAAATGGACCGGATCCAGGAGAGCGGTCTAAGCAGTTCCTCTGAGGCACGCTCCATCTGAATATGCACAGAGACGTGAGCGCCGTCCATTCTTCTTCTGCTCTTCACAATGATGGAGGGACGGTTTTAGGTTTATTTTAATCCTCTAATGTCCCTGAGATTATTCTGATACTGGATTTTTATCCAATAAAAGCAAACAAAAGCTTCAGGCCCAGTTCAGTGCAAAGATCTGCTCGTTTCAGACTGCTGCAGGAGACGGTTGCAGCTGTGCGAACTGATACGCTGCAGCTCAGATCAGGTTGGCTAATAGTGCTGACAGTGATTCACTCTAGCTCCTTTAAGAAGGCATGTTATGTGTATCAAGAGCCAATCAGTGCCTCGGAGCTCAGAGAGGAAGTCCTGCTGAAAGGGACCATAAAGCATGAAATTAATCACAATCTAAAAACTAATGCACCATTTTTAAACTTTATTTAATCAAGATCTAGATCAGGGGTGTCAAACTCAGTCACAGAGGGGGCTGGGTTCTGAATTAAGGTCTAACCTGAGGGCCTAACAGGGCCCAGATTTAACCAAACTGTCAATCTCATGTTTGCCAGTAATGGGGAAAAACTAAGCACTGATGAAAAATGATTTTGAGACTCAAAAAAATGTCAAAATTAAAGTTTAAAGGTTCAAAATCTGATATAAAAAGTCAATCTTATTAGTTCCAAAGCTCAAAGCACAAAATTAAAAGTCAAAATAATGTTTTAAAAATGCAAATATATGAAAAAGAAAGAAAATCAAGAGTTTAAAAGGTCAAAATATGAGAAAAAATCCAAAATCATGAATTTTAAAGGTAAAGATTGGTGAGAAAAAATTCAAATTAAACTCTTATGGTTAAAATATGACTTGAAATTTAATACTGTAAATTCAAAAGGTAAAAATATGACTTGAAAAATTAAAATAATAAGTTTCAGTCAAAACACAAATTCATTTCTTCCCACATTCTTGACTTTTGATCTAATTATTTTACTTTTTTCATGTTTTTAAGACTTAACAGGAATATTTTAAATCATTAGGGTTAAGCTAAGATTTTTAAACTGGAGGAAATCTGCAGACCGCGTATCGGTGCGCCACTTATAATAAAAATATGATCTGATGTTCCGGATTTGGCCCCCTGGCCTTGAGTTTGACACCCCAGATCTGGAAGATGAATTTGGGACAAACGTCATGTCTTTGGTAGATTTTCACATCCTGCAGAAGCTGAGATGCTCTGTAGCTGCTCTGTAGATGCTCTGTAGATGCTCTGTAGATGCTCTGTAGATGCTCTGTAGCTGCTCTGTAGATGCTCTGTAGCTGCTCTGTAGATGCTCTGTAGCTGCTCTGTAGCTGCTCTGTAGATGCTCTGTAGCTGCTCTGTAGCTGCTCTGTAGATGCTCTGTAGATGCTCTGTAGATGCTCTGTAGCTGCTCGCTCCAGCTGCCTGTAGATGCTCCGCAGACGCCGCTCTGCAGATGCCTGCAGATGCCTGTAGATGCCTGGGTAGCTGCTCCAGATGCTCCAGATGCTTTAGATGCTATGTAGCTGCGCTGCAGCTGCCTCCAGATGCCTGCAGATGCTCTGTAGATGCTTTGTAGATGCTATGTAGCTGCTCTGTAGATGCTCTGTAGATGCTTTGTAGATGCTATGTAGCTGCTCTGTAGATTTTCTGTAGCTGCTCTGCAGCTGCTCTGTAGATGCTGGACAGCTACTGTCCTGTCATCTTTAGGCACATATCCCTGATCACAGCTGTCCAGCAGATGCTTCAGGCTCAGAGTATTGTAACGATTCTGATTTAATAATACAGAAACGTAGATGTTTGTGCTGGGAAGACGGCGAGGATGATAGACGGAGAAGGTCTCCACAGGTTGGTGTAAAGTCCCCAGCATGTAAACAAATATCTCACCTTTTGTTAATCATAAAAACCCCTCATATAAAGAAGCATGCTGCTCGTGTTTACACGGGCGGTATAGTTTTATGTTTACATTTGTCCGTGCGGCACCCTGAGATCAGCCCCCATGACCACGTTCATTTTAGAACGTCTGACACACAGGAGGTCTAAGACTCCACATACAATGACTTTTTTATTATGAATTCAGGGATTATTGAAGTTCACGTGTCGCTGCAGAGCCACGGCCATCAGCCCGGGGAAACAGAAGCTCCAAGAAAATTAGAAGTGGAGGCAGAAGACAGGAGAGTAAATATAATAACAATATTCTGCAGCTCAGCCCTGGGACGGATGCATCGCCATGTCTACATATTACATCGTGGAGTTTTGGTCCTTGGCTATTCAAATCGAATGTTTCTGAACAGAGCTGGGCAATGCAGACCAGAAGTCAGATCTCCATGTTGTTAAATAAATGGTACAAATCAGGTATTGATTTTTCTGAATAGAAATAAACGTTTGTCACGATACCAGAATAAACCAGAGTGTAGCCGACATATCTGAACAGTTTGCAGGAGTTTGTCTGCATTTTAGATCTTTAAGACGATAGATTTCTAATGTAGGACTTCTATTTTTGTTGCAGGTATCAAACAGGTATCAATATTTCACTGATAATAGGAATGCTCCTTAAATGACATTTAAAAAGAACAAAATTCCCCTTTAATAACTGACTATCTCATTGTCTTATCACATTTGAAAATATATACTCTATATCAGGGGTGTAAACTCAAGGCCCGGGGGCCAAATCTGGCCCCGGTACTGTTATATGTGGCCCGCAGGATCATTTCATATTTTTATTCTAACTGGCCTACTGGTATAAAAATCTAAACTTCACCATAATGATTTAAAATATCCTCATTAAGTCTTAAAAATGTGAAAAGGTAAAAATGATTAGTTTTTAAAAAGTCAGCGATGTGGGAAATGAAATTTATTTGTGTTTGCATTTCATTATTTTCAATTTTGCGTCTCACACTCGACTTTTCATGTCATATTTTGACTATTTCCATTTATAATCTTGACTTTTTGACGATTTTAAATATCAAGGAGGTTTTTCCTGGTTAAATAAAGTCAAAGTCTCTTGTTCCCTGCCCTGCTTCTGATCTGATTTTAATTTTGCAACGTAAGTGTGAATGTTAACAAGCTGGGGAACGCAACTCTGGAGAAGCCAGCAAAAGAGAGGTTAAATTTAAATTCTAAATTTAAAGACTTAATTTTAAAAATTACTTTTACAGACGTTTGGATCATGTGATCAAGCACCGTCAGCTGAATTCCCAAAATGCATCATGAATTCAGAATGTAAACAAGTTCTCAGATTCTTCTAGACTCTGTCAGAGCCACAGAACACATTTCACATCCTTCCCTCCTCCTCCTGTCAGGTACCCTGCCCATGATGTCCTTTGACAAATCCACACTTCACCCTCAAATTCATCAAAATGTGTCTTGGTCTTTGCTCGCCTTCCTCTGTATTATCTCCACTTTTCCACCCCTGCTCCTCCTCGGTATCTTCCTCCACCTTCACACGGACTCTCCCCAGTCCAGCCTCGTCCTGTGGACGCTCTGATAACATGCAGACGTTACATTTATCAGAACAGCCCCGGCTCTATCTGCTGCAGCCCAGGCTGAGGAGAAAAAGGATGTTTATCTGCACTTCAGTTTGAACATGAAGGAGTCTGACAGCTCCACAACCGTAGAAGCTGTAAAAACAAAAACTGTCACAATGTTGGTCAGGAATCTGTGGCTTTATTTGTTCTATGATTTAGAAAACACAGATCCTCAGGCTGCATTTTAATAAACTCTTAGACAGATTAGACACCTCTCTGTAAAGTGAAGTGTGTCCTTATTGCATCATTATCTATGGAGCTTTCAGCCTGGTTTAGTCGAAGATGGGAAATCAGGTAGAGAGAGAGGAACAGCATGAAGGAAAGGAGCCACAAATCCCAGTCTGAAGGGTCGGCCTCCTTATTCTGGGCTTGACCCGACCACTAAGCCATCCACGCTCCGTACTTCATTGTTTCTGATCCAAGGTCCAGAAGAGAAGAGTTGCTACCATTTTTTAATATCTGTGCTAGACTATGGAGAAATTTAATGCATGCATGCTTCACCTGAGAGTCTGCATGCTCTGGACCAGTGTTAGTCAACACTGCTAAACAAAAGAGCCACAATCTAAGTGGTGAAAAGTGGCAATTAAAGAAAGTTATAGGTGACAAAAATGGTCAAAAACACTGAGAGAAAAGTAGCATAAAAGGGCAGAAAGTGGCAAGAGACAAAAAATTATAAAAAAGCAAGATAAAAGTGTCACAAATGGATAGAGAGTGACAAAAACTGGGGTAAAAATGGACAAAAAGGGGCAAGAAGTGACCAAAAAATGAGTTAGACGTGGCAAAAGCATGGCAAAAAATCAGTGAAAAGGGAATAAAATGGGCAAAAATCACCAAAAAGATGGGAAAATGGCTAAAATGTGGCAAAAACATGAAAAAAATGAGTGAAAAGAGACTAAAATGGGCAAAAATCACTAAAAAGACGGGTAAATTTGGCAAAAAGCAGCAAACACGGGGAGAAAAGTGGCAAAAGAAGGCAGAAAGTAGCAAAACTTGGTAAAAAGTGACCAAAAAATGAGTTACAGGTGGCAAAAACACAACAAAAATTGAGTGAAAAGGGACTAAAATAGACATAAAGGGGGGGAAATGGACAAAAAGTGGCATTAATCGCAAAAGGCAGCCTAAATGGGTGAAAAGTGGCAAAAAAGGCAAAAAAAGAGGCAAAAAAGGCAAAAAGCAGGATAAAAGTATTAAAAACAGGTGGAGAGTGACAAAAACTGGGGCAAAAATGGTCTAATGGTCTAAAAATGTGCTAATATTGGCAAAATCTGTGTTAGAAAATGATGAAAAATGGTTAATATTTGGCAAAATTTGTGTAAAGTGGTAACAGTGTTACCTAAAACATATTCTTTTTTTTTTTTTTTAAGGCATCTGGTGACCCCCTATCAGTGTCTCACAACCCCCAAGGGGGTCCCAACCTCAAGGCTGAGAACCACTGACCTAGGGAAAGATGATGCAGCCAGGTCATCTCCAGGTAAGTTATTTATTTATTTATTTATTTATTTGATTAGGACAGTGCACCTCAATCAACATTTTTGCAGTGGCGAAATTAGAAATCAAACTAACAGGACCATGTCCTCACTGATTTATCTGATTAGACTAAAGTCCAATCATTACCATGACTGGATCCTCTCCAGTTCTCAGCTACTGTGGTCATGTAAACGTGTCACATGGATTTGGCTGCAGCATGGCATCTGAAGTATTTATCTCTGTAAGGAGGCTGATTTATCCAGGAGAATATTTATTGAACTGCTGCTTAAATTTTCAGCTGAAAACAGTGAAAGTGAAGTCTGCTGGCTGAGTTGTTAATATGAAGAGATGATGGTCATTAGTAATAAATAAGCACTGACCTTTGAGCAGCATAATCCATGATATTAACAGAGCACTCCAACATTGTGCTTGGCTCGTGCTCTTTAATCGAATTTAAAGCTCTGTTTTGTTGAATAATGGATGCTTCGTATTACGGCGCTTCGTGGAATTTGTAATTGACCTCCTAAATGTTTTAACAAGGTCTGCTTCACTTCTCCATCCTCTTTTTTTGTGTTTAATTCTTTTAATTTGATGATTTCAGGCAAAACACTCCAAATGTCCACATTTTTTTATCCCAGTTTTATTTCTGCCAGAGTGTAAAATGTTCTCAGAACAGCGTGAAGATCAGCGTCCGTGAGTTACTGCTGTTACAACACAAGTCCACCAGGACGTATTCTTACATTTTTACCTACTGTGGCGCTATTTTGGGGAGTATTTTCATTTGCTTTACATCAATATAACCCTTAAATCCCAAGTTTTAATAAATGTATTAACTTATGTCTTAACTACAATAAATGGCTTTAAAGTCCAATAAACCTAAAAAAAATGAAATTCGTTTTTGTTTTTTTCACATATATTTCAAAATACAGAAATTGCACAGCTGTTTCCCTCAAATCTGTAAATGTGAAAAAGTTGCACAATATCCTTTGGAACCACAGGAAATTTATTTGGAGTCTGTACATAACTTGCTTTGTGAGATAGAGTCAATTTTATAACCTGTAAAAAATGAGCCAGATGAGTAGTTGGACTCTTCATCTCTACGTAGTTAGTTTGAAAGCTTCGCGCCGGCTGTAAAACCGTTTTGCGCGACCAGGTTTTTGCGGCTCCATAACTACATGTGTGGGAGTGTGTCAAAGGTGTGTGTGATGGATGTCTGGTGTGTGTGGGTTGTGTGTCTGAGTGTTTTTGTAAGGAAGTAGGGGTGAAATGAGAGCGAGGGCAAGTACGTGTGCAGGCGTAGTTCTTCGCTGTATTCCATGGAAAAAAACTACAACTCCCATGAAAATACGCCACTTTCTGTTGTTGTGTATGATTTGTCTTTCACCTGCTCTTCCTGCATAATGTTGCAACACTGTTTAATGTCCAGGACTCGAATGCACCTTTTAACTCAGCGTTTACCTTCCGACCTGCTGGAACATCTCTATATTTTCTTGCAATCTAAGCTGGGTGCACATTGAAGGTTGCAACAAATAAATAACTTGTCGGTGCAGCTCCTTCAATCAATAAGAAATTGAAAACATTCTCATGTTAGAGAGCCTTGGAGAGGATTTTTGAAGACAGTGAAGCGTTGCAGGATGATGATGAGGAAGACTGACTGTCCACAGATTATCACGTTTGCAGTTGTGCCAATCCCAGCTGTTACTGGGTGAGTCTGTCGATCCCAGGACTGACATATAGAGACAAAACAACCAGGCATGCTCACACTAACACATCTACGGGCAATTCAGAGTCACCAGTTAACCTGATGAGCGTGTCTTTAGACCAGTGATACTCAAAGTGTGGCTCTTTTGAGATGATTTGTGGATCTTTGATGTCTTAATTTTAAATATTATTCCCCCAAAAAACCTTTAAAAAGGGAAACTTTTTTGTCCCTTTTTACAATTTTTTTTGTCACTTTTCACCCATTTAAGCTTGCCTTTGCCACTAAATACTACCTGTTTCCCACTTTTTTTCCCGTTTTGCCATTTCTTTTTGCCACTTTTTCCCCATTTTTGCAACTTTTTTTGATACTTGTTCACAATTTTTGCCACTTTATTCAATTTTTTCCACTTTTTCACCATTTAAGCTGTCTTTGCCACTAAATACCACCTGTTTCCCACGTTTTTCCCATTTTTGCCACTTCTTTTTGCCACTTTTTCCCCATTTTTTGCAACTTTTCCCCCATTTTTGCCACTTTTCACCCATTTAAGCAACCCTTTGCCTCTAAATACTACTAGTTCCACTTTTTTGCCCATTTCTGCCACTTCTTTTTGCCACTTTTTCCTAATTTTTGCAACTTCATTTCGATACTTGTTCACCATTTTTGCCACTTTTCGCCTATTTAAGCTGCCCTTTGCCTTGAATACTATTTTCCAGATTTTTTTGCTATTTTTACTGCTTCTTTTAGCCATTTTTATCCCATTATTGCACTTTTTCACAATTTTTTTGCCCATTTTTTGCCATTAAATACTACCGGTTTTCTAATTTTTGCCCATTTTTGCCACTCTTGACTGCTCTTTACCCATTTTAGACACTTTTCACAATTTTTTTTGCCTTTTTTTTGCCACTTTTTGACCATTTCTTTCCACCTGTAACTTATTTTTTTTTTACTTCTGACCATCTTTTTTTCACTTTTCTCTCCATTTTTCCCCTTTTCCCACACATTTTTGCTGCTTTTTGACCATTTTTGCCATCTCTAACTTATATTTATTGCTACTTTGAGCTGTTTTTGACACCTTTCACCACTTAGATTGTGGCTCTTGCAAAGGTATGTTTTAACAGTTTGGCTCCTTGGTTGAACAGAGTTGAGTAACGCTGGTTTAGACTGTGGGAGGAAGTCAGAGTACCTGGAGAGATGCCCTACATGCTCGATGAAAGCATGCAGACTCTGCATAGAAAGGCCCTGTCTGACAGGAGTTTGAACCCAGAACCTTGCTGTGGGCTGACAGTGCTAACCACTGCACTGTAGCCCTTCATTGAATATGAAGATCAGAGAGAGAGTATGTGTGTGTGTTAGAGGGTTTGGTAAAATTCCTGACCAATGTATGTTTCTTATTTTAGGCTGCAGCCACATTTGCAGCAGTTTTGGGTCTCCTGACCCCCCAGAGTAGAAGCACTGGCTTCATGTGTTCTGCAGGATAAAGGAAGTTGTTCTGAGGCTTTTGAACAGACAGCTAATTTGACTTTTTCCTTGTTTGGTGCGTGCAGCATGCAGAGGGATGTGATGTTCCTCGGCTCTCAGCCTCCGTGTCCTCCACCTCTCCATCCTCCCCCGCTCATCTGCCTGTTTACTGCCTCGCTGACCTTTTTTACAGGTGAGTCCCTCTTTGCTCTCCATCAGTGCTGCTCAGCCACACACTCAATAATCCCTCCCTCTCTTTACTACTGCCTCGTGAAAGCAGCTCTCTTATTCTGAAGAGACTCGCTATTAAGAAATCAATCCCATCTACATGCAGCCGACAAGCACCAGCGCGGCCTCTCTTTGAGACAGACAGGGAGGCCGGCGCCCATAAATCAGCATAGCTGAGATATTTGTGGCCAACTTGGGAGAAGATTTATGCCGGCGGGATATTGGAGAGCATCTATCAGGCTCGCACAGAGAGGCGGAGGGCGGATGGGGGCAGGGAGGTGAAGGTAGCGAGGAGGAGGGTCATGGATGGAGGAGGGGATCTTTGTCATCGAAAGGGGAAAAAGGATTCTGAAGGTTGGAGGACGTAAAATAAGAGAAGAAGAAGTCAAATAGACACACAGTGCCAGAGAGGGGCAGCAGGCAGAAAGATGGATGAGCAGAGGGTGGTGGAAGGGTAAAGAGGTGGTGCCAGGTTGTTACACAGAGCCATGAATTAACCGTGGCTGTCATATATGGATAACCCCAGAACAACCCCACACTCATCATCCGGCTGTCAGATCCAGGACAGCATCAAGGATTTCACTTCACTAAATCCTGTAGGAAGATCTCTCCAAATATCTGCACCTGCTATCATTTACCAAGCACACCTCATATACACGGCAGTATATTATCAGCAGAAGAAGACAGGCTGGCTTACATTTACAGCTCATCCACCTCCAAAGAGAAAAACACTCCGTTAGCATGCATCCTCAGAATTCCTACCAGATCTACATTTTCACACCCATTAGACCGAAGGCCAGCGAGGTGATGCTCACACGCAGAGGTCGTTTATAGGCGAGCTATCAAACATCACGATGCTGGTTTCACACCAAAAGGTTTATAAGAGCATCTCTCATTGGGGGTAACGTCAAGGCCAGGAGCGTTTATTGGCTAACAGCTGAAACACTGGAGGCCACTACCATGATGCTCTTTTACAGTCAAACACAGCTGCACTCTACTCACGCTGCTGTTTCTGCAGTTAAAGGTCTAAACGGCTCCATTTAGAGAAGTAGACTGCTTCTAAAGCATGGAGAGTCAATGCTCTGAAAGCTTTAGTTATGCGGTTGTTTTTTTTTGTTTTTTGGTGGTGGGGGGGGGCGCTCTGACGAGAAACCCAGAGGGAACATAAAAGTTGTTATTTATCATCAGTTAATGCAGGGTTTCTCAACCTTTTTCAGATCAGCACAGTCGTTAAATCAGGCTTTTATCACCTTCATCTTTTATCAAAAGTTAAGCCGTTTTTATCTTTTAAGCCAGCGTTACTCAACCAAAGAGCCAAACTGTTGAGAAATACCTTAGAAAGAGCCACAATGTAAGAGGAGAAAGTGGCGACAAAAATAGGTTAAAGCTGGCAAGATTGGCCAAAAATGTGTGAACGGGTGTAATATAGGCAGCAAATGGCAGAGACTGGGTGAAAGTGACAACAAAAGGGAGAAAAAGTGGCAGAAATAGATGAGACATGAAAAGTGACTAAAACTGGTAAAAAGCAGCAAAAATGTAGCAGGAAAATGAGTGAAAAATGACTAAAATTGGGAAAAAGCAGCAGAAAGGTGGGGGAAATTAGTGAAAAATAACTAAAATTGGTATAAAGCAGCTAAAAGGTGAAGGAAAATGGGAAAAAGTGACATGTAATGACAAAAGGCACCTTAAAGGGGCAAAAAGTGGCAAAAAAAAAGGGGAAAATGTGTTATTGGCTCAAAGCAGGATGAAAGAGGCAAAAACTTGCAAAGAAGGGTGATGGAAATATACAGACAAAAAATTAAAGCTGATATTTAAGTTTGGCAATTTAAGCAATTTTGCATCACTGGCTTCCTGTTCATTGTAGAATTGATTTTAAGAATGTATTGTTTGTTTTTAAAGCTTTGAGTGGAAAGGCCCCACAGTACATCTCAGACCTCATCTAAATTTATACACCCACGCGCGCTTTGAGGTCTGAGGGCCAGCTCCAGCTCGACGAGACATAAAACCAGGGGGGGGTTTCTGTAGTCGGCCCTGAACTCCGGACGGCCCCCACAGTTGAATGTTTTAAGTCTCGTCTTAAGACCCTTTTTTATTCTTTAGCTTTTAACACTGCGTGAGTTGTGTGGCTGCTTGTGTCTTTTTATTATTTTATTTATTTCTATTGTTTGTATCTCTTTTTAATATATATTTTGTATTTATATTTATTGTTTTTAGCTACTATCTATTGTTTTAGTATATATTATCTTGGTTTTATTTTGAGCACTGGTAGAACAATTGTTTTGTTGTTAAATGATGTTTTGTGCAGCACTGGAAACGTTCAGTTTATAAAATGTGCTCTATAAATAAAGTGGATTGGATTATTCTCTCAATACCTCTCAACCCATTCTCAACCTGAGTAAGAGGTAGATGAAAAACTATCTATAATAAAGAATCAGCTGATCTAAGGCTTCGTATTCACTAAACTTCAGCAATCATTCAATTTCACATCCAGATAAACGTCAGATAAACTTGATTTGTGCCCACATATCAGTTTCCATGGACTAGTAAACAGTCTGGATCTCTGTCCAGTCCAGATATCCTGATTTTAACAGACATTAGTCCGTTTTTCCTCCCTGAAGCAGACTTCTGTGTTTTGCAGCCATAGCCAAGCATCGTGTCGCTCGCTGACGTGACGTCAGTGCAAACCCCTACTGTTGTTTGGCCAAAAAAGTGGGATGGTACGGAGCGTTTTTATGGGACCAGACCACTTGGTGGAAATGACCTTTTATAGTCAATGCAGTAGTAGCCTGGGAGCCAGTGGAGCTGCTGAAGAGCAGGATGTGATTCCTGGATGAGGTTCTGGAGGTGATACGGGCTGCAGACTGCAGAGTGTGAACTGAAATAGCAGCAGAGTCGGAGGTGAGGGCTAGATGTTGGTGATTAATGCTGTGTAGATGGAAGGATGTAGACCTGGTAACATCAGACTGTGGTGCTGCAGCTCCACACAGCAGTATCTGACAGTGTCCTGTGCTCTTTTTGCCCTCCAGGCCTGGTCATGTGATGGGAAATTGTGACTTACATATAAGGATTCTCACTCTCGCTCCTATAATAAGTTATGAGTTTTAGCCCAAACAAAAGGCATTGTCACTGTGAATGGAATCAGAAGACTGGGTAGCATTAGTGTGGAGCCACACGGCTGCAGAACGCAGGCTTGATGAGGGAGTGTGCTGTATAGGAGACATCAGGACAATACTGCAGGGTTTTATCTCATTCTATTGGACAGTCTGGGAATCAGGCTCTGAGCCATTGTTCCCACTCTGCAGACATTGCGTGCAAAGACAAAAGCCTGTACATCCACCTCATCTTCATGTCCCAAAAGACGTTAAAATGTCACACCTATACGTGTCCTGTGGGCTTTATGTGTGACATGAACGTCGTGAAGTCTGCGGTGTCACGTAGCCAACCTACATACAGGAACAATGCTGCTGAACAAAGCTCAGGAACAGCTTGTATTTATCATCATTTCATCAAACACGGAGCCAAAATCATGTTAGTGTGTCACTTCTATCTGCAGAACGACGGGGGGCGGGGGCATGCATGCAGGATGAGAAATAAATGTGCAATGTGCAAACATTCAGCATGAGGGGATCGTCTGGTTTGTGAAACAGTCTCAACTTCAGGAGCCGTCCAGGGAGAGAAGAATCTTATTCTGGAAAAACTGAATTAAACTCTTTTTTTAGCTGACCCCATATGTTTGATTTAATCTCTTTAGGAAGGAAATAAAAGTGAGGAGCGTTCACTGGAGAGCACGCTCATCACCACACAGCCACTGATTCCATATGCTGCAGAGCTCCATCTAATTACACAACATGTAGAGGAACACTCAAATCCAATTCAACATCCCTGCATGCACACACACGTCTCTAAAGGCGAAGCAAGATCGAGGAAGACTGAAGCTCTGACCGAGCTGCAGGATTACTATGCTATGCTGCTAATCTGAGTCTGGATGAACAGACAAACACGTGGACTGGTTTCCACTCACCTCTGTGTCCTTTGTCGTTGATATCCTTCAAAATAAAAGTGTGTCATGGACTAAATCATAGACACAAAACAGTGACTCAATGAAAATAACTTAAAAAGCAAAAGTTTGTCAACCTACCTGCCCATCGTCTGTTGGCTGTTATTGGCAAAAATGGATCCTGCTGTACTAAGAAACATACAAACTACAATAAATATCAACTTTATCATTTAAGGCAAAATAAGTTAAAATAAGTTAAAGCTGGCAAAATAGGCGAAAAAACTGCAAAAAAGTGGCCAAAAATGGAAAAACAGGGGTAAAATGACAGAAAATGGAAAAAACTGGGTGAAAAGTGACAAAAAAGTGAAGAAAAGTGGCAGAAATGGGTGAGACATGACAACAAAATGACTTACAGCAATAATGTGGGGGAAAATAAAAAAAGTGGCAAAATCTGAGTGAAAATGGGGGAAAAGTGACTAAAATTGGCAAAAGCAGCAACAAGGTAGGGGAAAATGAGTAAAAAATAACTCAAATTGGCAAAAAGCAGCAAAAATGTGGGGGAAAATGAGTGAAAAGTGACTAAAATTGGCAAAGAGGAGCAAAAATGTGGGGGAAATGAGTGAAAAATAACTCAAATTGGCAAAAAGCAGTGAAAATGTTGGGCAAATTGAGTGAAAAGTGACTAAAATTAGCAAAAAGCCACAAAAAGGTGGGGGAAATGAGTGAAAAATAACTCAAATTGGTAAAAAGCAGCAAAAATGTGGGAGAAAATGAGGGAAAACTGGCTAAAATTGTCAAAAAGCAGAAAAAATTTTGGGTAAAATAAGTGAAAAGTAACTAAAATTGCACATTTTGCACATTTAAGGTGCATAAGGCAAAAGTGGCAAAAAGGGGAAAAATGCAATTTGCGAAAAGCAAAATTAAAGAGGCAAACACTGGTAAAATAAAGGGCAAAAATGGGATTAAAGTGGCTAAAAGGGTGAATGTCGCCGTTACATAATATCAGATACGTCATCCTCTTGGGACATCATGTTTGAGGTTCTGGAGACCTGAAACTGGCCAGCAAAGAACAAAACAGTGAGAGACAAGAGCCGAGAAAAGGGATAAAAAAAAAAAGACAAATGTTCAGTGTGGGGGGGTGTGAAGGATGAAGACAAAGAGAGGCATCATGGAGATGGAAAGAGAGGAACTGGGTGAAAGATAAGGAGAGGCTGACAGGCAGGAGGAAAAAAGATGTGGGGGTCGACAGAGAGGGAAACTCTGGCTTTGAACTCTACAAGGTCAGCTCCTTTCATGTGGGAGCCAAGCCTCTGCGGGTACCAGACACCCCGCTCTCCTCCGGTCAGGCATGCAGAGAGGGGGCCACGTCCCACTTTGGGAAGCGGGTCTGATGGTGCCTGGAGGCACACAGTCTCCTTCACCAGAGCTTCTAGCAGACAAGGATCCTGCATTAATCATGCGCAATGTGATCGTCCCTCCCCGCCCCTCCCCTGGGATGTTGGCCCCTAAACAGACTCTGACAGGAGGGGCCCCTCTCTCTCTCTCTCTCTTTCTCTCTCAGCACACCTGTGCGCTGCGGGTTCAAACTCAGTGTGCACAGCCACATGTCACATTCTCGGTTTAGACGATGCAGTGGCAGGATTTACATCCGATTCAGGCATTTGGATACCAAGAGGTAATCCTAATGCTTTGTGTGGACGCACCTCAGCACTGATACTGAAACTGGTTTGACATCTGATAGCTCAGTCTGCATGCAGAGACGCAAAATCCTTCTTAAAAAATAAAAACAAAGAAAACTCCCTCACACTGACTAACCTGCCACACAGAGGTGATTTATTTACAAGCGTCTTCATTGTATACTTCATACATCTCATGGTGTGGAGGGATAATTCTTGATTTGCAGTGTTTATTTTCTCAGAGCTGATCTACAACGATCATTTTATACTCCATCCTACTGAACAGTTTAATTCCAGGTTGTTTGTCGTCTTCTTTGTGTTCCTGTAGACGCAGCAGCTCACAATCATTGTCATCAGTTTGCAGAGAGGAGACACCTTCACTCTTTCTGTGAACGCCATGATGTTGTATTAGAGTGTGTAAAACTGCTTTACACGTCCGATTCTGTGATTAGCTGCTGTTGAGCGTGTGCTGAATAGCCTCTTTGTTACAGTCCTTCAGGTATAGGCATTAGTAATAATGGCGATCTGGGAGCGCCATCAGTCACTCCAGCGTGGAGGCCGTTTGATTCCAGCGCCCTGCAGTTAGCCTGGGTTCGTGCGTGGGTGCAGTTAGACTGTCCTTCTGTCCGTGACGTTCCTCGTTCACTCGTCGAGTGTGTGCTGAAAGGTTTCAGAGGAGCGCTGAGTGGGTGAGCCAACACGTGTGCACCGCCGCTGCAGCCGGTCAACTCACCACAGCCGCTCTCAGAGCGCACTCAGCGCTCGCTGTGTGCAACACTGATCCTGCTCTACATCGCCTACACTCCAGCTCTACATTCAGCACACATGCACAGATAAAGGGAGGAGGAAGGCAGCAGAACTGGACAACAGGCTGCACACATTAATAATGAGTTAACCCAAGACCACACCACTCAGCGCATTAATAATTCTCCACACAACAAAGGCTGAGGGGCCCCTACGTCGGGCCCCGAGGTCGGAGTCCAGCGTGCGTGTGTGCAGGCATGCGTTTGCTGTATGATCATGTGCTCTGTCCATCTGAATGTCCACTCAGCCGCTGTATCTGCTGCACACGCTCTGTCCTCAACACGTGAGCGGCTTATCAATGCAGAGACAGGCTTGTCAGTTTGAGTGTCCTTCTGAACCACACTATTGGTCGTAAAGTGAGGAAAACAAGTCGTTTGCATGGTGTAGTATTACATGTTGTCATGTGTTTGACTGTGATACAGTGACCGACAAGTCTAAAGAACAAATGGGTGTGTATGGAGCTGATACGGCTCAGAGGGACATGAGGACACCGGTGCATGAATCCTGACATCACTGAAACCCCTCCCTTTGTTCATCAGGCGTCTACACAGGAGAAGATTTTTAAATCCTAACCACTGTTAAAAAGCTGGGAGACCACAGACAGAAGGACATCATAGTTAGAGGCAGTCATATTTCAATCAAGTTAACCCAGTATTTGATGAAGTCTGCTCACTGCTGCAGTCTGCTGCTGGTTCCTGTTCATCAGAAAAGGAGCCAGCTCTCATTCGAGACACAGTTTTTCTTTTAGCCCTTTTTTGCTGTTCTTTAAAGGAGACATATTATGCAAAAATCACTTTTTCAGACTTTTCTAACATAAATATGTGCCCCTGTCCACAATCCCCTTAAATACCAGAAAAATCCATTCCCTCTCCCCTCTCTTTCTCCACCTTTCAGAAAATGTGTGCTGAAACCAGCTGTTCTCAGATTTAGCTCCTGGTGACCTCACCAGGAGCGTAAGCACCCGCCCCCAGGTTTGGTTGGCCCTCCCCCACCTGGAGGAAAGTTCTGCCCTCCTCTACTGATCCTCTCAACCACCAGCTGAGATGCTGCATGGCTCAGTGGGTTATCTTGCTGACTATGGGTCTGGGAGGTTGATGGTTTGAATCCCAGTCAAATTCTAAACTTTGGATAAAAGTGTCTGTAGTACTGGGAGTGCTGCATCCATTTCCTGAGAGGGGTGTGGTCAGAGGCGGAGTCAGACAGCTAATTACCATTTAAAGCCACAGACACAGAAACGGCTCGTTCTGAGAAAGGCTGAAACAGAGGGGGGTTTTAAATGTACAAAAATCCTATACTGGAGTGTTTTTTCAGCAGCAAACTTCACAGGCCTGTTTTGGGGACTTCTGAGACCAATTTAAGCTTGTCTTAAAAGGGTATAATATATCTCCTTTAAAACAGTGGCTCTCAACCTTTGGGTTGGGACCCCCTTGAGGGTCGCGAGACACTGATAGGGGGTCACTAGATGCCTTAAAAAAACAAAGAATATTTTTAAGGTTACACCATTACCGCTTTACACCAATTTTACAAAATTTTAACCCTTTTTCATCACTTTTTAACACCGACTTTGCCAATATTAGCCATTTTTTTCACTTGAAACACACTTCTGTCCATATTAAACCCTTTCCACCGCTTTTTTCTGCCTGTTTTTGCCACTTCTAAACCAATTTTGCCATTCTCTGCCTATGTTGCCTCTGTTGACCCATTATTGGCTCTATCAACCACTATTTACACCCTTTATGCCCATTTTAACAACAGTTAACCCAATGTTACCAGTTTATATCAATTTTTCATCCCAAACCACCTAATTTGCACCAATTTTTTGCACTTTAAAGCCTTACAGCCACTTTTTACTCCTTTTTACCACTTGTTGTGCCTGTTTTTGCCACTTTAACCCCTTTTTTTGGTTATTTTTTGCCACTTTTATCTAATTTCTGCCACTTTCAACCCATTTATGTTCTTTAAATATCCAACTTCACCACCTTTTCACCTTTTTTGCCATTACTAACCAATTTTAGCCATTTTAAACCCATTTAATTGATGTTTTGTTAACAAAAGCTTGTTTTATCTAAAGAGGGCTAAATGAATAAATAAAGATAACTGTTTCTTTGATAAGAGTGGTTGTTTTTTTTTTAGGTTAAATATAAAATATGGTTTTCACAGTTTAACTTCACAATAGATCATGGTTTTGCTGACCTCCATGGTCCCCAGTTTGCCTGGGTCCCAGAAACCTCCCCCTTTATCCCCCCTCATGGACGGCCTTGTCTCCACATGACTATTCTTGAATGTTCCTGGCTGTTCAACCACCTTCAGGTACAGTGGGGGTCCCCGGTCTCTGGCACCTTTATTTTGGAGGTCGCAGACTGGTTGAGAACCAATGCTTTAGAAGATATAAAAAGCTAAAACTGGACAGAAATGTTTGGGGGTTTGAGACAAATAAACCATGTCTTTAAAAAAATACAAGTCCTTCCACTCCAAGTGTTACGCACACTGAATAATGGCAATTTAATTTCCCTGGAAAGTCACCCAAGTTCCTGGCTCGCTAGAAAAACTCCCATTAGGGCGAAGAAGTCATGGAACAGCTTAATGGAGCACTAAAGGAAAAAAGTGAGAGGCTAGAATTTATGGTTCAAAATAGTGGTGTAAAGATAATCCGATGTGGATCAGTTAAGCAATATTGACTTTAGTGGTCTGAGTGCATCAGCAAAAATGCATCACAAACTGGTCTTTGGACCGGTTTTAGCGTTAGAGATCGGTTCATTGATTGCCGCTTGTTCTTATAACCCGTTCTGCCATGCTCTGGCTCAGCGTCTATAATCTTGTGCGACCCGCGGTGACCTTTTACCTTTAAACGAGAGTACCGTTCGCTGTAGGTGCTCGCTAGGTAGACGGATGTGTTACCCGGTCATCGTCTTTCAGTTCTGCAATCAGGAAAAAGTCATGTGGACTTCATATGAAGGACTTTAGAAATGTCTGCCCGTCTGTACGCTTTGGAGAAAAGCGATTAAGAACTACGGCAGCTCATAAATCTCACCTAAAGTTTAGCTAAGATGCTAACACTAAACGCAGACCTGAACATAAACACTTTTCTGAGTTAAAACTCTTCAGTTATCACCGTAACAACAGCCCTTTTATTCACAGCGTTTACCACCGTAATGTGTTGTTGGGAGTGATTAATTTGGTGACATAATCAATACATCTGAGCCCACTGATTTGATATTAAACAGAGAGGACTTCACTGAGCTGGAGATCAGCTGTTCTCCAGTAAATTAATTCAAGAATAAAAACAATCAAGAATGGTCAGATACACAGAGAAAGGAAATAATGATGTAGACTGTAGACTGAATACTCATATTAAGAGGAATTATGAGAGGGAAAAAGGATAAAAAGCTGTTTTAATTTGACTGTTTTAATAAATATTATTTTAACCCCTTGTTCTACTGTACCAGCAGACACAGAGCTCTGTCTATTCAAATCTCCTTGTGACTTTAAATTGGTTTTAATTTGTGCTTCTTGGGAAAATGTGACATTTAGTTTGTACTGTTATTGGGATTAATAATGCTAAGGAAGTTACAAGTACAGAAGGACGAACATGTACCAGTAAAAACTCATTTTAATATTTATCTCCCAATTTAATGTCAAAGTAAGACACCTGGGCACCTGGGTGTGATGAAAACTTTCTTAGGGCGCTTTCACATTAGGCCCAGTTGTTTCAAACCACGCCGCAGGGCAATTCCTACCCCTCCCCCCCCCCCCCCGGCTTGCATTCACACTAGCAACACCGAACCGTGCCAGGGCGCACTTGCGTATTTACTCTGTCTGAACAGCAGGTGGCGGTATGCATGTAGCTGGTTTACAACCCTGCAAAGGGGGAGACAGAAGAAGAAGCTACCATGGCAACCACTGGGGTCATGACCTGAGCGAAGATTATTTTTGTTTTGACCCAGCAAAAAGTCCATCCTGCAGCCATGGATGATTAAAATCACTTTTAAGATGCCAGCAACTTTGCTCCTCGTGTCTGCACATCTTCTACAGCTCAGACGATTAAATGGGCTCGCGCTGAACAGATACAGCGGTTTTTGAGGTGACAGGATACTTTTATTACCTTTGCACCTCCTCTCACTGACTCCAACTTGTGTTCATGTGTAAGGTGAGTCACAACAGACCGTTTATTGACTGGATTCTGATGATTTCCACTTTTTATTGAAGAATAAACTGCCGTGCTGTGGAAAGAAGTTTAGTTTTTACGATGAAGTCATAGAGCTGATACAACGCTCTGACCCGTATCCGAGTGCGGTTGCATTCACATCTCATCTGAACTGTGCCAGGGTCCACTTGAATCGCACCCGAGACCACCTCCCCGAGTGGGCCCAGGCCCGGTGCCCGGGCGTGGTTCATTTGCATTCACACTACCAAAACAAACTGGATTTTGGGCTCAAGTGCACTCGGATCCAGGACCGGGCCCCTAGTGTGAAAGCCACCTTAAACATAATTTCAGAATGTTAGCACAGGAGGCCTGGCATTTAGTCTGTTTTATAAGTAAGACCAAATAAACTCAGGTTATCATTAAATTATCTTGTTTTCCCCTTTTTTGCTCATTTTTGTGAAAGCAAAAATTTGTTTTGTTTTTATAATCAGATGGTACCGGATCGAATCGGATCGGACCGAATCGTTCTGTATTTTAATGAATCGTCAGTGAATCGAATCGTAATCTGTGAATCGAGATTCGCATTGAATGGTGTTGAGAAGGAGAGATTCACACCCCTAGTCCAAACGTTATTCAGCTTTAGATAACCTGTGTCTGGTTTTGTTGTAGATCAGTCTTAGAGGGTTCAGGAGGAGCACCTGAATATTCATTTAAATGCCTTAACTCTTTAATTTAGTAGCACAAGGACATGAAACCGTCAGGGCAATATTAATATGGGATATACAGGATCAAACATTTCAGCAGCTGAAGCCCCTCTCCTGTCTGTGTTTCTGTAGATAAATGTACTCAAACTTTAAAATGAAGACGGCTCCGTGGAGGTAAACATAAAAATCAATGCTGCTTGTGTGGATTTCCTCCGTGTTGTCCCAGCTGCAGTAACAGAGGAAGGATCAGGCTGAGATTCCAGTAAAAAGCTGATATGATTAGACGAAGAATGCTGAGGTGTCACTCCACAGTTTGCAAGCAAGCGAGAAAATCAATGTCCCCGCTAACAGACACTTCAGGTAAACGCCGCAGAGGACGCCGTCTGTCAGCGGCTCCTTATTCTCCAAGCTGTCGATATGTCCTATCAGGGGCTGATAATTACAGAGGAAACATGGCTGCTCTATGCTGCACAGCTTTATTCAGGCTGCTGGAGGAATCAATACATCTTCAAATTAGCTTCATCCTGTCTGCTCTGGACACCGTGGAGGAAACACTGAGCATCCTCTGAGGGAAGGAGGAACATCGAGGGGTTAAATGTAATCCCATCAGATTCAGTGTGATTCATACAGGAAGAGGAAATATAAAAATAAGAGCCCTCCATTCATATTATCTTAACTTAATGGACTGGGACCTGCATGTGCATCTCCAACATTAACATGATTTGTTATGGTGAGGCAGGATGGCCTGATTACTAGTGCATCTCTCAATTATCAAATCAATTAGGCAGCGAGGCGTATGACCTGTTACTGATCCAGAGAGGACTTAGCTAATGGCTCATAGCACGCCGTGTGGAAATTAACATAGCGGAATAACTGTTATGATTTAAATGAAGCAGGAAAGCAGAAATTATTTATGAAACATGACAATGTCATTACTGCACATGCTGGCTGTTTAACTCGGTGACAGACGAGGCCTTCCCATCCTCAGCACGCCTGTTTGTCTGCTGTATTAACACAGCTGGTCCATCATGATGCATTTACTCCAACATAGGAAAAATCCACATGGCTACCATGGTGGTTTACTTTTAATGAGGGCTGTTGGCAGCAGAAGTGACCATATTTGGTCAAGAGGAAGGAGTGAGGTCAGAGTGAGAGGTCTGCAGATACAAAGGTGTGAGAGCCTGTCCCCACTGTTACTTAATCAGCAGGTAAATTAGCATATTAACCTCTTATGTTTCCTAAAGATGAGACTTTTGTTTTTAGATTTCTTCTTGGACTTTTTTGCTTTAATTAAGAGAGGAGGACTGCAGATAGAGTCAAAAACAGGGATGAGAGACATGCAGGCTTTGTGCCATCACCTGTTTTGTTCCATCTCAAATCCAAACTGCTCCATGTTACATTCAAAATATTTGGTTATGATTGAAAAAAGTGAGAAATTTGGGTCGCAGTTTGTGCTTAAGGACTTGGTGGGTCCTGATGACTACTGTGAAGAGAATCAATAGGAGCATAACTTCCAAAACAACACGATGAGCTCTAGATGACTGAAGGCCTTTTGCACGCCATGGGCGACATAATAGACGGCACAGAACTGTGATTAATCTAGTTTTGATTTCTTCTTTTTTAATTCCTTTTTTGTGTCACAGGACATGACAGCCAATCACGGCTCGATCAGCTGCTCCACACTGACCTGTCAGGTGAGCTCCAGCATGTTGGATACGGTGGTCGTTCTATTGCACACACTCCTACAGTGAGAGCAGAACCATGAGCAGAATCCTCAACTTTAGCAGGAAAACCTTTGAGCACCAGCGACTGTCATAAAGAAGAGCAGGAAGCAGGCCTACCTGGTCCTTCAGCTGACACTGGATTTTTGTTCTTATTTAGCTGCTAGCTGTGTTTGGTGGGGTTGTTATTTATGTGTGTGAGACAGAGAGATAGCAGGAGCAGTTTGTAGCCGTTGAAGCATAAAAAATAAAACAAGACTGAAGCTCAACCTCCGTCTGTGAGACTTTTTGAAGGAAACGCCACTGATATTTGTAAGTCTATCCTGATGTCAACGGTACAGTTTGACCTCTCAGGTTGTGACTGAACAACAAAATGGTCAAAAAGCAGCAAAAAGCTGTCAAGACTAGAAAGAATGGGCAAAAAATAGTAAACAAGTGGTGTTTAATGACAAAAGGCTGTTTAAATGGGAAAAATATGGTGAAAAGGGCAAAAATGGCTAAAAGAAGTGGCAAAAACATAGGAAACTAGTAGTATTCAATGTAAAAGTTCGCTTAAATGGGTAGAAGTGGCAAAAAAAATGTGAAAAAGGGAAAAATGGCCAAAAAAAAGAGGCAAAAATAGGGAAAAAATATGGTGAAAAGGGCAAAAAATGGGATAAAAGTGGCTAAAAGAAGTGGCAAAAACATAGGAAACTAGTAGTATTTTATGGCAAAAGGATGCTTAAATGGGCAAAAAGTGCAAAAAAAATGTGAAAAAGGGCAAAAATGGGGGGAAAAAAAAAGGCAAAAAAATGGCAAATAGAAAAGAAAAAATGGGGAAAAAATACGAAACAAGCGGTTTTTAATGGCAAAACGCAGCTCAAATGGTCGAAAAGTGGAAAAAAAACTGAAAAAAAGGGGAAAATTGTACAAAAAAAAAAAAAATGGCTAAAAATGGGAAAAAAACATGACAAAAAGAAAAGGCAAAAATGGGGCAAAATAGATTCTGTTTTTAAGGTTTTCTGGGGGAATAATATTTAAAATTAAGATATAAAAGAGCCACAGATCATCACAAATAAGCCACATGTGGCTCTGGAGCCACACGTTGAGTATCTCTGGTTTAAACTGAAATCCTACCATGACTGTTTTTACAACCCCAAACTGTATACCAGGCTTTAAGCCGACACTTCTGGAACCTCAAACTTGAGATCTGGATTCCTGCAGCCTGATTTTACCAGAGGCAGAAAGGAAATGAAAAAGGAATTGTGTTTGGCCTGATTTAATCCTCCCAGGCACAACCTGTTTTCTGGGTTTCATGTTTCTCCCAACAAGAATTTAATTTGCTCTTGCTTTTATGATCGTGTTTTGGCTCACCTCTCCTGCAGAGAAAGGTGTGTGCATGTTTTCAAAAAGATTCTGCTGGAGCTCTCAGTCCTCAGAGATGTGCAGCAGAACTGTGCAGACGTGATGCATGTTGTTTTAGAAACCAGGAAGCTCACAGAGTACAGCACTGGAACAGATGAAAATGTATAAAAGTGTTCATTTAATAAAAACAGTTTCATATATTTAGTATTTCTCTGTTTAAATGGGCTCAGAATCACAGCGAGTTAAAAACCTTAAATTAATGCTGCAGAGTGTGAAACAGTGATGCTTTTCTCTGTTCTTCTTCCTGCAGAGATCAGCAGCTCTTCTTTAATTTGAACTCATCTGTAACCAAAGCTGACTAAAAGCTTTAACACAGACCATTTGTTATAAATGATTCATTAAAATCCATGCAGTCTTGTTTTTTGGGCTTTTTATTCCAAAAACATGCACAGTCCTTGTCTACTGCATTGAATGATGTAGAGGATTTGCCTCTGGCAACATGGCGGCGACGCCAACGTCCGGCCAGCCAATCTCCCGTGTCATGTCTCTGCTCAGTGATACGTGAATTTGGATCATAAATTGATTCATTAAAATTAACATTATCGCTGTGGTTGTTAACCCAACAACTCGCACATTTTTTCGTCTACTTGTATTCCCTTACTTGGAGGACTTGCCTTTATTAACATGGCGGCAACACATGGAGAAAACAAAGAAAAAGATGTTCAGTTTAAGTGACTTCTAGTATTAGAAAACAAGATAAGGCGGCGATTTTCCGACTTCCGGTGTGAAGTGGAGGTCCTCCAATGCATCCAGGTACTCTTGGAAATATCTCCACCTTTACACAGGATTATTACAAATTACCAGAGGTGCCGAGATTATTCTGTCCTAAACCAGAATCACAGGGGTAGTGTGATCTGCCTTGAGCATCATTATAAAGTTAAAACCTTCCTCTCTGATAGCAATATTACAAACTGTTATTATCAGAGACCTGTATTTCTGCTGCTGGCAGTGGTGTTGTTGTATATTCCCCCGCGGTCTGTGACTCCAGTAAGTCATGTACACTCATGTGACCCATTTCTCCGTCCCACCAGCTACAGCTAATGACTGTGGCCGCAGAGACTCATCGATTTCCTCTGCACAGCCCCAGAGGCTGCTGGTCCCCGTCCTTCATGACGAGCCGGGGCCGCTCTGCAGCCCGGGGAGGGCGCCTGTCACAGCCTGAGCCCAGGGAGCGTCTGACCAATTCTCATGTCATTTTAATCATGCAGCCGTTCACTCACAGGTTCATTCATTCACTCAAAAGCTCCTTTCACACATGGAGGATGCACTCCTGGAAATTTCTTATGGAGGGAAGGAGGCAGGACATGAGAGAAAGGAGCAGTCTTTACAGCATCTGTAGGATGGCTGATGCTGCTGCAGAGTCTAATGCAAATGTGATTTTCTCCTTTATTCCAGTTCTGTCTTTAATCTGAATTATAAGCACTCAAATTAACCCTCAGGCATCACTTCAATTTACTACCTTTGAAAGCCAAAAATGTCCACTTCCAAAAACTGCTGCCAAAACTTAACAGATTCATGTCTTTTTCTGCTTTTTTTTTTTTTTTTGCATAAATCTCTTAAACAACTTCAACTGTGCTCAAAACTACCAACTATTCAATCATTTTGAGGATTTTAACCCTTTAAATGCCAGTTTGATTACTTAACCCATTGAGTGCCAGCCCTTTTATAAAATGGAAAGTGGCTTGTGCCAGCATTTTTGGCCATTTTGAGTCATCTTTCAAGACCCACAGAATATGTTGTACCATGACTCTGAAAACAGAATAGCTCAAATGAAAGAAGAAACTCTCTATCTCATCATGGATAAAACTGTTTGTTTGCACCTTGTTCCATTCTTGATTTATCTGAAGTGGAATAGAGGCTAGTTTCACCAAAAAGACCACTTTTTTTCTAGAAAGCTGAGAAAAATGCATTTTTGTGAAAGAGAGTCTGTCAAGCAAAGCAGTGATTTGAATGTTATAATTTTGCCTTCAGTGACATAAAAGACATCTGAAAACTGTATGACAAATGTTTTTTATTGTAAAATAAATAAAAATAAATACAAAATAAATACAAAATGCAGCACAATACAACTGGACGGCCGCCACGGGACCTCCGATACGCCCACGTCCTCTCCAGCTTGTGTGTCCCCTGGCACTGCCTGTAAATTATAGACTACAATAACTTTTTTTTGTTTGTTTTTACAATTATAGAGGTAATATAATATATAATATGTTATATATATTATATAATCTATAATATAGAATTTTTTTGTTCCTACCTCTTTTTCTGCCAACAGACGGTGTTGTAGTACTGCATGGGGTTTGCTCTTCTCTCAAGTCTGCTTCTGAAATCACAGGAGAATGAGTGATGGTTTCATTGGATAAATTTGGCTGAATGATCAGTGGGTCTCTAACGCTGACTTACCTCCATCGCTCTGGGACGGAGAACAAGATCCGCTCCGCTCACTCAGCAGCCATTCCTCAGAGTACGGGTCAGAAAAGTCCGTCTCTGAAGTGTCCTCGCTGTATGTATCAAGCTGGCGAGAGGCTGCCTTTTCTCTCCGACACACAGGGGGAAACCTCGCGGCATTCTTTAGCCTCTTGGCCGGCCGAGGCAGATCAATGAACGCGCCGATCTCTTGATTTGCTGTCGGTTTCAGTGAGTTACCGATTTCTCACGCAAAAGTTTAAAGTTTCTTCCAGCTGGTGAAACTGGCCACTTGACTCCCTCTGTTTTTTGGGGGGCCGATACTGAATGTTTTAGAACTTTTAGCTTAGATTACCTCCATCCCGGCGTCTCCACTTCTCTCTGATCTCAGTGGCTTTGATCTACCATCTCTTCCGTGTTCCGACTACGTATCCCAGAAGCCCCAAAATTACTCACAGGGCATGTGAGAGCGCCCCCTTGTGCCAGCTGCCAAAAAAACACTTAGACATATATATATATATATATATATATATATATATATATATATATATATATATACATCAATAGCTCTCAGTGAGTTAAAGTCAATGTTTTTTTTTATGAAAAAAGTGAAAAATTGTGAAATCTTCCTTAAACCAAATGTTGGATGGCTGGGTTATTATTTCTAACTCCAGCTTGGGCATGTCCATGATTGGCTAAAATATTGACTTTGATGTATTTTTAGTTTTTTGTGTAGCATCTGATTTAAAATTTACTACCCTTTCAAGTCATTAAGGACAAAAACATCCTCTTCCAAAAACGGCAATAAAAATAGTATACATTAATATTTTTTTCCTGCTTTTTTGGTCAGATCTTTTGATCAACTTCAGTTCTAATCAAAACAATTGATTATTGAATAATTTTCAGGATTTTAACCCTTTAAATGCCAGTTTGTATAACTAATATGGGGGGGGGGGGGTGTTTAACATGTCAACATGTCAAACATTAACCAAAATATTGACTTTGATGCATTATTATTTTTTGTGTAGCATCTGATTTAAAATTTACTACCCTTTCAAGTCATTAAGGACAAAAACGTCCCATTGACTCCCATTCAAACCACATTTTTTGATCTCATAGCCATTTAATGATATAATCATGCATTCTTTCATGTTATGGTTTCATTTTTGAGAAAAATAGTCAAGTTTTTATATTAAGGACATTTTTGTCCTTAACGGCTTTAAAGTGTAGTAAATTTGTTTCAGCGTTCCCCCGACCTTTTAGAGCAATTGAAATTTGAGTTCAAAAATTAGCCGAGAGAAACTTTGTTGCAAAAACTTAGACCATATGCACTAACAGCCAAAATGGTGAGCAGAGAAAGAGGAAAAATTTGGCCAAATGGACAAAAATGTCCCTAGTGATGCCTGAGGGTTAAAAAATAAAGTGTTGAAGTGCATACGATAATAAAATGTTTAGTAGTCTAGCAGGTGTCTGAAAATATAGAATCAAACCTACAGAACAGCTGCATGCATGTGTTCATCCTGATGCTAGCAGGTGTTCTAACAAACAAACCAGCTTAGTTTGAGCAGCAGATCGATCATTTGACCTCCTCCTGAAGTATGAGCCGCTGCACACTCACACGGAGGAGCAGAGCGAGGTGTGGAAATATTTACAGACAACTATTGACCGTGCTTACAGAAGCACAAACAGAGAAAGAAAAAGTCCGTGACAGTGCGATCAAAGTGTTTCCTCAGGATGGATTAGTGCGACCGTCGTCTGCAGGATTACAGCGCACAGTGAGCCTGACGGACAACAAACCAGCCGCCATCAACACACACGGACTCACTGAAACACACCGTTGTCTGTGTGCACATCCCCGCTGTCAAACATTTCAGCGACGCCTGGCACACCTCGGACTGTCAACACGTCACCGTGTGTGCTGCAGTGAGAGAATTATGTGCTGAGGGTCAGTGCTGAGGAAATCCTCTGGTTGAAACAAAGAGAGAAAAACCAACACCTCGTCACTAGTTTGCTTTAAAAACTTGATCTTTAGATCTGGATTTTGCTGGAATAATCCAGTGGATTATGAGTCGACCTGCTTCATAAAGGCCATTAAATACTTTAGAAAAAAGTTCATTATGATGCCAGTGCAAATTAAAAGTGGACTTTGAGTTCTTGAACTAGAAAAAGGCAACAGTGAGTCCTGATGGAAACCTTTATTAGTGAAGTTATTTGCACAAGCTTGTGTGTCACAGTGCTGTGCCAGTTTGGAGAGATAAAGCTCAACTTTTCAATTCAGCCTCTTGGTAGTGGGTTCATATTTTGGCCTTTATCTGTGGTTTCCTTGTTTTTCGCTGGCGAATCCATCTTGTTAAGCTCCCATCTAAACCGTTTGGGCCCAGTTAGAAAGTGATAGGACCAATCAGCGACGAGGGGCGGCACTTTCAGGCACAGCAGAGTCGTGACGTAAACAAGCAGCAGCAAGAGCTGGTGCAGTTATGGAGGAAGAGATTAGTGTGGATGCTGCTAAAGCGCCAGTTTTATGAGAACTTGACGACATTTCTCCATTAAAAGAAGAAGAAAGAACAGCAGTGAGTTCTTTTCTTTTCAAAAACAACAAAAGGCGGGTACTTACATGTCTAGTTGCCATGGTTGGGGTTATTCCTCAGTAGCTGCGCACGTGCAGCTTGATAGCAGCTACATTACGTGTTTTGTTGCTGTGATTGGCCCGTAGAAGGTTCGGTTGGCCCTCCCCGCTTGGAAGAAAGTTCCGCCCTCCTCCCCTGATGCTCCTCACAGCCGCCAGCTGAGAGGAAGATCGTCCTTTAAGCCACATCCATTTCCTGAGAGGGGCGGAGTCAGACAGCTCAGTAACATTTAAAGCCACAGACACAGAAACAGCTCGTCCTGAGCAGGGCTGAAACAGAGGGGTTTTTACACATGCAGAAATCCAATACTGGAGTGTTTTTGCAGCAACACACATCACAGGCATGTTTGGGAACCTCTGAGACCGATATAAACTTGTCTTGAAGGGGTTAAATATGTGACTTTAAAAGGGAAGCTTTAGTGGGAGGGGGAGAGAAAGGGAGCTGCAGTCACTCTGTCATGTATTTAATCACCTGTTGGAATGGAATGAGTGGCACACATGATGAACACAAAGATCTAATTTTCCTTTAACAACCACCCAGATTACAACAAAATTGACCCCTATGGCCCTTTTTTTTTTTAGTTTTGTGTAAAATTGTGTAAATGTTGTCTTTTTCTTCTTTTTTTTCTATGTTGTTCCAATGCGCATAAAGGAAATAAACATGCGTATACCAAAAACATTCGTGATTGCAACAATTTCTGGGAGCAATAGTATTTTCTGGAAAAATTCCAGGGGTGCCAATACTTTTGTCCATGACTGTATATCAAACCCAAACTAGACTAGGCTTCTGAGCATGCTCCACAGTTTCCTCTGCAGACTTTGATCCAGAAGTTCAGAAGTATAACTGAATAGCAGACAGAAGTCGCTTCATTGTCTGCCTTAGGATGGAACTGTAGAGTGCATTTGTGCAAAAAGAAGCCTAAAGTGTGAATGAAATGCATGCAGCATTTCAGCTTTCTCATGTTTTGACAGCCTGACACGCGTCTCTCTGATGCCGAGTTATATATGAGAAGACAGTCTGTGTAGTGAATCTCTACCAGAATTAATCCTCAATGCCTGGATGATGCTGCTGCACATTTTAATGGTGTAGCAGCAAAGATGTCATTGTCAGCTGCTGGAATAGAGTCTGAATTTATTTTTATGTACCAGTGAGTCCACTACAGTCCACTACGGACAGCTCCCTGTAGGTAATGGTGTCATCAGACTCAACTGAAGCATTGCCTCTAAAGGGTGCTGGATAAGTGCGCTGTGATTGGTGTGGTTAGTTAAATCTTCCTGTTTAAGGTTAAAGCATGCAGCCCATGAACATGATTAGATGCATTCACCATTCCATGATAATGCTCCTCTGGACCTCCACTCTTTAATGCATATTAAACAGCTACTGCGTGTCTGTCAGAGATCAAATCAAGGCGCAAATCAAGTTGCCTGTGATTTTCTGTTCATCCCAGAAGAATGTAAATTTCAGCTGATTTTGTTCAAACAAACTTTAAGCCTATGGGATGAATTTCACATGATTTATTATTACGTATTCCACCTGGCAAGACAAAACAAAGAGCTGTGTGTTTCTGACTGCTAATGCTCTTCTGTGTTATGTGTGGGCAGGAGCCATGCACTGCGGGCTGCTGGTAGTACTGAAGCCGAATGTTGGCCGCGCTCCAGGTGGATGGAGGCTGAGCGACGCCTCGGCGCGCTGAAATATTGATTGAGAAAGATGAAGCAGCCGCGGGCCATCGGCTGCATTTGGACAAAGCATGCAGGGAAAGTTCGAGCCGTGCATCTGTGTATCTCGGTGAGCATTTTCACGCCACAGCTTCTGACGAGCAGAGGTTTGGTTGAGTGCCACCCTCAGACTGCTTCGACATGGGCCCCCTGCCTTTACATTTCCCACCCTGTCAGCTCTCATTAACATGAGATCCTCCTCAGACATCTTTATGAGCATGTCATTCACACAGCTTCACTGGCGGCCATGTTCTGCAGCCTGATGCCTGTTCACTGGTACTCTAAGAAGAGTGGAGATACTGAGACAAGACCGAGGAAGAATGCTCTTGAGTCCAAGACAAGACCAAGACATTCAAACCGGTTTCGAGTCCTACAACATTACTCTTATGTCTGTGGATTGAGAGTTGAAGGATGCCAAAAGTTGAAAACATAAAGGAAGCAGGAAACAACTAACCCAACACATCAGATAGTCTGATTTATATATTCTCATTGCATGAATAGATTTGACATTCATCTGGGAAAGCTCCCAAAGAAAGTGTTTGGGAAGGGGCAGGACTTTTCAAAATATTCTCGAAAGGTAATTGTAGGAACTTTCTGTCTGTCACATTCACAACGAACCAATCAGAGACTGTTTAGCCTAGACAAGCCACGTGTGGGCATGCGCTACTCTTGAACTGACAGGCTACGACTGCTGTAGATTGATAATGGCGGATTCTTTGTGAATCAAATTGATGCCAAGGTTGGTCGGGGACGTGCAAAAACATCTCCTCTGCAAAGATAAGCTTTCAGTGTTGCTCTTTGCTCTTGTTTTAAAAAGAAATGTGGTCCACTTCCAATTAAACTGCTGCTACAGCCGAGCTAATGGCGACCACAGCAGCAACCATTGGTTACACCGGCAAACCCCGCCCCCAGTGATCACAAACTCATGCTGAGGCAGGGTGGGAGAGTTCCAACAAAATTGACGCTGTGGCTAAGTCCGAGCCAATCCCTCCACTAGCAGGCCCTGTATACAAGCACTCACAGGACGGCTATATAATGTTGCGTTCGATTGTACTTGGAATTCGGATAAATCCAACCTCCGAATCAGAAAAGTGCAATAGAATGGCCCTCGAGCTCAGAATCCAAACAGCCTGAGTCGGTCAGAATGATGTGATAGCAAAATGGCGTTGCACACCGTGAGAAGTAAACAGAGTCACTTTCTCCTCAACTTGTACTTTCATGGATGTCTAGTTTAGCATTTGTGTTACTGCAGTACAGGCCTCTGCACAGCTCGCTTTGATGCCCGTATAAGTTCAACGATGAATGCAGGAATCCCCTCGCTGGTGCGTTCAAGTCATACTTACAGCATATGACGTTTCTCTTTCTCGCTCTCCCTCAAGTAGCGAATATATTTCCCGTTAGGAATTTTTGATCCTCCAAAAACATCCAAACATCAGCTTACTGCAGCCGGCCATGTTTTTCTGAGGCTTTTGCAAGCAAATGTATTTACCTCGGAAGTCGGAATTTCTGACCCAGATCTTTCCGAGTTCCGAGTACAATTGAACGCAGCATAACTCTCACAAACTCATGCTGAAGCAGGTCAGCAGGAGAGTGAAAACATCCTCATCATCATGAAAAGCCTTTAGTGTTGTTTTTATTCTTTATTTCAAACTGAAGCTCAGTCCAGCTTGGGTAAAACTGATGATATGCTAAAGCTAAAGGTTATCACTGCAGTGGAGGCAGCCGTGAAACCCCGTCCATAGCGCAACTCTGAAAGTAGAGTCACTCAGTCAGTCAGTCACAAGCTGGGTTTCCATTACACTTGGAAATGCACAAAATCGAAATGGTGCAATAAAAACACGGTGATGGAAACACCTGAATTTCAAAAAAAACTCTAAGATATCACTAAAAAGTTTTTACTCTTTCATGAGGAGGTTTTTCAGGCATTAAAATATAGAAATATATCACAAAAGTGTAACGGAAACACTTTTTCCACATTTACAAGTCACGGGACGTGGCGTACGGTGTCACATGACCAGTCACTCCGATACAACTTTGCGCGGTTCGTGTGGACAGAAGAAGAGACGAGACTTTTCTTAACATCATTCTCATACCCTTATACGTGGCTTTGACCATACATACGGACTTTACCTCTGAACTATCATCCGTTGCCTTCGTCTTTTGTTCAAAATTATCAAGTCAACCGCCGTAGATGTAACCAAAACCGTACCAACACGCAACAGGTTTTGAGCATCAAGCTTACCTGCAGCGGATTCACGCAAGATGAGATTTTACGAGAATTGCAAGGCCTATGCCCAAAACTCCCTTCGATGGAAACGCATTCAAAGCGCAATTGTACTTAATCGAAATTTAAGAAATATCGCTTTTATTTTGCAAAAACTGTAATGGAAACCCAGCTACAGATCCATGTGTAGGGCTGACCTCGGCAGTCAGCCAAATATCTGCTTGGGAAATGCTGTCCTTATTTTTTAAGGGGCACTGAGATGGAAATTAGGGGCTTTAATACCCTTAAGAATGGTCTAGAATCAGTCACAGCGTAGCCCCTTCTCTAGTGACCCATTTTAAACGGGACTTTAATTCCAGTGTTCCTTCTTCTAACGCTGTTTGAGCTCAGTGAGGAGATAATTATGTGGGAACAATTGGTGTAGTGATTCAAATCAGAGGGAGCTGTGTTTGTCAGAAACACTGAATGGAAGGTTAATTAGACCTTGTCTGTGTGTTCATGTGCCTCCATGTGCTGCTGATGCTGCTGCTGCTGTGTATTCCTCCGAGTCTCCGTGTTCAGGCCCTGAACGTTCACTCCAGTATGGGAGCCCAGTGAGTGACACCCTCTCTCCGAGCGCTGTGAGCGCCTCTCTCTGTGTCTTCAGTCGGAGCTCCACTGAGCCTTTGATTCATTTTTTAATAGGGCCCTGAAGCTGGGGCACCACGCTGCCTGTTTTCTGCTCTCTCTCTCTTTTAAGTCAACACTTTTACCTCTTCATCCTCCACCTCTTCCTCGTGCCTGCATGGAGACCTCCATATACTCCATGTTTGTCCGAGTGGAGCTCTGCGCCCCTCTGTGTCCTGCTTTCATTTCAAACTGTACACAAAAATCCCTGAAGTCTGGCTCTGATGTGTCGGAGCATGTTCTCTGTATGTAAATGACGGGAGCGCAGGAAAGTATCAGCTGGAGTCGCCGTCATTCGCGGGCCCGTGCTCGTCTCCTTCCATCTCCTCTGAGACGGAGGAGACCGCAGAGGAGGAGGAGGAGGAAGGCAGCCAGCCCATCATGTCCCACTCGTCCTACTTCTCCCTGCGTCGCCCTTCCCCCTCTTCCTCTCATCCGTTTTTTTCTCCTGGAGTCTAACGCCCACGCCGGAAGTGTGTAGTCTTTTTTCTGCGTGCTGTTTTCTCTGCATGTAAACAAATGGAACATCCACAGAACAAGAGCTGTCGAGCGTGTCCACGCTGTGTGTGTGTATGTTGTGTTGTGTGTCTGTGCCGTGTTGTGTGTGTATGTTGTGTACCCACGCTGCGTTGTGTGTGCATGTTGTGTTGTGTTTATGTTGTGTTGTGTGTCTGTGCCGTGTTGTGTGTGTATGTTGTGTGTCTGTGCCGTGTTGTGTGTGTATGTTGTGTACCCACGCTGCGTTGTGTGTGCATGTTGTGTTGTGTTTATGTTGTGTTGTGTGTCTGTGCCATGTTGTGTGTGTATGTTGTGTTGTGTGTATGTTGTGTTGTGTCTCTGTGCTGTGTTGTGTGTCTATGTTGTGTACCCACTCTGCGTTGTGCGTCCATGCTGACGCTGTGTTGTGCGTCCTCGCTGTGCAGAGCGATGCTGACAGGCTCATCGTGCCAGCTCAGCCTCATCGGAGTGACACTGACATCGCTGTGACTCCTTCAGCTACCATCAATGCCACATCGCCTCCAGAGGGGGCCGGCCCCGCCCCCCACGCGCCTTACTGGATGCTGTCTAGTTATATTGCCTCTGCAGGCCCCCCCTCCTCAGTGCCTGGAGGACTCAATGCTTGCACATTTGTGCGAGGAAACTTACAAGAGACCCTGTTTTTTTGTCCATGTTTCTCCTCTCTGAAACATTTTTCTTCTTCTTCTGTGTTGGAGACTTTCCTCCAGGATATTACCAGTAGTTTTTTTTGTTTGTTTGTTTGTTTGCAGCTTTTGTGAACTTTCTTGTTTAAAGGTTAATCCCAGATCAAATCGATGCCGTTCGCGTTGGAAACTTGTAATTCTAATTCCAAGGTCAGGCCATTTTTTTTCTGTTATGATGGTCACTGTGTCAGATGGATCTGCCTGACTCCATGTCCAATCCAGTTCACAAAGCTCCATTCTAAAACATCCGTGCCAAACCAATCATTGGAGGAGAAAGGTGGTAGATGCAGGTGAGGTTACGCTGCAGTGGAAGCCAATAGCAATGGCTGCCATCGGCTGAGATGTAGCTAAAGAATGGGAGCCGTTTCAGACCTCTATAGTGCAGCATTTTGGGATTATCTGGTGCAGACCTCTACAGTTGGGCGACTCTGACAGTGATAATACCAAAGTCAGAACCAGAGTGGCATACTGAATGTAGGTTTTCACTCACAGTCAGAGGTAATGAAAGTGGCTATTTGTCACAACAGCAAAATTTTATGAAAAAAAACATGAATTTACCAAGGGAGATACAAATTAAGCATAACAAACCCAAAACTTAAAAAACCCAAAGAGGGTTAGGTACCCAAACCCTAGAGGTGAGGGTAAATCCTGTTTTATGTTTGACGCATCTGCGAGGTCGCGAGTGTCCGTTTGTCGAATGTTAAGGGGTCCTGTATGGCCAATTTTGGCTGGCCACACACATCCCCGAAATTCTTACAAACACGGAGATTAAACACGCTACAGAAGTGATTCTTGAAGACACTGCCCCCTAGCTTTTTGGAGAATATCAGTTTGTAGTGAAGAGGAAGCCAGCGCTAGGTACAAATGTACCAGACATTTCCACATCATGATTCCGCATCAGTTTATGTCTGTGCGGCCGTCAGCACGGAAAACATAACCGAGCCTTAAGAAGAAGAGGGATAGGATAAAAAATAACACAACACAAACTAGGGAAAGGGTTAAGGTTAGGCACTCAAACCATAAGGGTTAAGGTTAGGGTAAGAAGGAGACGGATAGGATAAAAAATAACACACCACAAACTTAGGACAATAGTCTCAAAGAGGGTTAGGATTGGGAGCCTAAAGCATAAAAGCTTAGGGTTAGGGTAAGAGGGATGAACTTAAAAATAACACATCACAAACTAAGGACTAAAACCCAAAGAGGGTTGGGGTTAGGCACCCAAACCCTGGAGTTGAGAGTAATGAGAGGGGGATAGAATTAAAAATAACACATCACAAACTAAAGAAAACCTAAGGGGGGTTAGGGTAAGAGAGAGAGGGATAGAATAAAAATCAACACCACAAACTAAGGCAAAAACCCCAAAGAGGGTGAAAACGTCACCCTCCGCCCCTAGGTCGTGTCGCCCCATTGTAAAGGTCTGCACCAGAAGACGTTCTGGCCAAATTTATCAACACCCTGAGGTTTCTGCTTGAGTCTCAGCCTCGCTGAAGAGGGATAACATCTCTGGCTGATAGACTTCTCATTGTTACAGCTCATTCCTGTATCCCTCCGCCACAGACGAGCAG
Organism: Cheilinus undulatus; assembly: GCF_018320785.1. Lineage (NCBI taxonomy): Eukaryota > Metazoa > Chordata > Actinopteri > Labriformes > Labridae > Cheilinus > Cheilinus undulatus. The sequence goes on from NC_054875.1 coordinate 2,282,189, forward strand.
TCAGTCCTGCGTGAGTCACCCACAGGTGCCCACAGTCTTTATGCCCACACAGGCCCGATGAAAGCTGCCCACAGCCACAGGCCTCCTGTTCACTCCTCACGTTCAGAGAGGTCTCGCCCCGTCCACAGAGCTACGCACGCTCCGTCTTCATGTCTCTGACTGCGCCGAGCGGCTGATGGAATGACTCATAAAGCAGAGCGGGAGGACGCCTTCACAGCAAGATCATCCTCAGAGTCTCTGCACAGTGTTTTCTCTTTACGTTCACTTCACAAAGACTGGATGAGACAATAGAGACCAGTGACCCACAGGACAGGCGCTCTATATGAATGTTAGCTTTTATTCATCCTACAGACAGAAAACCTACTTAAACCTCTCAGAATGCTACAGGATATCCTCTGGTCCATGTTATTATGCATGTACTGTTTTTGTTCCTAAATAGTCAATAGCAGGGATGTCAGACTCAATCACAGCAGGGGCCCAATTCTGAATTTGGGTCTGACCTGAGAGCCTAACTGGGTCAAAATTTCCCATAAACTGTCAACCTCATCTTCACCAGTAATGACTTAGCAGGGAGAAAAGCATAACATTGATGATAAATGATTGAGTTTTAACAAAAAGTCAAAGGTTTAAATCATGATCTTTAACAGTTACAGTACTAAAAAAAAATCTTAATCATGAGTTCAAAAGGTCCAAATATGAGATAAGTTTCAAAATTATGAGTTTTAAATGGTCAAAATATGACATTAATTTCAATATCATGAGTTTAAAAGGTCAAAATATGAGATACATTTAAAAATCATGAATTCTAAAGGTCAATTATGAGATAAAAAATGTAAAAATTTGAATTGAAAAGGTCAATATTTGGGATTGAAATTTATATTTAGGAGTTGAAAATGTCAAAATATGAGCTAAAAATTCTAAATTAAGAGTTTAAAAGGTGAAAATATGAGATAAAATTAAAAATCAAGAGTTGTAAAGGTCAAAATATAGGATAAAAATCCAAAATATGAGATGAAATTTAGAATATTGTTATAAAGGTCCAAAGATGAGCTAAAAATTGAAGTTTTTTAATAGAAAAGGTTAATATTTGCAATAAAGATTCAAAGTTAGGAGTTCAAAATGTTAGATAAAATTCAATTTCATGAGTTTAAAATGTCAAAATGACTTAAAAATTAAACTTGTGAATCTAAATGGTCAAAATATGAGATAAAAGTAAAAATCTTTTCCACATTCCTGACTTTTTATCAAACTATTGTAACTCTTTACTTTTTATAATTCTTATGACTCAACAAGGACATTTTCAATCATCAGTGTTCAGTTTTCATTGTTATACTTGAGGAAATCTGCAGGCCTCATACTGGTGGACCAGACCTCCTACTGGTGAGCCAGTTAGAATAAAAATACGATATGATCTGGTGGGCCGGGTATAACTGTGCCACGGGTCAGATTTGGCCCCCGGGCCTTGAGTTTGACACCCCTGGTCTACAAAATTGGCAGTCAAGAGGATTTTTCATTCCTCTGCAGTTATATTGTATTCCAGGAAATTACCAATGTGAGGATGACGGCATTTTATTGCAGAATTACTTAAGATGCAATGTTCCAAATTATTTTGCAGAGTTTCAAAACACTCAATAGTTTCTAAAGGACTGAAAACAGAAATCTGTTGTGTTTTTTACATTAGGAGGTCATTTTTCTCAAATCAAAGCTATTTCAGTCAAACTCATCTTTGCAGATCAAGCAGCAATGAGCAGAATGCATGTAGAGATATCTGCTGTTCCCTTAAACTGCAAAGCTGAATGACTTCTGCTATCAAAAGCTCCAAAATATCACATTCAGAGGAGTCGGCAGCAGCTGTCTCTGCAAAAATCCACATGCAGCCTTTTCTAAAGATGTTTTTATGAATGTACACGGGACATGTTTGTAACGTGCTTGGTGCTTTTATGTGAGAAAGATCCCTCAGGGTTATGATGCTCAAGGAGCACTTTGGTAGGACTGTTTTCACACTGCTTTCTTTCTTACCTTCTTTTCAGGAGGAGGAGGGGGACAGTGAGTCACCAAATTAGCAAACGTTTTATTTGACCTTGGAAGAACAGCGTACCAATACAACCCAGGAGTAAAAGAGTGAGTCACTTGGAGAAGCATGCGTTCATGGCCGCTCAGGAATCCCTCTGGTGCACAAACAGCTGTGTTTCAGGCGTCTCACCTGGAGGAGTTGACCTGCTGCTCTGCAGAATGAAAAGATGATCATGTTCCAACCAGAAATATCAGCAGAGAAATTATGAGAGTTCTACTGGGAGATGGTACAAGTATAAAAACGGATGCATGCAGTTTAACATTTGTTTTGGAGTTTTTGTGGATGGTGAAGGAAAGAAGGGAGAGAGAGTAGGGGTCGGCGTGCAGACAGGACTAGTTTCCATAACCAGCAAGTCATCAGCGCCTCTGCTAATGTACAAGTCAAACAGAACTTCTGTCTGGTGTTTTCATGCCTCAGTGAGGTGTTCATGTGCCTCTCAGTCAATTAGAATATCATCAGAAAGTTGATTTTTTTCAGTAATTCAATTCAAAAAGGTAAACTCACATATTGTATAGATCCATTACACACAGCTTGATATGTTTCAGCGTTTCTTTCTCTTAAATTGGATGATTATGGCTTACAGAAAATCAGAATATGACTTAAAACCAATAAAACACAGAAAAGTATGAATATTTGCAGCTCTCAGCACTTGGTCTGGGCTCCTTCTGCATGAATTTCTGCAGAGATACGGCAGGGCATGGAGGCAATCAGCCTGTGGCACTGCTGAGGTGTTATGAAGCCCAGGTTACTCTGATAGAGGCCTTCAGCTCTTCGGGTTTGTTGAGTCTGGTGTCTCTCATCTTCCTCTTTAAAGTCCCCCAGAGATTCTCTGGGTTTAGGTCAGACCAGTTTGCTGGCCAATCCAGCACAGAGGTATCCATGGTTCTCAGACCAGGTTTTGGTACCGTTGGGAGTGTGGGCAGGTGCCAAGTCCTGCCAGAAAATGAGGGAAGCATGAAGCGCTCTAAAACTTCCTGGTAGACGGCTGCGCTGACCTTTGACCCGATAAAACAAAGTGGATCAGCAGCAGCAGATGACATGGCTCCCCAAATTATCACTGACTGCGGAGGCTTTACACTGGACCTCAAGACCTGAAGGATTCTGGTCCTCTCCTCTCTTCCTTCAGTCTCTGGGACCTGGATTTCCAAATAAAATGCAAACAGTGCTTTCATCTGATAGGAAGACCCTGGACCACTGAGACCACAACAGTCCAGTCCTTTTAGTCCTTAACCCAGGTCAGACTCCTCTGACATCTCTGGTTCGAGAGTGGTTTGATACAAGGAATGCAACAGTTGTAGTCCATGTCCTGGATCCTCTCAGGGCTGCAGTTATCCCTGCTGCTGGTGCTCCTTTAGAGTCAGCTCTCCATGAATGTGCTTGGATTCAGCTCTTCTTTAGCAGTGACCTTCTGTGGCTTTCCCTCCTTGTGGAGGGTGTCAGTAATCGTCTTCTGGACATCTGTCCAGTCTGCAGCCTTTCTCATGATTGTGTAGCTACTGATCCAGACTGAGAGACCACTTAAAGGCTCAGGAACCTCTGCAAGTGTTTGGAGTTGAAAGCTGATTAGAGTGTGACACCATGAGTCTCCAATGTTAAACTTTTCACAATATTCTCATTTTCTGAGATATTGAATCTTGGGTTTCCATTGACTGTAAGCCATAATCCTCAAAATTAAAAGAGATAAACACTTGAAATCTATCAGTGTGTGTGGAACGAATCTATAGAATATATGCAAAAATCTCATCCTTGAGTCTGAGTGAGCGTTTGTGTAAAGTTTGAGGAAAATTCCTGAAAGCATTCTTAAATTTCACCTTCACAAGAACGGTCCAGACTGACTCCAACAATAACACCTCCAGCCATGCTTATCACAGGATAGAAATATCACATCATCATGGTAAAGATGGGCTGCAAAACACTGAAAGATGCATTAAAAACAGACAGATTATGATTAAAGTATGCAACAAACCAAGAGAAAAGATTTAAGATTTTAAAAACCACTCCTGCCAATCGTTTAGACATTTTACACCCATTTTTTAATGGAAACAGTTCAAGCTTTTCCATGTCTTTATTTGCCCTCTCTGACCACAGCAGATGTGACCTAACTGTACTTTTGGATGACATCTTGAAGTTTCAGAGATTTTATCATGCGTCCTATGACTCCTACACTAGCGTGGATCTCTTTCATATCCAAAGACAGCTGCCATGTTGTTTTTATAATTGGAGGTCTTAGCAGCAGAGCTCAGTGACCCGGCGGCTTCTGTCTGGATTGTTGTTCGTCCTTAAACCTCCCACGCTCCTTGGACACACACATGACCTCCTGAACTCCAACGCTGATGATCGATTTTTCTAAAGAATATTTTTGCAAAAGATGAATTCAGCACAGCTGTTTCTAAATTCTATACTGCATACTAAGTCCTAATGGAGCGAAGTGAGTTCCACTAAACAGCTTGACACAAAGATGTCAGTTTGCACATTCAGTATTGATAGACATTCTGACCTGCAGTTTAAAAGATATTGAATATTTCTGAGGTCTTTCAGGGATCGTGGCATGTTTGGCCTAATGATTTCTAATGTTATGTTCGTTAACATCAGATAAATGTGTTTTTTAATGTTAATTTTAAGGAGCACGCGTATAAAACCGCAATAGACCGGGGGTTTAAAGTGTAGGAGAGTGAATGAGCCCGGTGTCTGCACAACAGCTGAATGACAGGGTGTCAAAAATGCACATTTTTACCCTGCTTCAAATTTAAATATCTTAGTCTCATCTTTCACAAGATTTTTATTTCATCTGCATCTTTTTAAACACATCTCATTCTTTTCAGCACGCAGTCAAGAAGCCTTCATTTAATAATGTAGGATTAAGAAAACAGGCAGAAACACAGTTGCACTCAGAAAGCTCTGTCCGTATCCATATGCATTCCAAACACAGAGCATAAATGAGTTTAAACTAGGGTGTATGCTCCAGCCTCGACTGGACTCAGCAGAGAACCAGTCTGTCATAATGTAGTGTTTAAGTGTCCATCTCTGCTGCCTGCTCTCATCTTCACCCTAACGTCTGGGTCCTTCCAGCCTGCCTGTGCTGATGGCATGTTGGCCTCCTAAGTGGACTGGCAGAGGAAGTTGTTTATCCACACTGGAGCCAAGATGATCATAGGTACTCTGTCTGGGAGATCAGCCCTGGTTTTAGACTGTCTGGTTGTGGTCCAGCTGCCTGAAGGAGTCTAAGGGCTTCATCAGGTCAGAAAGAAGAACATTCAGAAGAATCGTTCCATCATTTTTATCCAGCATTTTCTTACACTGGTAATGTGCAAAAGAGCATGTGGGATCCTGCTCTGTGCAACAGTACCCAGGCCTGCCTCCTGCTTCGGCTGGGCCCCTGAAAATCTCAAATGGGCCCTGCCATTTTTAACCACTTTTTGCACTTTTTGGCCTTTTTTTATTGCAATTTCTGCAACATATTTTTGCAACGTTTTGCCTACCATTGCCATTTTTATGCCACCTTTAGCTAACCTTGCAAAACAGATGGATTTGCCCATTTCCATGTTTTTACTCACAGGAGAATCCATCTGAACAGACTGGGACCAGTCAGGAGACAGAGGCAGTACTTCCTGGTGCGGCGGAGGCGTAATGTATGCAAGCAGCAACAAGAGGCCGGTGCAATTATGGCGGAAGAGATTAGCGTGGATGCTGCTAAAGCGCCAGTTTTATCAGAACTTGACGTCATTTCTTTGTTTAAAGAAGAATAAAGAACAGCAGTGAGTTGTTTTCCTTACGGAATGATGTTTTTGTCCTTCTCCAGACTGGATTCGGCTGGAGTCTAATCATCACGTTTTGTTGCTCTGATTGGCCTATAAAGACGTGACAGACAGGACCTTCATCCAATCATCCTCAGAGTTTTTTTCAAAGGCTCTGTCCTTTCCCAAACACTGTCGATGGGAGGTTTTAAATACATCCATCTGTCAGGTTAACTGTTGCTCTTTTTTTTTCTTTCTTTTCTTTTTACTGTGTTGCCACTTTTTTCCTGATTTGTCCATTTTTCACCCATGTCTGTCACTTTTTAAACCACTTTAAGCCCTTTTTCACCCATGTCTGTCACTTTTTAAACCACTTTAAGCCCTTTTTCACCCATGTCTGTCACTTTTTAAACCACTTTAAGCCCTTTTTCACCCATGTCTGTCAATTTTTAAACCACTTTAAGCCCTTGTTCACCCATGTCTGTCACTTTTTAAACCACTTTTAGCCCTTTCTCACCCATTTCTGTCACTTTTTAAACCACTTTTAGCCCTTTTTCACCCATGTCTGTCAATTTTTAAACCACTTTAAGCCCTTGTTCACCCATTTCTGTCACTTTTTAAACCACTTTAAGCCCTTTCTCACCTATGTCTGTCACTTTTTAAACCACTTTTAGCCCTTTTTCACCCATTTCTGTCACTTTTTAAACCACTTTAAGGCCTTTCTCACCTATGTCTGTCACTTTTTAAACCACTTTTAGCCCCTTTTTGCCCATTTCCAACTTTTTGCCTACTTTAGCTGCTTTTTGCCCCCTTTGTCCTTTTTTGCCAGTGCCTGCTGCATTTAACCCATTTTTTATGCAAATTTCTGCCAGTTTTTTATCACTTTTTGCCCATTTATGCTGCTTTTCATGCATCTTTGCATTGCTTTTGCCTATTTCAACCCATCTTTGCCACTTTACACCCACTTTCTGATGCTTTTCAGAATTATTCACTGTATTTCCTAAAAAGTAGTCCCAGTTTTTTTTTTTTTTTTTCTGGCATCCTGTCCTTTGTACACGTCATGGCCTAGCTATGAATGATCATTGATCATGATCATTACTTTCCTAATAGTTGAGTGCATCCATCCACATCATTACCATCTCTGATAAAAAAAAAAGGTGATTCTGTTTGAATTAAAGAGTTTTACATGTTGAGAAATTTGTTGTAAATTTCACTACAGCATTAATAAAGGAAATTAATGTTTATTGTTTTGATAAGATCATTCAGGTTAAAAATAAAAATAAAATATGATTATTACAGCTTAACTTTATAACTGACTGTGATTTTGCTGACCTCCATGGACCCCCCGTTTGGCCCCTAAAAAGCTCTCCCCTTAACCTCCCTTATCCACAGCCTTACAAACATTATTGTGGAATTTGCGTCCACAGCTGCCTTACTAAAAATTAAAACTGTGTATTTTGTATTTTCTAAACATGTTTCTGCAGGGGGAACCAAAGAGAGGACCATATTTTAGTCTCTGATACTCTGAAGGCTTAAATCTGGTGTTTTTACACCTGTGAGCTCTTACCTGCAGCTCAGGTGTTTGCAATTATCTGCCAGATACTTAAGGGAGAACTGTGCACCAAATATGGCATTTTTTACCATTGCTCAGCTTGTTTTTCATTTTTAATTCCCATGTTTTAGCAGTAAAACTGCTTTAAAAAGCCAATCAAGCAGAGGCTCTTTTCAGGAAGCGTTCCTTTGTTTCCCCTTGGTTTTAGAGCCAGATATCTGCGGTGTGACAGAAGGAGAGGTGGAGGTGCTTAGCATCTTATGATCAACTTGATCCAAAACTGCTTCATTGATTGTCTTATTTTCTGAAAACCATTAGGAGCGTTTGTGATCTCCACCTCAGGGCCTCTGTGCCTCCGTTCCCCTCTGAGTCCCATCATGTTTTTAGTTTTAGTTTCAAATGAATTAGCACAGCTGCATCCCTGAAATTAAACTGAATTCCCTCATCATATCCTGAAGAGACATTTGCAAACATAAAAACAAAATTAAAACAGAAACCTTCAAGAAAGGTGATGCAAAAACAAAATAAGAAAAATGCATTCCTGCCATAACACTGCTTCTTAACAAACTTTTTTTTTTCAGAGGAAACACCAGCAGGTCAGAAACTGAGCTTGCAGTCCACAAACAGACAAATAATTTTCACCAAAACATTACCTCTGAGAAAAAGCTTAGAATAACAGCCAAGGGTGCTAATCCAGCACCCTTGAACCCAGAGAGTGGCCCCTGATAAACCCAGAGAATGGACCCTGATAAACCCAGATAATGGATACCGATAAACCCAGAGAATGGACCCTGATAAACCCAGAGAATGGACCCTGATAAACCCAGAGAATGGACCCTGATAAACCCAGATAATGGATCCCGATAAACCCAGAGAATGGACCCTGATAAACCCAGAGAATGGCCCCTGATAAACCCAGATAATGGATCCCGATAAACCCAGAGAATGGCCCCTGATAAACCCAGAGAGTGGCCCCTGATAAACCCAGAGAATGGACCCTGATAAACCCAGAGAGTGGCCCCTGATAAACCCAGTGAACGGCCCCTAATAAACCCAGAGAATGGACCCAGAGAATGGACCCAGAGAATGGCCCCTGATAAACCCAGAGAATGGCCCCTGATAAACCCAGAGAATGGACCCTGATAAACCCAGAGAATGGACCCTGATAAACCCAGATAATGGATCCCGATAAACCCAGAGAATGGACCCAGAGAATGGACCCTGATAAACCCAGAGAATGGACCCTGATAAACCCAGAGAATGGCCCCTGATAAACCCAGAGAATGGCCCCTGATAAACCCAGAGAATGGACCCTGATAAACCCAGAGAATGGCCCCTGATAAACCCAGAGAATGGCCCCTGATAAACCTAGAGAATGGACCCTGATAAACCCAGAGAATGGCCCCTGATAAACCCAGAGAATGGACCCTGATAAACCCAGAGAATGGCCCCTAATAAACCCAAAGAATGGCCCCTGACAAACCCAGAGAATGGGACCCTGCTGTTATTGGCCAGAGTCCACAGGGACTTTTTGGATCATTCAAATCTATGATGATCTTATTCACTCTAGGCCCCTTTTACACATTAAAATTACATGTTTGAATCTTAAATAGTTCTTTACACACCTATGAGGACTATTTTTATATGCCTTATTATTTATGAGGTCCCAGACAACTGCCTGTGTTTACCTGATGGTAGAACTGTCTATCTATGAAGTTTTTAAGTGTTAAATTTTGAAGAGATAGTAAACATTCAGAATTGTATGCCTTACTCCAACAGGACTTCTTTGAGAAGCAGTGTATGCTGAGACTGGATGGGCTGAAACACGGTGTACCAAAAGTGAGACAAAGGAAGTGACGGGTGGAAGGAAGTACTATGAGTTCAAACTATCCCATTATTATCATCAATAATAACAGTAAGAGAGGAATGGCTAATTATAGTGAGTGTAGCAGTGAAAGTCGAGCACATATCAGCACTCTAACATTTCCATCCACCCATCAGCGCGGATCAGTTCTGCTTCTGGCTCCACGGTGATTTCTGGTTGGCTGGGGAAGCCCGGCTTGTTATCCGTCTCTGGGTGACACGGTGGCGTCCCATCACTCTGACATCCTGCAGGGCGGACTGTGATGGCAGCTGATGTGATGTGCCGAGCGGCTGGATTGACAGGCAGAGTGCCTGAGATGCTGATCATTTTTGTCAAGCTGAGACAGTAAAATGCTGCAGCGACCCATAAATATTGAACCTGCCTACAGGCCAATGACCTGCACCGGCTGAATGTGGCCTTTCTGGCGAGGCAAGTGGATGTTAGTGTGCGCTTGTGTGTGTCGGTGTGTGTGTGGCGGAGAGAGATGAGTGCATTAAGCTGCAGAGAAAATGTCCGTTCAGAGCAGAAAGGGGGGAAAGGTCACGTCTGCTGTATTCGCAAGATGTTTTCTAGGAGGAATAATGTAAAAATAAACAGCAGCAGCACATACTTCACATTCATATCCCACTTATACAAACAGGATTGCAAATTAGATGCTAAAGCTCCATTTACTGATGTGTTTTTTAGACAGCCATCCATCTATGGTGTCAGCATTCACTGGTAGAGAAAGAATAAAATGCACTGCAAAAACTCCAGTCTTGGCAGTTTATGCATCTGATTTAAGATAAAATATGTAATTTCAATTATTTCAAGCTAAACTTGGCCAACAAGTGCATATCAGCGTTTTATTTTAAGGCATGCAGAGCCAAATAAAAGGCTTGAATGACCTATAAAAGGTACGAAAATTTACTTATATCCTTACTCATATATTCATATCTAATTTCTTATTTCAAGTCACTGAACAGGTGGAAGCAGCAAAGAAAAGAACAGATAGTGCCAGAGGAAAACTGGATCAGCTATACCACCAACAGAAGCAATGAAAAGCCCAAGGCTGGGTTGCTATCTGAGTCTTTTGGACTTGAAGAAGAGTCACTTCTACCTCGGATTGCTCATGAACTTCATCGGGACGTAGCTGACTGTTGCTTTCCACAAACATTTGCCGTGCTAACGTTAGCCGACTCTGTGCTAGTATAGGCTTACCCCCAATTTCCATATACAGCGTGCGCGCTGTGTAATGCCGTTGAATCGTACCGCGGAGCACTTCGCTCCCTCTCTAGTCTATCAGAGCATTTCCATAGTCGGTGCTCCAGACCGGCAGCGGTGCGTGCCTGGACTGACACTTCGCCCCGCTTCATTTCAGTTACGCTGTAGGTCTACTTTCAGCGCCGGCCGCTGCCAAACCTTGTAAATTTACTGTTGTTCAGAAAGCACCAACCATGGAAGTCATAAGCGTAGAACATCCGGTTCTTTCAAAATAAAACTCAATGCACAGACTCTCGATCGTAAATCATCACTATATCAACATTACGTCTCATCCTGCAGCGAGAGCAAAGGGTCACAGAAAGGTCAGTGGGTCACAGAGCTACAACAGCGCCATTGATGAGGAAAAGTTAACTTTGGGGATATTTAGCCAAAGAATTTTGCATAAAACCACAGATTCTTTGAGCAAACATTAACCTTTTAACTTCCTAATGTACTCAATGGAGGAAGCAATAATATCATGACTTATACCGGAAACGATGATAAATTAACCCCAAAGGTAAAATAGTCCACTGTTGATATACCATTCCTGCATGAACTCGCAGTTCTCCTGTGATCTCTTCCTGCTGATCCAGACTGCGTGTCGCTGTTTCTAGAAATCGGAGGTTAGGCTCTGCTTGAGCTGCACTGTCAAACTGCTGTCAACAGCGAAAGCCTGCACAGGAAAACCTGGGGATTCCAGATTTATTTTTCAAGAGTAAAAAATATTTTACTCAAATTAGTACAATTTACTCTTTTTTTAGTGTGTTTTTTTTACAAGCCTCCACCAGAGTTGGAGTAAAAACACAGAGGAAATTCTGCTGGAGTAAAACTTTAACCACACCCAGTTGGAAAGTTTGAAATCAGCTCCATCACTCATGGATGGTCACAGCTGCAGATAATCCTTAGCAGTCAAGATCTCCACACCTGTGATGAACCTTCAGACACCTGTGTACAGCTAGATAACCTGCCTCTTAAACTTTGAATCTGTGGACTTTTCAGCCATTTTTTTTTTTTTTTGTCTAATTCCATCTGGTCCTGTTTTTTTTTTTTTTTTTTTTTTTTTTTTTTCAGTGCCTCCATCTCTCTGCTGGTGAATCTGCCAATCACCAACCAGCTCACCATCATTTGCAGCATTTGTTGTTGTCAGATAAACTTCTTTAGCCTCACTGCCTCATCTCTCCAAGGCTCTTGTCTGTTCATCCCTGCTGTTTCTGTAATATCAGAGTATTGTCTAATACTTATATACAGGCAAAAAAAAAAAAAAAAAGTCTTTTTTTGGTATGTCATTTCTAGGTGGAAATGCAGCAGGATTTAGAGGAAAGTGTAGCTCTATATAAAGAGGAACAGCAATCTAAGATACAGCTGAGTGTTACACAGTTCTACATGGAGAAAAAACAGTTCCACAATGAGTAGGAGGTATTTCTATAATGAATGAAAAACGGCTCTGAAAGGATGAAATACAACTCTGTAGTGAGTGAAAACAGCTCTATAATGAGTGAACTCCGTTCTGTATTACTCTGTATTCACTATATCTGCTGTAGAGTAGTTTTTATTTTGTACATCATGGAGTACATCATCATCATTTAGAGAGAAACAAAAACTCTTTTAGAGTAAAAATAACAGAAAATAAAACTGGCACCAAATGTTTGATTTTTCAAGTCAAATTTTATTCAGTAAGAGTCAAAATTACTCTGGTAAATTTACTGTGTGTAAAAGTTTCAACTGTTTTTCCATCCATCTTTTTTCTCCTGGACGTCCTCATGATGCGAGGAGCAGAATCCGGCCAGGCCAAAAGACTCTAAAGGAAGCGTTCATATACTCCCACTTCACTACAGTGAAGGCTCAACAGATCACACATACTTCATAAATCTACTAAGATAATAAGAGGGGGGGGGCTATGGAAAAGCAAAATAAAAAGGGGGGGGGGGGGGTGGAGACCAGAGAATGGACATGTGATGATGGCATCTAATAGTAGTAATAGAATCCAAATGACAAGCATCACCATCATCATCATTACTATTATTATTTTTATTATTATTATTATTATTATCATTATTATTATTATCATTATTAATATTATTATCATTATTATTATCATTATTATTATTATTATCATCATTATTATTATTATCATTATTATTATTATTATTGTTATCATTATTATTATTATCATTATTATTATTATCATTATTATTATTATTATCATTATTATTATCATTATTATTATTATTATTATCATCATTATTATTATTATCGTCATTATTACTATTATTATTATTATTATTATTATTTTAATATTATCATCATTATTATTATTATTATTATTATTATTATTATTATTATTTTAATATTATCATCATTATTACTATTATTATTATTATTATTATTATTATTATTATTATTATTATTATTATTTTAATATTATCATCATTATTATTATTATTATTATTATTATTATTATTATTATTATTATTATTATTATTATTATTATTATTATAATCATTATTATTATTTTATTATTATTATATTATTATTATCATTATTATTATTATTATTATTATTATTATTATTAATATTATTATTATCATTATTATTATCATTATTATTTTTTATAATCATTATTATTATTATTATTATTATTATCATTATTATTATTAATATTATCATTATTATTATCTTTTTTTTTTTAAACCATTATTATTGCCATGCTCTTTCCCCTCTCTGCCCCGTTGATTTGTTTCTTTTTAATTTCTTTCCCCATATTTTTTCTCTTTCTTTGTCATTTACTATTGTTTTTTATATCTCCTCCACTTGTACTCTTCCATTACTTATATATATCCTACATCCATACTGCTTCTTTATTCTATTTGATCTTATTTTATTCTCTTTTTTCTCTCTCTTCATGTCTTGAATGTATACATACAACTAAATCCCAGCTTAAACCAACATTTCATACCCTCACCATTCTACGTTCCCCCAAAACAAAGACATTTATGCACACACATAGACATACACTAATATACACACACACTCACAAATTTATACAATCATAGAGCCACACACACACAAAAAAAACATAGCCTTTCAACACCTTCAAATTTAAACCATCAAAATATTATTAGTTCCTGCCTATCTCTGTCTTTGTCTCTGTCTTGTCTTGTTGCAACCGCTTGTATTGTTTGAATTGCAAATGTTTTTTCCCCCATTTGTCTTATTATATCTTGCATTACTCAAAAAAAAAAAAACCAGATCTCACATAGTGCTTTCAGACAGACATGGTTCTGGATCTGGCTCCACTCTGGAGTCTCAGAACCTTGGTGTTTTCTACACCGCGTTCCACATTATTATACAAATGACTTTTTTCTCTGATTTTCTAAATATCAATGCAAATGACAGTCATAATATTTTTGAAGTCATCAGCAGTTAGAGTATAATTCAAATGTTTTTGAACAAACTTCATAATGATAACTATTATTTTTTTAAAAATAAAAACCTCAAAATGCACTTTTCCACATGTTCCACACTATTAAGCAGGCCACAGGTTTCAGCAATATGGGAAAGAAAAAGGATCTCTGCTGACGCGATAATGATGGTGCTGAAGAGAACGGAACAAAGTGTGGTAGACAAGATCGGTACGTCCATCGCCTCATTATCAGGTGAACTTAACATGAAAATAAACAATCTCTCGAGAGACATGAGGACGGAAATTGCCGGAGTCCAAAATGAGATAAAAGCATATGCTACACGGATCGATAGCCTGGAGGAAGGAGCTAGCAGCTATGCTAACAGGGTTGTGGAGTTGGAAAATAAAGTTACGTCTCTCACATTAGAAGTTCCCCGGTTGACGGCTAAAATCGATGACCTGGAATGTCACCACTGGAGAGACAACTGCAGAATAATTGGCGTGGAGGAAGGTTCTGAGACACACGACTGGAGGCAGGGATGGCTAATCTGCTGAAAGATACCCTGGACCTGGCCTACACACCCACGCTAGACAGAGTGCACTGGAGCCTGCAGCCTAGACCAAATGGTGGAAATCCCTCGAGGGCTTTAATCATCAAATTTTACTATTTTCAAGAAAAGGTTGATGTTCTTCACAAGGCTGTGGGCGCAGGGCCCATGCACCACAACGGGACGTGCTTCTACATCTACCCCGACTACTCAGCAGCAGTCAGGAAGAAGAGGGCGGCTTTTATGGAGGTCCGAGGAATACTCCGCCAGTGCCCAGGAGTGAAATACGGTGTTTTGTTCCCTGCTACGCTTAAGATTACCACGGCATCAGGTGAGCAGAAAACCTTTGACGACCCGAACAAGGCAAAGCAATACATCGAAGCTAATCTTCGGCCTCGGGAGACAGAGGGTGAGTGAAAATGACTTGTTAATGGGGACATTTGGACAATGCTACACGTTGATAGAGACTCAGTGAACTACTTATAAATATACTGAATCACCTCACTCCCGGAGTACCTTCTCCGGGGGGGGCAGCAGCAGAGGCTCACACAGAAGAAAATGCGTTATGTTGTAAGGACCAAAGACTTAATTGCGCCGAATCGTTGTAGGTACAATGATTTGTCATTTATGTGCAAATAAGCGGCTTTCTGATTCAAATTATGGTAACAAGAAGAGGGACCTATTTTGTGTTTACTTTTTAATGACCGCTGATAATATTAAGGTATATGACAATCCTTGGTGAACCAGTCCTCCTGATATTTTATTTTATTTTGAGCTCTTCTGAGTTCTCTGGAATTTTTATTTTAGCTTAAAGAGGCGTATATAAATGTATTTTATTTCAGGGCTTACTCATTTATTTTGTGATGCTGTCTGCAGCTGTGGATTTTGAAGGATGGTTAAATTTTGTTTATATTTAATGGGTCTCATCAAGGTGTAGCCATCTGAAAAACAATTCAAAATTGCCACATTTATTGCCAGTTGATCCATGTAGGGTTCTGTTGAGAGTTAAGAATAGATCTTATGTGTTATATGCTAGGAAGTAGAGGGAATATTTGTAGGGCAGTCTCATGTTCAGGGAAGACCAGCCCAGGGACCCAGGACAGCAAGGGGAGGTTTGTATCTTTATCTGGTGTTTTCTTTTTCTTCTTTGTTTTTTCTGATGCAGTATTTTAGTTTCATTATGACTCATTCTGATATAGTACTCTGCCAGTGGATGTATTTATACAAAGCCTTTTCATTACAATCCCAGTCTACAAATGGTTTCTGAAATAGAAAATAATCAAAAAGGTGCAATATCCTTTGTTAGCTGGAATGTTAAAGGACTGAATAATCCGGTGAAACGAAGCAAAATGCTGACTCACCTTAAATCACTCCATGTGGACATCAGATTCTTACAAGAGACACATTTGAAGATTGCTTGTCAGGGGAGGTTGAGGTGTAAGTGGATTGGACAAATTTTCCATTCAAATTTTAATTATAAGGCCAGGGGGACAGCTATTCTTATCCGGAGAGGGATTCCATTTGAACTTACCAATACTATTTCAGATGTTAATGGACGTTATGTCATAGTTGTGGGTAAATTATTTAATACCCCCCTCATTTTATTTAATGTTTATGGCCCAAACTGGGATAATCCTCAGTTCTTTAAAAATGTCATGTTGCATTTACCTGATCTGAACTCCCATCAGTTAATTTGGGGAGGGGATTTTAATTGTGTCCTTCATACACATCTTGACAGATGAATCCCAATCCAAATAGCTCCCTGTCAGCTTCAGCAACTGTTGTGAATTCTTTTCTGCATTCCTACAGCCTGTGTGATCCATGGAGGAAAATGAATCCCACCACCAGACAATAGTCTTTTTTCTCCCCGGTTCATCACAGTTATTCAAGGATCCACTACTTTATTGTGGATAATAAATGACTAACTTTGATTTCCAGCTGTCAGTATCATAGTATAGTTCTGTCTGATCACTGTCCTGTTCAAACTGATAGACAGTTTCCAGACAATATAGTTCCCCAGCGTATCTGGAGTTTGGATCCCCATTGGCTCTCATGTAACCAATTTCAAACATTCCTCCATGTACAAATAGATCTACTCCTTGAAGTTAACAATACTCCAGATGTTTCAAGCGGGATTCTTTGGGAATCATACAAATGTTACTTAAGGGGACAGATAATCTCTTTCATTACTCACAGAAGCCGGCAACGCAGTAAACGACTAGACGAATTAAGCCATAACATTGCTGAATTAGACAAAATATATGCTGTCTCACCTACACCGGATTTATATAAGGAAAAGCTGCCGCTTCAGTCTGAATACAACAACCTTTCAACCTGGCAGACAGAAAAAGCTTTACAGAAATCTAAACAAGTTCATTATGAGCACAGTGATAGAGCAGGCAGGCTACTTTCTCTTCAGCTCAAACAACATTCAGAGGAACGCGCCATACCAGAAATTAAGTTAGATCCTAATACAACCTCTCACAACCCCCAGACCATTAATGATCAGTTTAAACATTTTTATTCTAATCTCTACCAATCAGAGACAGAAAATGAGCTGACTGAAATATATGCATTCCTTGATTCATTGGATATCCCAAAAATAAGCCCTGAAGCCCAGGCCTCCCTGGAAACCTCCATAACGTCTGAGGAAATATTGTCTGCTATTAAAGCAACTCAGAGTGGGAAAGCACCTGGACCGGACGGGTTCCCCATTGAATTTTATAAGGAGTTTGCACCAAAACTTGCACCTGTTCTCAAGTCTGTATATGAGGAATCTCTTTCGTGCGGGAAATTGCCACAGACCTTATCTCAGGCGATAATATCTGTACTGCTGAAGAAAGGTAAAGATCCCCTAGAATGTAGTTCATATAGACCAATAAGTTTACTTGGGTGCGACTACAAAATATGAACCAAAGTTCTTGCACGTCGTTTAGAGACAGTAGTGCCCTCAATTATTGATGAGGACCAAACAGGCTTTATCCCTGGACGTCACTCCTTCTTCAATATGCGGAGGTTACTTAATGTGCTATTATCTTCCCACTCAACCCTACAGCCAGAAGTCATCCTATCTCTAGATGCCAAGAAGGCGTTTGATAGGGTTGAGTGGGATTATCTTGTCGCAGTGTTGGAAAAGTTTGGTATGGGGCCAGTTTTCTGCAAATGGATCAAAATTTTATATTCTGCACCTATGGCAGCAGTCCAGACTAATCGGGTGATATCTGAATATTTTATGCTCCATAGAGGTACCAGACAGGGCTGCGGTTTATCTCCATTTTTATTTGACATTGCAATTGAACCCTTAGCAATCGCCATAAGGTCAGAAGATAAAATCAAGGGTATAACTAGAGGTACAACCTACCACAAAACATCTTTATACGCAGATGATCTGCTTCTTTATTTGTCAAACCCATCAGAAGGTGTGCCACACCTGTTAGATCTACTAAAGAGATTCGGAAAGATCTCAGGATATAAGATAAATTTAACTAAGACTCTTCTCTTTCCGGTAAATGATTTGGCCAGACAGTTGACTTATAACCACCTACCCTTTAAAGTAGAAAATGATACCTTCAGTTATTTAGGAATCTCAGTGGCAAACACAATAAAGGCCCTTTTTAAACACAATCATAAAATCTTATTAGAACGTACTAAAATCGACTTGGATAGGTGGTCAAAGCTCCCTATTTCACTGGCTGGCCGGATTAATTCAGTGAAGATGACAGTAATGCCTAAGTTTCTTTATTTATTTCAGATGATACCCATTTTCCTCCCTAAGTCCTTTTTTGCTCAACTAGATCATCTTGTCTCTTCATTTATATGGAATAAATCCACAGCAAGAGTGAAAAAATCTAATTTAGAGCGAGCTAAATCAGAAGGAGGTCTGGGCTTACCTAATTTTTTACACTACTATTGGGCTGCCAACATTGCCAAACTCAATTATTGGATCACAGGGTTCGCTGGCAAAGAAGGACCCCTTTGGGTGGACATGGAGTTAAAATCAACTCTACCAGTCTCTCCAGTTTCACTTCTGACAGCACCACTATGTGCTAAAATCAATAACCAGAATTTGAATGTCAATTTGGTTGTCAAAAACTCAGTTAAAATATGGGACCAGTTCAGGAGACATTTTGGCCTTAAAGGTATAAATAGACTTTGCCCTATCATGTTTAACCACCTCTTCAGACCGTCTCAACTAGACTCAGGATTTTCATTGTGGCGTACAAATGGTCTTGTTTTCTTTAAGGATTTGTTTAATGAGGAAGGCTTCCTATCGTTTATTTCACTTTGTCAGGTTTACAATCTGCCAAACTCTCACTACTTTAGATATCTTCAGGTGCGCAGCTTTGCCTCCAAGTATTTTTTGGGTTATCCTAACTACCCCCCAGAAGATATATCATATTTAGTACTCAACATTGACCCATCCAAGAGAGGTTTAATCTCTAAACGATACAACATGATCCAAAAAGAGCTTTTCCATAAATGGGAAAAATCTAAAATTGCCTGGGAGGCTGATATTGGGGAATCCATTCTGGATGAAACTTGGGAAAACATTATTTCTAAAATACACACTTCATCCTTCTGTGTTCGTCATGGAGTCATCCAATTTAAAGTGGTGCACCGTCTTCACTACTCCAATGATAAATTGGCTAAGATATATCACAGTGTTGCCCCAGCGTGCCCCCGGTGTCAGTACTCTCCAGTTTCCCTTTGTCACATGTTTTGGTCTTGTCAATCTCTATCCAATTTCTGGATCCTGGTTTTTCGTTCTCTTTCAGCAATAGGGAATGAGACTATTAATCCCAACCCTCTGACGGCAATCTTTGGAATAATGGAAGAAGGTGTAAAGCTCTCCACTTCCTATAAAAATGCTATAGCTTTTGCGTCTCTGATTGCCCGTCGTCTCATTTTGCTTAAATGGAAGAGTAAAACCCCTCCTACTTTTACTCAGTGGATTCGTGAGGTCATGATGTTCTTGAACTTGGAGAAAATCAGGTATTCTGTACGTGGATCTGCAGAGAAATATAACAAGACTTGGTCTCTATTTGTAACACATGTCAAAACTTTAACACTGCTTTGAGATATTGGACTTTCCTGTTGCCTGGTCACTGTGTATGTGAGATTTCGGCTGTGGGAAATTGTGAGACATGGTGTGTCATTTGTTGTCTGGTGGTACTGGACAGATGGCACAATTCTGAGCATCAGCTTTGTTTTTTTTTTGTTTTGTTTTTAAATTTTATTTTTTTTTTATTCATTTATTTTTTAAATCTTGTTTCATTTTTCTCTTATTTAAATTTGTTGTTTGTTTTTCCTTTTACTTGTTCTATTAATTATTTTATTATTATTTTCTTCCTTTTATCTGTTTAATTTTTGGATTTTTAGTTTACATACTCCTGTTATTTGCTTCCTGAAGGGTGAGGGTGGGGGTGGGGGCAGGGAACTTATGTCATGATCTTCATTTTGTCATATGTTTTGTATATGTTAAAATAACAATAAATAAAGTTATTAAAAAAAAAAAAAAAGGATCTCTGCTGCTGAAAAGTGTCAAATAGTGTAATGCCTTGGACAAGGAATGAAAACATTCCATATTTCAGGAAAAATTAAGCATGATCATCATACTGTGAAGAAATTTGTGGCTGATTCAGAGCACAGACGGGTTTGTGCAGATAAAGACATAATGAGGAAGGTTTCTGATGGACAAATACATCAGATTAGGAGAGCAGATGCTAAAATGCCATTAAAAGCAGCAAACAGGTATTTGAAGCTGCTGGTATCTCTGGAGTCCCACCAACCTCAAGGTGTAGGATCCTCCAGAGGCTTGCAGTCGTGTATAAACCTACTATTCAGCCCCCCCTAACCAATGCTCACCAGCAGAAACGGTTGCAGTGGGCCCAGAAATACATGAAGACTCATTTTCAAACCGTCTTGTTGACTGATGAGTGCCGTGCAACCCTGGATGGTCCAGATGGAGGAGTAGTGGATGGTTGGTGGATGGCCACCATGTCCCAATGAGGCCGGGACATCAACAAGGAGTGGGCGGAGTCATGTTTGGGCCAGAATCATGAGGAGAGAGCTGATAGGCCCCTTTAGGGTCCCTGAAGGTGTGAAAATGACCTCGACAAAGTATATAGAGTTTCTGACTGACCACTTTCTTCCATGGTACAAAAAGAGAATCGTGCCTTCTGTAGCAAAATTTTCTTCATGCATGACAATGCTCCATCTCATGCTGCAAAGAATCCCTCTGTGTCATTGGCTGCTATGGGCATAAAAGGAGAGAAACTCATGGTGTGGCCCCCATCCTCCCCTGACCTTTAACCCTACTGAGAACCTTTGGAGCATCTTCAAGCTAAAGATCTATGAGGGTGGGAGGCAGTTCACATCAGAACAGCAGCTCTGGGAGGATATTCTGACATCCCGCAAAAAAAATTCAAGCAGAAACTCTCCAAAAACTCACAAGTTCAATGGATGCAAGAATAGTGAAGGTGATATCAGAGAAGGGCTCCTATATTAACATGGAACTTGTCCTGTTAAGATGTTTTTGATTGAAATAGCTTTGATTTCAGTAAATATGACCTCCTAATGCTGCAATTTCTACAAATGACCATTTTCAGTTCTTTACAACCTATAAAATGTTTTAAAAAGCTGTTGTGCTTAATAATGTGGAACAGTGCATTTTGAGGTTTTTATTTTTTTTTTAATAATTTTTGTGATTATGAAGTTTGTTCAAAAACATTTGAATTATGCTCTAATGGCTGATGACTTGAAAATGATTCTGTCATTTGCATTAATATTTAGGAAAATCAGAGAAAAATATCATTTGCATAATAATGTGGAATGCGGTGTAGTGAACCAGCCCCTGTTAACACCAGTTTAAAAGGGACATATTTTACCCTTTTAAGACAAGTTTATATTGATCTTAGAGGTCCCCAAAACATGTCTGTGAAGTTAGTTGCTGAAAAAACACTCCAGTGTTGGATTTTTGCATGTCTAAAACTCCCTCTGTTTCAGCCCTGCTCAGAACGAGCTGTTTCTGTGTCTGTTGCTTTAAATGTTACTGAGCTGTCTGACTGCGCCCCTCTCCGGAAATGGATGTGGCTTAAAGGATGTGGCTCTACTGATCCTCCTTTCAGCTGGCAGCTGAGAGGAGGATCAGGAGTGTAGGGCGGAACTTTCTTTAAAGAGAGGAGGGCCAACTGAACCTGGGGGCGGGGCTAACTCCTCACATGACATCATGAGGATAAAATCTGAGAACGGCTTGTTTCAGCAAAACATTTTCTGAAAGGTGGAGAAAAAGAGGGAAGGAGGGAATGGATTTTTCTGGTACTTGAGGGGATTGTGGACAGACCAGGTTAGAAAAGCCTGAAAAAGTGATTTTTGCATCATATGTGCACTCTAAGCGGATCCAAAGTGGGAGGATGTCACTCGGCGTTACTCAGGCGGAAGTAAACGCCACACTGGCAAAATGGCATGTTGCATTGATTGTCTGCAAGCCTTTACTCTGTCACTTCAGATTCATGTTTTTATCCAACAGTCCAGCATGCACCCACTGTTGATGATGGATGCACGGCATGTAAAAAGTATTTTTCTCCATTTTCCACTCATCTTCATAACCGACTATATGACACACCCACTGATGATGTCACAGAGGAAGAACCAACTATTTTGTGGTTCCAGCTGAGGATCAACTTTCAGGTTCTGAACTAACTGGCTGGTTCAAAATCAGGTTCAGGAGCCGGCACAGAGCTCTGACGGTCTAAAAGGCCTGAAGGAGAATCAGTGACGACATCGCCAAAGACCTAACGCTGTTCTCAGTGGTGGACAACGAAGAAATAATAATAAAAACCTAATAGAAACCTACAGCACTTTTCTGCAACACCACAACATCAGCTGAGAACTTAAACTGCAGTGTGTAGCTGGCCTGCAAAGGATCCAGACCCTCATAAGATCTCTGTGCTCTGTCTGAACCTCCTTGGTACTTTACTGTCTGACTCTGAACCTTTTTTTACTGCACATTCATTTTTCAGACATTTCACAACAAATTCCTCCTGCCAGAATGAAAGCCTCATTTTCACTGAAGTAAATTTCCAAAAATGCAAATGTGTAATTTGAATAATTCAGAGATCTTAGAGCTGACCCTGAATATGAAATCCATTAAGAGGGTGAAAACCTTTAAATCTTTCTTCCTCAGGGAGTCAGAGACAGCTTTGATAGTGGTATCAGTGGGGAGGGGAAGCTGTGGAGAGGTTTTTACTGCAATAAAAGCAAAAATACAAAGCAGGTAGGTTTGCCAAGGTAGCATATTAGTAATAATCATCCTTTAAATGTTCATGTTAAGGCAGAAAGCTGATAAAATCCTTCCCTGTAGCTGCACAGGGCTGACTTCTTCAAACAACTCCCCAGTTTGAATTACACTCAGGCTTAAAGTGATGGAGGATTGGGGGCGTGGCCTCTCTGAGTGACAGCTGCCCATGACAACAATCTGAGCTCAGATCTGTCTCCTTGTAGTGAGTTTTGGCTGTTTTTACATGACAACAGTTTTTTTCGGGTGACTGAATGGAATGGGATTTATTTCTGAATGGAATGGGATTTATCCCGCCCCCGCAACACATCCATTAAAGACCAGTCACAGCAAGAAAACGTGGCACAGTGGGCCTGCATCACCCTGGGGGGTTAATAATGCAAGATTGACTTGCAGCCGTTGTCATGACAATCCAGCGTTGTTCACCATCAGTGGAGCCAGCTGGTAAGTTAAGCTCTTGCTGAAGATGGTCAGGAGAAGACCAAAATCATCTTTTCCACCAAGACAAATGACTTTAATTTCCACAAACAGCTGCTGCTCCACCGTCCTCCAGTGAGTTGTGAGCGGATCGACTCAAACTTCCGTAAAAATGCACAAACCACCTCCAGAATGCAGCACAATGCACGGACTCCTGATCATAAATCATCTCTATATCAACATTAAGTCTCATCCTGCAGCACAAGCTAAAGGTCATTGGAAGGTCAGATGTCACAGTGTGACAACGGCGTCATTGGTGAGGAAAAGTTCACTTTTTAGGTGGAAAATCACAGAATTGTATGAGAAATGATCTTCTCTAGCAAACACTGATTTTGACTTTTTAAGTTCATAATGTACTAACCAATGGCAAAAGCAATAAAATCCTCGAATCATGTCAAAATGACTGGCAAAACAACCCCAGAAAGGCTAAATAACCCGCTGTTGACATACTGCTCCTGCAAGAACTCGCCCTACGATCTGTGCCCTCTGGTCTCGAGCTGATCAGGGCTGTTTGCGTTGCTGTAGACACGTTTCCTGTGTGTGAGGTGACTCACCGGTCAGAGCAAAACCACAGCTCTGTGGAGCATGGAGAAGCTGTACGTGGAAATTATGGGTTAGTCTTGCAGACCTCTTATGACACCTCTAGAGACGTGAAAGGAGACAAGAGTCTAGAGACATTTTTTACTGAGCCTCTTTAACAGCTTTTCTCCTTTGTTTTGTAGAAAACATGCTTTGAAGCTTAAGAATGTAACATTAGAACTGTGTGGAATCAACTCTATTCCCCCTTCTTTCCTGTTCTTCTCCATGTTTGAACGCCGTAGCTCCGCCCCTCTTCTCACATAACTCCTTGCGAATGTGCATGTCTGCTGAATTGAATACTGATGGTGGCAAAGCTCTCGTGGAGTGATTTTGCTCTGCTTTTCCACTGAAATCAGCGCCCAAATCACAGGTTAGAAAAGACTTCGTCTCAGCATGAACAGATTCTACGTAGAATGGAACATTGCCGCTAACTCAGCCATTGTATCAACTTCTCATAGCGGCCAGTAGAAACGCTCCCTCCTGAGTCGTGATTGGCTGCGAGTGCTAGCCTCCTCATTTGCTGGTGTTCCTCAGGTGAGAGTGCAGCGCGAGGAGTGCGTTGTAGAAGTGTTATTCTTTCAGATGGCTTCAATAACGAGACCCTGACGGGCTGTGTTGTTTTTGTGGGCATGCGACACTAAAAATAAATCACTTACTGCAGCTTTAAATGCAACCTTTCCTGAACTCTGGCACACCACAGCTCATGTTGAAACCTGAAAATCACCTGGACCCATCAGTGGTTGAATGTGGTTGCATCTGTGTCTGCCTGCAAATGCTTTGATTGATTCACAGATGTGGTTGGTTCTGGTAAATATTTGTTGCTTAAATTGTTATCACGTGTTTGTTCATGCATTTAGACTGCATATCTTATATTCTGTTTGCTGCTCTTTGTCATTCTGAAACTCTCTGCTGCTGCTGTCTCGGCCAGGGAACAATATCGATGAGGTTCTTCCTGGTTAAATACAGAAAAAGACATGGAGGAGGTATGCAGGACTGTCTAATTTGGGATATTGATCACCTCCTTGCCAGGTAAATCTCTTAAACTGTGTGGAAATTTCCTGATGATGACTGCAGCATGCAGGTCTTTAGTTCTTATTCATAGCATCCCTTCTTCTCTTCCTGTCCCCATCTGGCGTGCCCACATTATCAGTATCACGTGACTCTAAGTCTACTCTTGTGACTTTGCAGCAAACTGTGCTACACTGTAGTCTTACCATAGGACGAATGTCGCCATCCTTGTTATCTTCTTTTACATGTGCTCTGACATAGCTTCATCCAAAGCAGACACTTTGGTTCATTAATGTGAGCATTAGTGAGAAGATAAAATACTCTTCATTCTCGAGCCTCAGTCCTGCCTTTACCCCATGCACCATTGTTTAGGCAATGATGGATAAATTCCAATAAAACTGCATGAAAATGAGCATTATTAATACTTTTCTTTGGAGGTCTATAAGCTGGATGTCTGAGTACTGGCCCCAGTACTGGAACTGGTCCCGTAATCAGCCCAGTGATCTTGTCGTGTGATCATACTTAAATAGCAGGCACAGACATTCATCTTTAATAAAACTGACTAACTCCTTCCTCCTCTCCCACTCTCATTTGGACACTTCTGATTCTGGAGATCTGGCGCGGCAGCAGCTGATAAACCAGGAAGCTGAAGTGGAGAACCAAAGCAGTGCTATCCGGTGGCTGTGCTGAGTATTTATAGTCTCTGATACATAAAGAGATCTAATAAAACAACCTTGTTATAATTCCATGTTTTAATGGTTTGTCTTGAGACGCTGTGGTTCAGCTCCATATAAAATAATGAGGCCATTTGTAGAGTCATGGCTGTGTTGAATTACATTATTCTGTTGGTTGTTGGTGTTGTTTTTTTCTACACGTTAAAAGCATGTATCCTCGGAGGCTGACACCAGTATGTCTGAGAAGGCCCGTTCATGAAAAGAAATCCTCCAAATGTTCCAAATGAATTAAACATGACTTGGTAATTGACTGTACATTACAAAGCAGCGGGAGACGAGGAGGCAGAGTTCGACTGAGAGAGCTGCACAGACTCCAGGGACTAATGAGCTAACTGCAGGGCGTTCTTCCTCATGTGACTGCCGTAATTGGGTCAGTCAATAGCCCTGTGTGCTGCTGCTGCTGCTGTAGAGCCGTCTGACGGCCCGGCCCGCTCCACGATGGCGATGTGGGCCACAGCCGCAGACGGGGAGCTGCTTCACACCGACTCAGTGTCTGCTGGCTCTCTGGCTCGCTGCTCCATCAGCTACGTCGAGGAAAGACTTTACATAATGATGCTGTGTTTGAGATTTGCTCCCGGCTGTGTTTGGTTGTTTATTTTTTGGGTCAGTGATTTCACCCTTCCTCACTCGCAGTTTAAAAGACATCTGCACGTTTTCTCCAAGAGTACTTCATGTACAGTAAAAGCTTGAGGAAGCACTTCTGATTAACATTTAATTCATCAAAGCTTGACTTCATTTAGACATTTTTAATCTATTTTAAATTTCTATAGTATGTCTCTCTGGTGTTTAACACACATTAGCCTGCAGATTTAAGACTTTTTTTTCTTGGATTCTCTTATTTCTTCATGAAGAATCCTGCTCTTTGATATGAGCACAGATACAGACACCACTGCAAGATCTAGACATGTACAAATAGGCCGTTAGATTACTGCATAGTTTCTGCTCAATTCCACAAAATCTGTGCTCTGAAGATGTCTTTTAGCGGTTTTTTTTGGACTCTGTAAAACCCAACAGTTGAAGGTTGTTAAAAAAAATTAAATTGTGTGGACTTTAAAATCTAAAACAGCTATTTGATCTTGATTTTTTTTTTATTGCATTCAAATTATTTTACAATCATTCTTTAATTTGCAGAGTTTCCCAGCATGCCTTTGGGCATTAGACACTTTTGCGCCATGAGAGAAGTTACTGACACAGTTAGGGACTGACTCAGTTTTTAACATGGCTGCAAAGCAAATTGTCTGTAAAGTAATTAAATATTAATACACTGACGATAAAGTTAAAGTTGAGCCTGGCGTATGCACTCCAGCATCACCTCCAGCACAAACCTGGAAGTGCGTTTTTCAGATAATTCTCCCATGAGAAATTTATCTAAAAAAACAAATGTGGATTTTTGGTTCAGTAAGTATGCCTTATGAGTCCTCAATACAAAACTAGAACTAGTCTGTGGAAGTGGTCCGCACAGAGCAGTGCTAGTCATAGCTTTATGCAAATGGTGGGGGTGGGGTCCATATTTCCAAATGGTCATTTTTTTACATTAAAATAGATATTTCAGGGCACAAATTATACAGAATGTAACTTTACGGGGCAACACTAAAGGACCTAGTGGGCCTGATTTGGCCCCAGGGCCTCCAACTGATTAGCCTGGGTCTAGTGATTTATAGATCAGGCCAGTTTTAGATTGGGTCACAATGGCTTGGACCTCCTATATTTTCCTAGACCACTTCCCAAAGCAGGTTGTCCCTGTGCCTGACAAACTTTCATCTACACCAGGGGTGTCAAACTAAAGGCCCGGGGACGAAATCCAGCCCGTGGCACAGTTATATCGGGTCATACTTGTCATACGATGTCATACTTTTATTCTAACTGGCCCACTAGTATGAGGTCTGGCCCACCAGTATGAGGTCTGGCCCACCAGTATGAGGTCTGGCCCACCAGTATGAGGTCTGCAGATTTCCTCCAGTATAAAAATGTAAACTGAACACTGATGATTGAAAATATCCTTGTTAAGTCATAAGAATTAGAAATAGTAAAGAGTTAAAATGATTTGATAAAAAGTCAGGGATGTGGGAAAAGATATTGACTTTAACCTCATATTTTGACCATTTAGAATTACAAGTTTAATTTTTAAGTCATATTTTGACTTCTTAAACTCATGAAATTGAATTTTATCTTATATTTTGACATTTTGAACTCCTAACTTTGAATTTTAATCACAAATATTGACATTTTCTATTCAAAATCTTAAACTGTTAGCTCATCTTTGGACGTTTATAACAGTATTGGTAATTTTATCTCATATTTTGGATTTTTGTCCTATATTTTGACCTTTAAAACTCTTGATTTTTAATTCTATTTTCCACTTTTAAATTCATAACTTTGAATTTTTTTCTCATATTTGATTTTCTAAACTCTTGATTTAGAATTTTTTTCTCATATCTTGACATTTTCAACTGCTTAATATAACTTTTAATCCCAAATATTGATCTTTGTGATTCAAATTTTACATTTTTTATCCCATTTTTGACCTTTTAAACTCATAATTTTGGAATTCTCTCTCATATTTTGACATTTAAAACTCATAATTTAGAAATTTATCTCATATTTGGACATTTTAAACTCGTGATTTTGATTTTTTTTTTTTTTTCATTTTTTTTTTTTTTAGTTTTTTGACTGTTAAAGATCATGATTTTAACTTCTGACTTTTTGTTAAATCTCTCAATGTCACATTTTTTCCCCTATAATTCGTTACCGGTGAAGACAAGGTTGACAGTTGATGGGAAACTTTGACCCGTTTAGGCCCTCAGGTTAGACCCAAATTCAGAATTCGGCCCCTGCTGTGATTGCATCTGACACCCCTGATCTACACAGACTAAGTGGAACTAGACTTTAGGGTCAAGTCGGATCTCGACTGGGTCCCTAATCTGAGAGCACCTGATAATTACCTTTATTTGTATAGCACTTTTAAAAACAGGGGTTCACAAAATGCTTGACAAACATGCAAAGAAACAAAGCATAAGAACTCTACAGTTAAAAGAAAGAAACAGTCAAACCCTGACCCCTACATACGCATACTCTGTTTGGTAGTCACAGAGCACACTCCTGAGCAAACAGCGACCTCTCTGCTCAGTCTTTGCAACTCTACCGCATGCGTTCCAGCCCGTCTACAGTCTGTCCCAGAAGTGCCACTATGTTGACTGCTGTTTAAGACAAAAAAAACCCTGTTTTTGCATCAGTCCACGTAGAGCAGATCGATCCAAACAGCAGGAAGAGCATGAAAAGCAACACAACGCCCAGCCTGCTGACTATATCCTCATTATACCAACATTATGTCTCATTCAGTAGAACAAGCTGCAGGTCACCTTTCTTTCAGTGAGTTACTACGGCAACACTGATGAAGAAATGTTCACCTTTACAGCAGAAGACCACAGAATCCTACATGAAAGCACATCCTCAGCAAACCTTTTAACTTTCTAATGTGCTCCCTTCTGGCAGAGGGAACGAAATCATGGAACAAAACCAAAATGATAAAACACTTCTAGAGGGCGAGGGCACACCTGTCTGTCACAGCAAACTACCCACATGCCCAGGAAGCAGTACAGGTGAAGTATGTGGAATTTAAGGGTCAGACAGAAACAAGTCCTGAAGGTGAAGTGTACCTGAAAAGCCAACCTAAAAACAGAAACCAAACCAGGCCGTATTTATACCTAACCACACGTCAAAAATAAGTCAAACAGATTCTAATGGATCCCTGGGTTTAAGCGCTTCTTTGAAAAGATGCTAAAGGTTAAAAAAAGGGAGAAAGAGGAGCACAACAAAAGCCAATAAATAATAAAAATTCAATTCTTTGGTAAATGTCATAATATCAGTCTGTATTTCAGCAAAAACACTTTTATTATTTGTTAGTTTTGTTGAAAGGCTGCCTCTTTCTTCAGATTCAAAGATGTTTAAGTGTATTTCATTTGATGATTTTTCTGTTTCCTCTCTTGAATAGTTTCCTCAAATCAAAGAAAGGAACAGACGCCTCCATGATTTTCCTTTTAGGGGCACAGACTCTTTAGGGCAGAGATACTCAACCTGTGGCTCTGGAGCCGAATGTGACTCTTTAATGTCTTAATTTAAAAAAATTATTCCCATTTTTGCCACTTCTTTTTGTCACTTTTCACCCATTTTTGACACTTTTATCCTGGTTTTTGCAAATTTTTGCCCCTTTTTGCCTATTTTTGCCACTTCTCACACATTTAAGCTGCCTTTTGCATTTAAATGCCACCTTTTGCCAATTTTTGCCACTTTATGACAATTTTGTGCCACTTTGAACTTGTGATTTGGTCACTTCCCACCCATTTTTGCCACATTCTGCCCTTTTTCTCTATGTTTCTCCCAGTGTTTGTCGCTTTTTACCACATTTGCCACCTTTAACTTATTTTTATTTCCACTTTTCACCACTTAGATTGTGGCTCTTGCAAATGTATTTTTCAACAGTTTTGCTCTTTGGTGGATCAGGGTTGAGTAACACCGGTTTAGGGTACCTTCAACATGATGACGGGTACCTTAGAACAGACCTTACCATGCGTTAGGAAGGAAGACACTGATGTTAGCAGAGAGGAACCCTGAAACAAACACTACAGGAACTCATTGTTCTGCGTTTATGCAAGCCACAAAACAAAAGGGCATGACGGAACATTTACACCGCCGCTAATATCACTGCTGGGCTTTCTTTGCAAGCCCTCCTGCTTTCTTTCTTCCTCTTGTGCATTTATTTTCTTTGTTTTAGTCCATTAAAAGCTCCAGTAAAGAACAAAAAGAGCGGGTTGTTTCTGGTGTGCCTAACAGCACCCGCAGCTCTTTGAGAGACAAATAAAAGACCTTCAAACATTACTATGAATATTAATTCACACCAAAATAACAGCAAAGGGAGCACCTGGCAGAAAGATGAAGTTCTGAACGTGTAAACAACAAATTAAATAAAAAGAAGTGAGAGGTAACAGCAGAGAGAAGCCCACTGAAACATCTGCTCCAGTGAAAAGCTGCTGGATCGCCTGAACCGTGTTCACAGGCTGGATCTGAGACAGGCTCACAGCTGTGCCGTTAGCCAACACGCTCTGAAGACCGGAGACGTCTGCATTAGTGTGAGCTTGAAAAGATAGAGAAGTGTGGAAGGTCTAACTGGTGTTCATTTAACACCAGCAGAACCAGGACACTGGTTCTAACAGGACACACTGGAGGATGAACAGCTGATGGATGGGATAGAGCTCCTAGCTCTGTGGTTTTTTTTAGTTCTGGGACTTTTGAAAATTATGTAAACATGAAATTTATGAAAGTAAAAACATGATTTTAATCTAAACATAATATTTAAAGTAAACAAGCTGTCGAGAGCTGTTGCCCCCACTGTGGGAAACGCAGCATTTCCTCCTGAAACCTGAGCCTTTATTTAGAGCAGGGGTTCTCAGCCTTTTCAGCCGTGACCCCCAAAATAAAGCTGCCAGAGATCAGGGACCCCCACTGTCCCTGAAGGTGGCTGAACACAGACATGCACATTCTAGATTAGTCATTCTTCTGGGGCCCAGCCAAACTGGGGGCCGGCAAAATTCATGCAGTAAGTAGCCCTCTTAAAAATATCAATCCTTTTGATAAAAACAGAATTAAAATAGTTAAAAATAGCTAAAATGGGTTAATAAAGGAACAAAAAAAGTGGAAAAGGTGGTGTAATTGGATTTTAAAAGCAGCAGAAATGGGGTAGAAATGCCAAAAATTAGATAAAAGTTGCAAAATTAACCAAAAAATGGCAAAATGGGTTTGAGTGGCAAGAACAGGCATAAGTGGTTAAAGGGGATTAAAGAGAGGCTAAAATGGAGTTAAAGTGCCAAAAATAGATGGAAATTTGGTGAAATGGGATGAAAAATTGATATAAACTGGCAAGAAAGGGTTAGCTCAGGCAGAATCTGGAAGAAATGGGTGAAACTGGCAAAAATGGGCTTATCAAAATGTGGAATGTGGCGTAAAAAGTGGTAAAAAGGGGTCCATGCAACAATAGGCTGAGAGTGTGAAGATTTGGTTTAGAAGTGGCAAAAACAGGCAGAAAAAAAGGGACGGAAAGGGTTTAAAATTGAGAAAAAATGTTTTTTAAGTGGCAACAATATGTTAAAATTTGGTCAAATTGGTGTAAAGTGGCAACAGTGTAATTTAAGAAATATTCTCAGTTTTCTAAGGCATCTGGAGACCCCCTCTCAGTGTCCCACGACCCCCAGTAGGGTCCTGACCCCAACGTTGAGAACCCCTGATTTAGAGAACATTTTTTAGCTCCTCCCACTTTTTGTGATTGTAGGACCTGATGAGATCAGCTTTGACTTTGGACAGGAAGTAGTTTAGACCAGTGGTTCACACCCGGTCTATCCTCGAGACCCATCCCAGGTTCCATCATGACAAATTTTGATCTAAATCGCTGATTTATTTGTCAATTAATTGGATTTATTTAATAAAAGGTGGTTCAGTTCAGACTCCAGGTAGAAACTGGACAGAACAAAGAGACTAAAGCAAATAAGACATAAAATAAAGAATAAACTTTCCAGCACAGAAGCAAAGATTTCTGAAAGTTACAGGGGAAAAAAAAACAGATAAAACCCAAAGCACCTCAGAGAAAAAAATTCCCAAGAGCTTCCAATGAAAATGTGTCAAATAAAACTGGAGGAGAATGCTTAAAGTTTCTGGGGAAGTCCTGAAAGTCACCTGCTCCATCTGAAATATTCTTAGCTTTAGTTTCCTAGACAAGGATCAGAAGTTTCAGGGAAAATGCCCAAAGAAAAGTTTTTAAAATCTTGGGAAAAATCCTTAACCTGTTTGAGAAAATCACCCTAAGTTTCATGATAAAAGTTCTTCAATAATTCAGGGGAAAAAATGTGAAAGCCGATTATTATTACCTCCGCCAAGGAGGTCATGTGATCGGGTGGATTTGTTAGTTTGTGAGTTTGTTAGCAACATAGCTCAAAAAGTCATGGACTGATTTTGATGATATTTTCAAGAAATATCAGAAATAGCATAAGGAAGAACTGATTAGATTTTGGGAGTGATCTGGATCACCGTCTGGATTCTGGAATTATTTAAAGGATTCTGTACTATTGGGAGATAGGGCTAATGAAGGAGGTCTGTGCTGTTACCACTTTACACCAGGAGATGGCAGACATGAGTAACTTCAATCCCAGCAGCATTTTGGGTGTGTTTCTATTCAAAGTTCTGGAGTTTATAGAGTTTGAAATTTGAATTTTTTGAATTTTGTTCTCATTCTGTTTTTGAAAGGTCAGATCCTGATGATCAGCTGACTAAAGGTCAATGATGCTCCGACCTCTGTTTGGACAGAAGCTGAAGCTTCAGCAGGAGCTGACCTCACTGATCTACTCGCACTTTTTATCTCCTGCCTTGAACTTTTTTCTAATCATGACTTTTTTTCCTTGTTTAATATCACGTCCCACCTTGTTAGGGACTCAGTATTCTTGCATAGTCAAGTGTTAAATTTGTTACTATCATCATTTAAGCGTCTACTTTATTGTGTAAGAGCTAAACACTCCATGTGTACCTGTTTCTGATAAAATCAACATTTGAACTCCTTTGTTTGTTACTTGTATGAAAGCATCTATCTTACCAACAACCATCTTACACCACAGCTCTGTTAGGCCACTAAAGTCGGCGACAACTACCTAAGAATCTTTGGGGGCCTCTAGAGATGTCAGTCTCTGTGGCCAAGAGGAAGAGAGGTCTGTCTGGGAGTCTGAAGGTCGCAGGTTCAAATCTTAATACGGCTTTGTCAAATTTCAAGCTTTGACTCCAAATAAAGAAGAGAAAACCCCCGAAGACCAAAGAAAGTGTCTGTTTCTGTAGTCTAGTGAGGTAAAGGATTGCTTGGGAGTTCTGAGGTTGCTGGTTCAAGTCTTACCATAGTTTGGTCAGTTTTCAAGATTTGAGTCTAAAGGGAGAATGTAAAAACCTCTGGAGGACTTCAGCAAGTGTCTTTGTCTGTGGCCTTGGGAGAGAGTGGGCTGCCTGGTAATCAGGAGGTTGCTGGTTCAAGTCTTCCCATGGCTTGATGACAACTTGAGTTTAAAGTGAGAAGGGGAAAACCTCTGGAAGTCTAGGGGTGGAGGATGTGAATTTTAAAGTCCAACATCCCAAATGAAGAGGATAAAAGCGCCAGGAGAAGATCCCCCAGTGTGAAAGGTACCGGTGGCGCAGTGGGTTTAGCACACTCTCAAGCACCCAAGCGGGCACGAGCACCTGTGGTGGGAGAGGCTGGGGTTTGGAACTCAGTGTGGCTGGTACCTGGATCGAGCAGTGCCCTGTGGGATGGGGTCAGGGGGGGCTGTGTCCCCCCTGGCGTTCTGTGACACGTATCAGCAGGGGTTATGAAAAAAGTTAGAATAAAATGTTAACTTATTGATAGTTGTCACCCACTATACTTGTCTTCATTGTTGCCAACAGTATCTTTGGTGACAACTGTAGTTGGCAAAAACTTTAGTTGCCTTGGAACATAGTCGTCACCAACTTTGGTCACTTAAGACAGTTGTTGCCAACAATAATCATCGCCTACTACAGTCGTAGTTCTATGGTCTTTTAGCTATAGTAGGTGACGATCATATTCCAAGGCAGCTAAAGTTTTTGCAAACTAC
The DNA here is from genome assembly GCF_018320785.1 of Cheilinus undulatus. NCBI lineage: Eukaryota > Metazoa > Chordata > Actinopteri > Labriformes > Labridae > Cheilinus > Cheilinus undulatus. Next base: position 2,316,354 of record NC_054875.1, read on the forward strand.
AGTCGTCGCCCAAGATACTGTTGGCAACAATGAAGACAAGTATAGTAGGTGACAGCCATTAATAGGTTAATAACTTTTACAGTCTTTTTATTCTAAATTTTTTCATAACCCCTGCTGATACGTGTCACAGAACGCCAGGGGGGACACAGCCCCCCCTGACCCCATCCCACAGGGCACTGCTCGATCCAGGTACCGGCCACACTGAGTTCCAAACCCCAGCCTCTCCCGCCACAGGTGCTCGTGCCCGCTTGGGTGCTTGAGAGTGTGCTAAACCCACTGCGCCACCGGTACCTTTCACACTGGGGGATCTTCTCCTGGTGCTTTTATCCTCCTCATTTGGGATGTTGGACTTTAAAATTCACATCCTCCACCCCTAGACTTCCAGAGGTTTTCCCCTTCTCACTTTAAACTCAAGTTGTCACCAAGCCATGGGAAGACTTGAACCAGCAACCTCCTGATTACCAGGCAGCCCACTCTCTCCCAAGGCCACAGACAAAGACACTTGCTGAAGTCCTCCAGAGGTTTTTACATTCTCCCTTTAGACTCAAATCTTGAAAACTGACCAAACTATGGTAAGACTTGAATCCACAACCTTCAGACTCTCAGGCAATCCTTTACCTCACTAGACTACAGAAACAGACACTTGCAGAGGTCTTCCAGGGGTTTTCTCTTCTTTATTTGGAGTCAAAGCTTGAAATTTGACAAAGCCATATTAAGATTTGAACCTGCGACCTTCAGACTCCCAGACAGACCTCTCTTCCTCTTGACCACAGAGACTGACATCTCTAGAAGCCCCCAAAGATTCTCCTTTCTTTCTTTGGACTCAAATCTTGAAAACTGACAAAGTGTTAAGATTTGAACCTGGACCCTGCAGTCTCCCTGGCAGTCCTGGATCCCTCCAAGATACAGAAAGAGTTAAAGATGAACGTCTGAGGTTTTCTTTACTTCCTTTGGACGATGTTCAAAATCAACCAGCCCCACCTGGATCAGGTTTAAACCAGGAACCTTTGGACTGCCAGTCAGTCTTCGATCAGTTTCAGCCATAGGATCAGAGACTTGCTCACGTTCTCCAAAGCTTCCAGTGTTTTATTTGGATGTTGGACTTTCAAACTCAGCAGGAGCTACTCGTTGCCATTACATACCACTTTTTTCCTACTTTTTTGCCCATTCTTTTGACTCTTTTTCCCAATTTTGGCCACTTTTCATAATTTTTTCACCGCTTTTCACCCATTTGAGCTACCTTTTGCCATTAAATACCACTTATTTTAACTTTTTTTGCTTTTATGTATTTTGTTTTGGCCACTTTTATTCATTTTTGCCATTTTTTGCCCATTTAAGCTACCCTTTGCCATCAAATGCATGTGTTTCCTTTTTTTTTTTGCCCTATTTTGCCACTCCTGAGGGCTTTTGACCAATTTTAGTCACTTTTCTCTGTTTTTTGCCATGTTTTTGCCACTTTTGGACCATTTTGTGCCATTTTTAACTTATTTTTACTGCTATTTCAAGCCATTTTTGCCACTTTTAGATTGTGGCTCTTGTGAAGGTATTTTTCAACAGAGTAACGCTGCTCTTGAGGATTGATCCTTCTGGTGATAGACATGAATCTGGACAATCCATCAGCTTTATGAGGTTTAAAATTCCTGCTCTGATCCTCCAGAGTGATCATTTAAGTTTCTTTTAATAATTCAGAGTAGTGTCTGACTGTACAGGAAGTAAACACGGCTGTTATTTACTGATGAGCCTTCAGCCAGCTCTCATCTGTGCCGCGGCTGTGAGTGTGTAGACTCTAATGAATGTTTACATCCTCTTCTGTCAGCCTGAGTGGGCGTTAACTTCAGACCTAGCGTACATTCTTTTCTAGTTAAGTGTTTGCAGCTCATCCTTTCCTTTTTAAGGTTTTTACAGTAATTATGGAGCTTTCTGCAGCGGCTGCCCTAAAACCAGATCTGTGGACATGAACCGGATGAGAGGGTGAAACCGGAGGATGCTTCAGTGTTGTTTTGGTTCACTGAGAAGTGGATTCAGCTCTGCTCTTAAAAAATGCAACTCCACTTCAGCTCAGAGGGTTTAAAGCTGCAGTATGGGACGTTTTTGAGTCTTTACTAAATGAAGATGGCTGTTTTTAGTTGGATTTTTACATCACCTCAAATATTGCCGACAGCTTTAAAACTGGGCTGACTGTAGTTCAGTAGAGTCGGCCGTCTGTCGGCTGGAGGGTCGTGGCTTCAGGGCCAGCTCCTGCAGTCACATGGTGAAGTGTGTTTGAGTAACCTCAGTCTGCTCTGTCAGACCTGTGTGAATGAGACTAGCCAATACCAATGACCATGCTGCTTTGCAACCACCATTACTGTGTGAATGTTGAGTGAGTGGGCGTGGCTGTGCAGGTGTACCCATAGAAGCGAGCTACTAAAGCTAAAGTCCATTAACCATTTCAAAACCAGACAAATGCAATATTGTTCAAGTGTCAAGATGTGTTTAGTCATGGTGGAGCCACTGTGACAGATGTGACTTATCTATTTATTAACTGAGGCAACAGGAGTCTGAAACTCTGAGTGTGTGTTCATTATTTTAATTTGCAGGAATCTGTCACAATAGTGGGAAAGTAAAAATCTACAACTCTCAAAATTGCAACAATTCTCCCATGGACGTAATGAAAACATGATGAGTACTGTATTTAAGTACATTTTTTCAGTATTTGTACTTTACTTGAGTATTTGTTTATTTGGAAACTTGTGTCTTTTACTCCACTACATTTCAAAGACAAATATTGTACTTTTGACTCCACTACATTTCTAGGAAGCTTGTCGTTACTCGTTCCTTTTAGGCCGGCCACACACTAGACGATTTTTTAATCTGAAACAATTTTAAAACCGCGGGAGACCACAGACTTCAGGACAATTTCCAAAGATTTTTAGCTTTAATCCTCTGAGCGCCCACACTAGACGACTCAGCCGGACTGTCAGATCACTGAGACCACACACCTGCTGACCTGCCTACGACCTCGCGTGATCACGTGACTTCAGAAAAACAAAACAAACAAAAAAAATAGGGATGTCTGTCAATACCGTCTTGCTGTCTCTCCACAACAGAATGTCCTGGCGTGTGTTACAGCTAAAGCAAAAATCATCAAACAAGGGAAAGACTCAGGATGAAATCATGGCTGAAATTAAAGGGATACTTCAACATTTTGGCAAATTCATCCATTGCCATAATTTCTATAGTCTTAGTAATAGGTTCGTTACCTTAAGTTGTCGATGCAAGCTATTTTTTAGATTGCCGCTGCCAAGTTCGGACCCGCTGTGCCAACTCAATGTAAGCAGACGGTATTCCGGCTTTCCCTCATCAAACTCATCAAATACACAATCCAACAACTCCAAAATGCTCTCGTGGACAAGTTGTAACCTGCACATTTACCATGCTATGAAATAATAACGTATAATTGTGTAACATTACAACAAAAGCAAATACTCAGAACTATTTCTTGAGTAAACCACTGGGCGGAGTGACACAGTGCAGCAGCCATGTCTGGAGCATTGCATTTAACTTTAAAACATCTCTATCTCTTAGGGCCAGATCCACAAAGAATGGATTGCTCCTGCTAATAGCGCCGTTATTTGCGCAGAATTAGCTCACGCAATCTGCCCTGTTTTAGCGCCTTATCCTCAAAAGAATTTGCTCTAATCATATGCAGGTGCTAACACGCCCACACAGTTTGGCAGCTGAGCGCTATTTGCACCTCTGATTGCAATAAGCCGCATGGCATCTAGTAGCGCAAGGATCATGCGGCCTGGCAACCGGTATCTGCAGATGATTTCATTGTCACTTAGATCAAAAAGTGATACTCTCCTCCGATAAATCCTTTCTTGTGCGCACCTGCCATCTCGCCTGCCACGGTGCCTTCGCCTGGCTACAGTCACTGCTGCCATGATTACCGCAGAGTCCTGGCATGACAGCCCTTATATAGGCTATGCTCCACAGTTACCACCAATTGAGAGCAATTTGCAATCATTCTGAGTGAGAGAGGGAGTGAGAGAGGGAGAAAGAGATATTTGCATAGGAGGGGGGCAATTTTGCACTGAATTTATGAATATTCCCTAATTTACATGCATGCAAATTAGACCGGCGCAGCAAGGAGTGGCAGTGCAGTTTGGGTTCAGTTTGCGTGCATTTCACCCTTTGCGTATGCTTTGAGGATTGCACGCTATTTTTTTCTGTCATTTGCACAGGTTTAGCGGTCGCAAAAGCAGTGCAATCCTTTTGAGGATCTGGCCCTTAATGTTCCATGATTATTTCATAGCGTGGTGAATGTGCAGGTCACAACTTGTCCACGAGAGCATTTTGGAGTTGTTGGATTGTGTATTTGATGAGTTTGATGAGGGAAAGCCGGAATACCGTCTGCTTACATTGAGTTGGCACAGCAGGTCTGAACTCGGCAGCGCCGATCTAAAAATAGCTTGCACCGACAACTGAAGGTAACAAACCCATTACTAAGACTATAGGGATTATGGTAATGGACGAATTTGCCAAAATGTTGAAGTATCCCTTTAAGTTAAAGACGTGTTTATGGTTGTGAGTGGTGAAAGTACGTAGGATCTGGCTGTGAGGCTACTCCGTCTGCTCGCTTTCATTGGTTGTTGTGGGTACTATGTCAGCGGCACTACGACCTAGAATCGTAAATATCAAACCTGTTTTATATTTATGATTCGGGATTTTGGAGGCTACAACGTGATTTGGAGCAGTAAAACAATCGTGTTGACACCACACACATGAGGATTATTTAGAAAAATAGTCGTTTGTGACGAGGCTCCTCTCGGGATACGTCCCCACGATTGTCAGGGGAGGCAAATCTTGCCGCAAAACGGGCTTAAAATCCTGTAGTGTGTGGCCGGCCTTAGGTTCAGCATAGCTTTGTAGTCAGATGTTAATGTTTTTCTTTCTAAAATGCATTTGGCCACAAGCTGTGCTCCTCACAGAAGGGAACCAATCACAGTCACCGCTCACACCTGGGATGGATTGGATGGAAATAGACTACATCATCCTCGCGGTGTAGCTAGCTCTCCCGCCTTCATTCACACAAAACTCGGCAATGGAGATGGCAGGAGAAACTCAAGCTGAAAAACCAGCATGCCCGTGACCTTATCTCAGCTTGATGTTTGAGATTTTAGAAATGAGGAATGATTCATATTAATTCATAGACACATTTTTGTAGCAGAGTGGTTCTACATGTAAGTCAGTACATCATTAGGTGGTTTCAGAGAGTTACAAGGTTCTGTAAAAGCACTGAGAAAACAATACAACAATGTACTGATACTAGAAAATGTACTTCATACTTTTGAATACTTAAGTAGTTTCAAAAGTAAGTACTTTAGTACTTTAACTTGAGTATAATTCCACCGCGCAACTTTTACTTGTTCTTGAGTAAAATTTAACCACAAGTATCAATACTTCGACTCAAGTACTGGAGTTGAATACTTTGTCCACCACTGTTGACTACAAAAATCATGGTTTTGCACTCAAACTGGCATTTAAAGGGTTAAATTCCCCCAAAATAAGATAGAGTTTTATTTATGATCATGTCTGATCTTGATTTAAAAATTAATGCAATAAAAGTTGTAATATATGTATTTTTGTTTGTGTGTTATTTATGTTTACTGGCATATCCTGAGATTCATCTCACACCATCTGCTGGAGAAATTCCGTGACAATTTTTTCTTAAAGTCAAACTGTGCAAAATATGCAGAAATATTTCAAAGATAACATTTTAGTGGCATATTGTCATTCATTTTTATCTTGGGACTTCCAGATTCCTGCAGCAGAGAGGAGTGGAGAGCTGGTTCTGAATTGGAAAATAAATGAAAATAGAAAAGCTCTTTGTCTGCAGAATCTGCAGGATAATTAGGATTTACGTTGCATGCAGCAAAAAAAGCAAAGTGGGTCATCCAATCTGGACAAACAACTTTATTTCTGGTAATGCATCTATACACTGTACATTCAGTCACTGTAGTATATAAGCATAGCTATTTTCAAACATAATCTCATAAAGTCCTTTACTTTACAATATAGTCCGTGTCGTGAGAGAAAGGGGGGTGGGATGAGGAAAAAGGCGTGAAACCATGAGGGAAACAAGGGAGATAGATGAATAAGCCAAGCTCATTTTTCATACTGTATATGTGGCATTAATAAATGGGAAAGCTTACATTAACCTCTTACATAAAAATATTTCTAGAACTGTAAGGTTTATCGAGTATTAGCAGCAGCGTAGGGCTAAAAGAGACATGAGGATGAGGGGGAACAATCTGCAACACGGCCGAGCCACCAGCCCGTGACCCCGACTGCTATGATACTGAACATACTGTTAAAAATATATATGAACTGGTGAAAAAGTCATCGATATAAAGACTCTACAGTAAAAAAAAGGAAAGAAAAGAAATGGATTAACATGTTTATGTAGGGAATATTCTCTTACGCACTGCATTAACTGTTTTTGAAACATCTCCGTTAAAACACAAATTCAAAAAAACAAAAAAACAAGACAGCTATTGTAAGAAAAGATTTCTTTTTGAAAAAGGAAACACCATGTACATATATTATACAAGATCGTAAATGAAAAAAATATTTACATGTGTAAATTCTTATTCAAATCTTCACACTGGCTAGTATTTGTCTAGTAATATGGACTGTTATTGCTGCTTTTTAGCAAAATGATTCTCCTTTAGAAAACAAGACGCCGTTAGACCGCTTTTTCTTTTTGCATCGGGAGCGTGAAGAGCCAATGTCGTTACCGTCTCCCTTCTTTTGTAGAAAACCGTGAGTAAAGTAAACTACACATACTTTAGAGAGTAAAAACAACTACAAAATGTACCAATTGAAAGTCTGCCAAAGACGCAGCAATGCTCTCAGAGTAATGTTAGATAAGAAAAGGGCGTTTTCACATAATGCCCTCTTTGTTCTCCTCGACGTGTCCGCTGCGGGACAAGCCGACAGAGCGGGAATAAAACAGTTTAGTCTTTATGTACAACCCAAAGTAACAATTCACCAAAAGCAAGTGGCTTTTCAAGGTCTTCTATAAAAATCGTTTGAACATGCATATCACTGATTTCAAATGAAGGAAAAAGCACTCATTCAGAAAAAAAGCCTGAAGCATCGAGCATTTGTTCAATTGTTCTCTGCATTGAAAACGAAAAAAAGTTTGTAAACTGGTTGGTTTTTAGGAATACTGATAAAAAGAGCTGCTGAGCGAGGGAGGGGCTTTTAATTTGAAAAACCTGCAAACCGAAGGTTGATGAGAGGCCCAGCCCCGACAGCTTCGTCATCACCGCTCCGTCTCTGGAAACCTTTCGCCCACGTCCAGGCACTTGAGGTTGTCCAGCATTGCATTTATTCTTTTTTTATTCTTTTTTTTTTGCAAGTGTGAAGTTTTTTCTTAAGAACAAAAAAACGCTGTGTTGCTTTTTCATTACTTTTCTAAATAAGACAAATTGCTTTATATTGTATAACACAATAAAACCCTTACACGTACAGTATCAATGCCCAATAACTGACTATATGTATGGCAAACTCTCTCAAAGTTCATGCATAAAGAAAATATGAGTTGCTATTGAAAAAAGTGAACATAACAGACAAGCAATAAAATATCTCCACGTTTAAAACAACATCAACAACCAAAGGAAAAATAGCATTAACACAATGTACATTCTGATTGCATTGTACCCACTATGTGACGGCAGACTCGCCATTTCAGTTCAGGCTCCGCCTCGCCAAAACGCACGCCGTTACCGCTGCTCAATGCGTGCACTATTTTACAAAGTCATAGCCTGAAACCTCAGCCTTTTTTTCTTTCTCCTTATTTACATGACTTTGCCTTTAGAAACAGAACGACAGGATTATTCGCGTAGAATCAACAAAATGCTTACTGGGTTTATATGGTAGCAGTCATGTATAATGATGTTTTCAAAGTAAATTGAAGACAATAGTGGGAGTACAATGCTTTTATAACAGTATTTTGTTATGACAAAGTGCGATTCATTATTGTAAAGTTAAAAAACAACAACATATATGTATATTTACAGACCTTAATTTAATTCAAATGAACATTTTGTGGTTCTCGCCAAAGCGTGTCCCATCCAGCCCACCATGATCTCACATCGGAGTAAAATAAAACGTGCCGGTTTTATCTCTCACACTCACATCTGGAGAATTTTATCTTCACAAGATAAAGACTTCAGGGTTTGACCCAAATGCTTAAAAGAACAAATGGACGTGTGAGCAAGAGACTGCGTCTCTCGGTGGCGTTTCCCATCCTCCCAAACAAGTGCTTTTCCAAAGCTCCAACACAGCGTGGTTTCCACGATTTACAAGGAGAATGTGAGGGCGAGCCAACCCGCCTCAGAGATGATTCTCTAAAAACAACAATGGGAAGAAAAGATGGGTCGCCCGACCTTCAGACTTGATGCCCCCCCCTTCAGTGGACTGCTATGGCTTCCTGGAAAACCCACAAACCCACGGTGGCACTGTGGACCATTCATTTGCTTGTTTCTGATTCATTTCTATCTTTTTTTTTTATATTTTCAACCTCCAATATTACAGAGAAACAAAGAAACTGTCCTTTTTTCTTTACATGTCGCTATGTAGTCCCTTAAATAGCTTATAATGTGTTCCTCCATCTTTGTCGTGGCGTGGGACGGGGGTGGAGGCTGTTAGGGTTAAGTCGACCCTGGCTCTTCCAGCCACATCGCTACAACACCTCGACAGCTGTATATCTTTCAGAAATAACTTTTTTTCAGTATTTGTTTTCACAGAAGTCCGTTAGTTTAAATCTGAGAGAAGACAAGCACAGAATACTGATGCGTCTGCTTCTCTTCACTCTATTCTCCAGTTTTCAGTTCTGCAAGTTCACAAGGTGCCAGTCTTTTCCTGATTTAGCAACAAGTGTTTCCTCGTTTCATTTCTGTCTTTCTCCAAGGAAACCCCTCTCTAGATTTGAGGACACGCCCCTCACGTCTCTGGTCCGAGGACGAGTCTTTGAGTGTTCATGGACAGTGCTGCGATGTGGCCGGCCCTGGACTCCTGGGTGCGTTTATGGTCCGATTTTGGTGGAAGATGTTAGGTGATGATGACAATGGGATGGGGGGAATGGTTGGGTGGTGAGGTCGGCTGGCGGGTTAGTTGTCAGCTGTAGTCTCCTTGGGCGTTGCCTCCTTTTCGATGTTGGATTTGGGCCACAGTTGCTGCTGTAGCTCCTTCACCACTCGCTCCAGGTGCTCCCTGGCCTCCCGCTCCTGCAGCAGGTCTGCTCGGAGCTGCTCGCGGTCGGCCTCGGCGTGCTGCAGCTTCTTCTGGAGGTCCTCGATCTGGAAAACACACGGCATGAAACGGCAGAAGTTACACAGCGGAAAAGATCCGACTACAAAGAGATGTGGCGTCTGATGATGGAACCAGGGATGGAGCTTTGGCAATTTGACTAAATGCAAGGAAAATTTGGTTAAACTTATCCCTAATAAAATACAATGCAATGTGTTTTAAAGTGATGCATTTTTATTTTAATCGCCAAGACCATCGAAGAGTATTAAAACTTAAAAAAAAAGTCAGAACTTCTGTCATATTTTTAACCAAAAGCTGGTGCAAAAGGAAGAGAGAGAAATGTGAAGTGGAAGGTGCAAAAGATATGTTGCGGATGCTGGCAACGTGTGCAAAATTTGTTTGCAATTTCTGGTTTTAAAAACAAAAAAATGATGTGCATTTAGGGCTGCAATTTCTGTTGCTGTGGTATCCAATCAAACGTCATTGCATTGTGAATTCTAAATGCTCTGATAATGTGAGCTACAGCATGAGTGTTTCCCCCTTTCTGCATTAAGATGGGACTTAGGCCTTAGGTTTCATTTTTCACCTATTAAAGCAGAGTTGCATGATGGTCAAAAACATTTGCAAGTTAGTGAACAAAAGCTGCATTTCTGCAGGGCTGACATCTTTCAGGAGGTTTCCAGTCACTTAACGATAACGAGCTGTTATGAAACTTTGCGGAAGAATTATCTTTTAAAGCTCTGAGATAACACTTCTGAAAAGTTGCCTTTTCTCCCATCCTAAGCAGAAAAATGCCTGAACCATCTTGTCTTAATGACAGGCTTGCAAAGACGACTGCAGTCTCTCTGCAGGGAGGAACACAGACGCAGCTGGAGAGCATAACCTCCCTCTTGTTTTGTCTAATCTGCATTTCCCATGGTGCCTGGGGGAAGTCGACGTCTCTTCCTGTTTCCTTTCAGAGGGGGACTTATCAAACATCTGTGCACTCTCGGCTACACCCTTTTATTTTCGATAGAGGAAGAGGAAATGTGGGTTTTTTTCTTGCCCTCATCTCTGCTGACCTTGAAAGTGTTTGAGACAGTGATACTCTGAAAGTCTGCAATTAGTCTGAGGGTGTTGACATGGTCGTCTAGACTTTCTACGTCACATCTACACCACATTTTACTGCTCGTGTCTGCATACATGCGGAGACGTTTTTAGCCGCCAGTGTCGATGCAGCATCGCACAGCGCTGGAACTGACCTGTGCAGAGTATTTTGCACGCAGACGTCCAGCCTCACAGCCTTTGTCGCAGACCCTCAGCTGCCTGGCCTGCTCCAGCTCCCGCTTCAGACGGATCCGCGACTCGTTGGCCTCCTTCATCTTCTTCTCGCTCTCGGCTCGCAGACGTTCGATTTCCTTCCTCAGATTTCGCTTGGCCTCAGTCGCCTCCCGCAGCTTCTCCTTCTTGGCCACTCGCAAGAACTCCAGCTCCTGGAAGAGATGATGGCAGAAGTTAACAAACACTGCTCTGTCCTCTGCAACAGTAACCTCATTAATGCTGCTGGATCCAACATAAAAACTACAAGTTTAAGAAGGATCCCCATATTTCAGTTCTTCATTTGACTATTCTTCTCAGTGTGAATGTACTAGGGCTGGGCAATTAATCAGAAATTAGATTAAATTGCAATGTGGTCTGCCGTAATTTTCAAATTGCAGAAGGTGCAATATTTCTTTGAACTGAAATTTGTGAAAAAAATAGCAGTTTTAAACTTTTTTTGCAGCAGAGATGTTGTGCATGACATATCATGCAATCGTTCAAATGCAAATTTTTATTTTAGAATAGTCTATAAAAAAAATCCTTGCTTCATTTTTGTACTTTTTTCTTATTAAATATGAGAACAACAAAAGCTCTTAAAAGCAACAATTCATTTCCAATTTGCAATACGAGTCAAAATCATCAGAATTAGATATTTTTAATGGATTTTTCAGCCTTTGTTTAGGAATTAAAGAGAGGTCAGGAATATCACATATCAAATCGCAATATTGGAGAAAAAAAATTGCAATTAGATTTTTTTTTTTTTTTTTTAAATGTTCAGCCCTAGAATGTACTTTGCACACGTATGCATTTAAAGTTATTTAAGTACGCAATTTGGAACACACCTCCAGATCTAGGAATCAGAAATAATATGCACTATTTATAATCAGAACATATTTTTTAAAAAGTATTATCTATCTGGGAAAAATTAATTCCCCCAAACTTTAAGCTGTTTCTGGACCAATTCTTATTTTAGGGATTATTTTGGGGCTTTTTTGCCTTTATTTTGAAAGGACAGCTTAAAAAAATACAATGCAACATGTTTTAAAGTGATGCATACTGTTATTTTTATGGCCAAAACCATTGAGGAGTATTAAAGCTTTTAAAAAGTCAGAACTTCTGTGTATTTTAAACCAAAAGCTTGTGCAAGAAGAAGAGAGAGAAATGTGAAGGGTAAGGTGCACAGACATGTTGCAAATGCTGGCAACACATGCAGACTTTTCCTGCAATTTCTGGTCTTAAAACAATCTAGGGCCACAAGTTTTGTTGCTGTGGTATCTGAGAAAAAATGTATTTCCCCAACTTTAAGCTGTTTCTGGACCAGTTCTTATTTTAGAGATTGTGTTGGGGGCTTTTTTGCCTTTATTTTGAAAGGACAGCTTAAAAGGCATAAGAGAAAAAAGGAGATATGCACTGTTAAGTGACAGGAGTGGGAATCTAACCTGTGACCAGTGCATCAAGGATGGTAGCCTAACCCTAACTCCACCAACTGAGCTAAACCGGCGCCTAAATTTCCAAATTCTTTCACTGAATCAAGAAAAGGAGGTCACAATTTTTAAGACCTTTGACCTTGAAGGACCTAGATGTGGATCCAACCATACTTGACCCCAAAGTCCAGGTCCATTTCGTAGATTTTTACTAGAATAATATCAAAGTTAACACTTGTGGTACTGTGACAGTCATTTACAGGAAAAAATATCATCTATATCATCTCCCTCCATTCAGCTATAAAGTATCAAGATATGGTTTTTGGCCCTTGTTTCCCAGCCCTAGTTTATACTCCATTATCTGAACACATCACTGATGACATTCAGTGTCCCCTGGTGCTTATGTAACCCCGTTAATGCCGCTGGATCTATCCGTCACATGGCGGTTTTACTTTGTGTCTGAGCTGTTGACACCTGAGAGCAGCGGCTTGTTATGGGACGCTGAAGTGTCCGTGTCAGTGTTTACACTGGGCCGAGCCGGGGTTAGGGCAAAGTGTGGGCTGACAGAAGTTGGCTTTCCTTCCTCTGAATCATTGACAGAGCGTGAGTCTGCGAGTGTAAGCCGACTCATGGGAACAGAGCGGAGGGACAAACACGTCTGTCATCAGGCTTTGTTGGTTTCTACAAAAAGGTGAAAGAAACAATCCCCATCACACCCTTTACTCTGCTGAGGCTTTACATAAGAACTCGGTGAAAACCATGAGAGGGTTAAGGTTAGTTCAGCTCCAGGCAGCAGGCATCCTTTTAGGTTTTATGTAAGGCTATAGTTCATTTAGTTTGGTTGGATTTATGCTGCCTCTCCACAGCTGATGGAAAGTGAAAGTGGAGTTCTGTCACGCTACAATCCCTCTTCTCTTCTCACCCACACAGACTCCTTCGTCTGCGGTTTTTTGTTCTCAGTCCAAGACCAAAAATAAAAATGGAAGTCTGGCCCTTTCCCTTTGCAGCAACATCCGCTCTCATTGTTATCACTCGCCAACTCATGCTAAGCTTAGCGGACGGCGATAACGACTTCTAATCCACTTCTGCATTATGATGCCTGAGCTCAAGTCGTTTCCCTCGGCGTGCCAACTTTAAAAAAAAAAAGTTTCTGTCTAGTCTGATTTCAAGAAGCTTAAGGTCTGAACGAGCTGTCAGGGGCTGCTCAGGCTGGGAAATCCCGCTCTCTCAGCCAGCACTGATATCATGGTGCTCTCGCTTAAATGGGTGGAAGACGGAGTAAAAATAGAGACGCTTAATCAGCAGGATGGAAGAGCTAAAAAACCAAGGATACCCGGGAATATCCAGCTGTAGTAGTACTGGGCATTTATCTTTATCAGTGATACTCAACATGGGGCTCTTTTGTGATGATCTGTGGCTCTTTATCTCTTAAACTGAAATATTATTCACCTAGAAAACCTTAAAAAAAGGAAACTTTTTGCCCTTTTTCACAACTTTTTGACACTTTTCATCCATTTGTTACCTTTTGCCATTAAATACCACTTTCTTTTTTCAATTTTTGCCACTTTTATCCCATTTTTGCCAATTTAAGCTACATTTTGCCATTAAAAACCACTTTTTTCCTACTTTTTTGCCACTTATTTTCAAATTTTTACCACTTTTATCTGGTTTTTGCCCATTTAAGCTAACTTTTGCCATTAAATACCACTTGTTTCCTCTTTTCTTGGCCGTTTTTGCAACATCTTTTGTCACTTTTTCCCCATTTTTGTCATTTTTATCCAATTTTTGTCAGTTTTCACCATTTTCTTGCCACTATTCGCCCATATATGCTACCATTTGCCATTAAATACTCCTTTATTCCTATTTCTTTGCCAATTTTTGCAACTTCTTTCCGATTTTGCCAAGTTTATCCAATCTAGGTTCCTTTTGCTATTAAATACCACCAGTTTCCTTTTTCCCTGTTTTTGCCCTTTTATCATTTTTGTCTTTTATCATTTTATGACTGCTTTTTGCCTATTTCAGTCACTTCATTTTTGGCCTCATTTTTGCCACTTTTGGACCATTTTAAGCCACCTGTAACTCATTTTTTGTTTCTTCTCAACCATTTTGCCACTTTCTGACCCCTTTATCACTTTTCTCCCCATTTCCACCCCTTTTCACACATTTATGCTGCTTTTTGACCAATTTTTCCAACTTTTAAATTATTTTAATAGCTGATTCAAGCCACTTTTGCCATTTTTCACCACTTAGATTGTGGCTCTTGCGAAGGTATTTTTTTTTAACAATTTGGCTCTTTGGTTAAGCAGGGTTGAGTAACACTGATTGATACCAAATGTTTGGTTTCTCTGTCAGAATGATGTTCACTGAAGTCTCGAAGCAATTTGATCTTTATGATAAATAAATGTGAGTTTAATCCAGGTGAATCAAAGTCCTAATTTGCATGTTTTCACTTCCTATTCCTAACAGATGTGGCTCCATTTAAAAGAGAGATAAACAGGCTTTACAACGCGAGAACATAAATAAGATACCAAACACTACTTTCCTGACTCGTTGTGCTAAGTTTAGTTGAAGTTTAATCTTGTGTATGGTTGGGTTAAAAATGTGAACCCCTACCTGCTGGAGGCTGCGTTTGGCCTGCAGGGCCGACCCCAGCTTCTCCTCCTGCTTCACCCTCATCTTCACAATCTCATGCAGAAACTTCTCCTTGGACTCTTTGGAGTCCAGCCCGCTGTCCAGCGCCTGCCTCAGACTCTCCAGCTCAGACTCTAGACCCAGCTCTGGAGGGGTGACGGGGGTCGTGACGGGTGGAGCTGCAGGGGGGGTGCCCTCTGCTGACGTGACGGTGCAGATCGGGGCCTGGGCGCCTGGTGAGCTCAAGTCCTTTGCTGAGCTGCTGGACGAGGTGAAGGATGGGGACGACAGGGAGGACAGGGAGGAGGTGACTGTGGGGGGGGGCAAAGACATGACAGAGTTAGGATTAGGGCAGAAACCTTTGAATATTGAATGTTGGCTCATAATGCAAATGTGATGTTAACTATTGTATTGATTGCAATGACCATTTTGTCATGTTTAATGAGGGAAACATTTTAAAAACTAGAAAAGTTGGAATTTCTTTTGCAAACTGTTCTTGAAAAAACAGACACTTGAATGTTTGCATGATGTGTGGACGCTCTCTGCTGCAAAAGAAAGTATTAGACTGGCATTTTTGGATTAATAGCGACAGTGTTGGCTTACATTCGTCACGACTCTCCACCTCGATCTCCACCTCTGAGTCTTTGTCTTCCTGAGGCGGCGGCGGCGGCTTGCTGGCGGTTGATGGAGGAGGGCACGGGGCCTCTGGTGCTGGGAGCTCCCCTGTGGCTCTCCTCTTGCGAGGCCTGGAGGAAGCGTGGGCTCCTTCACCAGGGGGTTCACCTCCACTTGGGTGGGAAGTGCTTGGCACCGAGGGGGACATGGGACCCACCTTCCCCAGGGGCAGCGGCGTGAGGGCGACATTAGGGGCCACGGCTTTCTCCAGGCTCTTGTAGTTGTAGAAGCTAAGAGGGAAACAGACGCTTTAACTCTGACGTAAACTTGCAGGAATTAAAAACTCAAGGTTGCTTCATTAACAGCAGAATCCTGCATGCAAATAAGCCCAGGCAGCGACATATTGAGGGGTCTGATTTTTACCAAACAGGGTATAAAAACATTCAAATAAAGAGCCTGAAGCTTCTTCCTCCCACTTTCTGAGAAACTGGGCCAGATCGACTGTGATACGGTGCAGCCTGCGCCGGCATCGCTCTGCCAAGTGGGTGCCCACAGTATGAGTGTGTGTGAATGGTGGAGTGTGGGAGGCTGTGGTACAGTCAGACTTGACCCCCCCCCGACACCGGCCCACCCAGACGAGTGAGAGAGCATGCTGGGAGCTCGCTGAACAAAATGGATGTCGGAGGAAGCTTCAGGAACAGCCCAGATCATTTCAGTGTTTTTAGTTCTTAAGGAGGTTGTTAAACACCGTGGGGGGGGAATCTGGGTGATGCTCACCTGTCTCTTAGCAGAGCAAGGGGGTGACTGGAGTGCTCCTTTTCACCAGCGGAGATGTGGGGCGACCAGGGTCTGAAAGCTGAGGGCCTCTGCCTCGGCTGGATGCAGTTAAACCCCTGAAAAACGAAAAATAATCACAGTTACATTTGGTAATCATACGTGTAAAAAAACTCTAAAAGGGTTGCCTCATTTCTGCACACAGTTCGGGCCTGATATTATTTAAGGCTGTGCATTCTTAGTGGTGACTGTGTTACAGTTAGCATTTCACAGAATGATGGGCCTGAAATTCAGAAAAAAATCTAAGAAATACATTTTTTGACATCTAATACTGGTGTGGACTGCCCAGGGTCTGGTTGTCTAATAATTTAGTCAGACAATTCCACACATCCCTACTATTTAGTTTTTCCTTTATGGTTTTCTTTGTTTGGTTGTTAACTTTCAGGCCAAAATGTGAATCCAGACAGAAGCTCTGTATGAGCAAAGGCGACTATTTCCTCATTTTATCAGACTTGACTTGTCAGTTCACAGAATTATGATAAAATAGCAATTTAGATGGAAAATACGAATAGTTCTGCTCATAAATATTCACTTTTAGAATTACTAAGTGACTTAATCTGCAGTTACTGAGGGATTTAAAAGGGTGCAAATAGTTGTGTCAATGGGAACAGGTCAGTATGAGGATGAGTTAGTCTAACTTGATCTTCATGGAAGATTTTTTAGGGAATATTGATCCTCCCAGGAATGATCCATCATGATATTTTGGTGTTATTCCATTACACTTCCCTCCCCCTCAGCCCTCTCAGCTGCAGTTACCCTTGTCTGTTTGCTCCAACTGCCAAAGTCTAAATTTACACTCATCTGAAAACTTCTGTATAAAATTACTCCTCATGCATCATCATCACCATCATCATTATCTCCCTCCTGAGCTCAGAAACACCCACCTTATTGGAGGCGGAGAGGGACTGGAGCCAGTCGTGCTGCTTCTCTTTGTCTGACAGCGGAGACTGTGAGGGGAAGTCGTCATGTTTGGACTTTTTGATCGGGATGGGATCAGACACCTGGAAGACAAAAAAAGAGGAAAATTGAGTTTTAAAATATCAGAAAAGCTCACACAAGAGGCTGCATTTCTTTATGACAAACCAACGTTATGCACATTCATTACGGCAAATCAGAGCAACGCTTTTTCACCAGTGGGTAAATTAAACCCTCGCTGACGCTGGAGAAGCAAGAACATCTTTTGCACCAAGAAAGTCTTTCAGTGGGGTTTGTTGTTCTTCTTCTAATAAAGAAATGTCCAGTTCAGACTAAATTGCTGCTATTAGGGCTGAAGAAAAATCAGTCAAGTAGATTAAATCTAGACTAGAATGTTTGTGCAGGACAGTAGGATATTCAAAATCTATATTTCATATTTTATGTGAGTATTTTCATCGGTGCATTTCAAATCAATTAAAGTATTAATAGTGCTTTAATATGAGTGTTTTACATTTATATTGATCTTTGATTTAAACTGGACTAAAATGTTTTAGAGCTTTTATGGACTAAAGCTATAAAGGTTAAAAATGACTAAAATGTGACTAAAGCTAAAATGCATTTTAATCTAAAGACTAAGAATAAATCTAAAAATGAACACTGAAATATAAAGTGTACAACTTCAGACGGGTTTCTTTATTGCAAACACGTCAGGTACAAGTTGATGATTTTTCCCACGTGATGTAAACGCACCACATGTTGCCCAGTTGGCAGCGGTCTGAAGGCTGTCACAGTGAAATGTCAGTGAACTGAAAATGCACCCAATAGTGTCAGACGGGCCGATAAGGCGTGTAGCGCTGTCTGATAGGGGAGTGCCAGCCCGGCCGTCTGATAGCTCCCTCTGTGTTCAGATGAAGGCGTGGCGTGTTGACTCTCTGAGTGCAGAATCCAGGTTATGGCACCGTGTCGCACACTCGTCACACACACAGAATCCAATACAGCTAGGTGTGTTTGCTCATGGGCAGTGCAGAGAGGAGGAGAGAGGTGACTGGGCCAGTGTGTATCCGACAGTCACACACAGATGCACTCACACAGACAGACAGACAAGTCGGGGTTTGTTTCTCTTCGTCAATGACCTCAGCCTGTCCGAGCTGTGGCTGTCACTAACTGACACACTCATGCACACACACTCAATCAATCGCTTTTCTCTGAGCAAAGTCAATGCAGCAGCAAACTCAAGCTTCAATGATCTTTTAGGACAGTCTTTACAGCTACCTAGACCCTACAGCTAGATTGTGTTTACATTCCTTACATTTACATTTCCTCATGCCTGCAGAAGAAGCCCTCCAATAACCCGTCCCATGAAGATTATTCCAAAAATGTTAGGTGTGATCTTGTTTTTTTTAGATACCTGATTGAAAACTAGTGATGTTTGGATACGAACTCCTGCCAAACATCACATCACTGGCCTCATCAGCTGTTCTGTGCTTGTTTGGATTTTAAAATGTTCTGTGAAAATCCCACAAAAAAAAAGTATTGATTTATAGCCAATGGTTTTACGTCCGTTAAGGTGACAGATTTTTTAGGGATTATTGCTAGATACTATACAAGACCGGACCAGAAGTTTCAACACAACATGAGACCAGACCAGGTAAGACCAGACCAGACCAGACCAGACCAGACCAGACCAGACCAGACCAGACCAGACCAGAACAGGCAAGACCAGACCAGGCCAGGCAAGACCAGACCCGACCAGACTAGACCAGACCAGACCAGACCAGACCAGAACAGGCAAGACCAGACCAGGCCAGGCAAGACCAGACCTGACCAGGCAAGACCAGGCAAGACCAGGCAAGACCAGAGGATACCATACAATAAGAGACCAGTCCAGACCAGACTAGAAGATACCATACAGTACTGGCCCTTTTCCACCGGCCCATCTTAGCCCTACTCTACTTGACTTGACTCGACTCTACTCGGTTTGTGTTGCATTTCCAAGGGTGCAATACCTTGAACCAGATACTAGTTTTTACTACCTGCTCTGCTCTGGTTCCAAGTGAGCTGAGAGAATACTAAAAGGTGACATCGACCGACTGCCGGCCACTGATTGGTCAGAGAATGTCGTCACCGAAGAGTCATGAGCGCGACGCCTAACACAGGAATCAAACCCGCCATTTTTATAAAACGACAACAGGTACTAGGGCTGGTGGAAAAGATACCTAAACCAAGTAGAGTCGAGTAGAGAAGGGCTGGAACTGTGTAGTGGAAAAGCGCCACAACAGACGAGAGGATACCATACAATATGAGACTGGACCAGACCAGAAGATACCATACAATATGAGACCAGACCAGACCAGAAGATACCATACAATATGAGACCAGACCAGTCCAGAAGATACCATACAATATGAGACCAGTCCAGACCAGAAGATACCATACAATATGAGACCAGACCAGACCAGACTAGGAGTTACCATACAATATGAGACCAGTCCAGACCAGTCCAGAAGATACCCTACAATATTGGAACATGCCAGACCAGACCAGAAGATACCATACAGTATGAGACCAGACCAGAAGATACAGTATGATGCAGTCATATTCAGTATGACAGGCTGTGAGATGTGGTGGTTGATGCAGTGTGATTGGTTACGGTGTGATGTGATAAAGTACTATAGATGATCCAACAGACCTTCAGTGGACTCTAAGTTCTGCACAAATATAGCTTCCACTGCAGAAATAGACCAGGATAACTGGAGCTACAACAGTCCACATATGAGTACTGGCCTGGTCACAACTAGAGTAGCATCATTAAAAGTTTTGTTGCAGGCTGAAGCAATCCTAAGTAGAAATGCAAAACTTTTAGTAATGAATACATCAAATTATGTGGACCATCGCCAAGTTTCAAACTATGCTAAGTGTCTTTTAAACTCTTGTGTGTGATGCAGCTTTTGCAGCAAGCATGTGGAGGAGAGATGCATGCCTCTGAGTGACTCCAGGTCTGGAATAATCGTGCATGTTGTTCATGTTGGATGTTTCTCACCATCTCTCAGTGAGCGGAGGTCATGTGTTGGAGTACAGGTCACACATGTGATGCAGAGTCGGGCTACTCTG
Source organism: Cheilinus undulatus (assembly GCF_018320785.1). Classification (NCBI taxonomy): domain Eukaryota; kingdom Metazoa; phylum Chordata; class Actinopteri; order Labriformes; family Labridae; genus Cheilinus; species Cheilinus undulatus. Next base: position 2,336,483 of record NC_054875.1, read on the forward strand.
TCAAACCAGTAATATTTCTACAGGCAATTCAAACATACAGCTCTTTCTCTCTCTTGTTTTCTCTCGGTGAGGATCTCCCTCAGGAATCTGCAGCATTCTTTCTGCAAACTGCTGCAGCTAACACGCATGCACAGCCGCTCCCTGCATGGTGTCAACAGGTGGTCATTCAGGCTTAGGCTCTCTCTCTCTCTGTCCCCCCTTTCTCTCTATGTGCCTCGCTTGCCCGAGCTGGCAGTGTGTCACACTTTGCCACATGTCCGTGTAATCAGAGCTGCTCTCTCAGGAAAAGAAAGGCAGCGTGGCTAGACGAACAAATAGTGTCGAGATCTGCTGACGTGACAGCTGTCCTCGATCCGATACGCACCTGATGCACGACTCCGTGACTTTTAGTGACTTTAAAGAACAAACCCAGCGTGTTTCTATGACTGGTGGCGTAATACTCCATCATAAATGCTTGTATCTTGATTCGTTTCGTCTTTTTAAGATGTCTTTGACATGTGGCAGTTCTCATTTTCTTGAAGTTTCATTCCAAATGCAAGAAATCCTTTATCAGAACCTTGTTTGAAGAGCTATTTTAGTCAAGATCGTACTAATGGTTGCTCCAAGGACACAAGTTAAACCTCTTTGTTGTCATTTGTTTCTACTTCTTTGAAAAGAGCCTGAATAGATGTGAGGAAAGAGCAACTTCACAGATGTCAGGACTCAAAAGCAATCACAATGGGTCCAAACGTCAATACTCTCTTCTCCATTACAAGCAGATGCCTTTTTATATTACCAAGCATAACCATACGAAAATAGATCTATATCTGCTGTTTTTTGCATGCAGTACATTCTGTTCTATAAAGTCTTTCAGCAAGATTTTCTTAATGTTTAATCTTTGCAAGCATTTTGTGTTCTGTGGCTGTTTTATTTCAGGAGAAAGAGCTTTGTTTGCAAGAAAGCTGCAGGATGCAAGGAAAAACGAAGCCCAAACACAAGACAGTTAAGGAGGTAACATAGTTCAGCAAATCAAAGGACTGTAGCTGGTCTAGATCCACTCTTTAGGGTCTAACAGATACACCTGGTACCGTATAGGAAGGGTGCCAAAAAGGTCCAAACAAGCAGTCATTTATGTAGAGCTTTATGGCAGAGGAAACTGATAAATGCAGGTCATATCAAACAAATGCTTCAGGTAAGTTAAGCCTTTTCTTCAGAGGCTTTTAAAAATGTTCCAGTTGTTGTGGATATTATTAAAACTAGTCAGACATGACTGCCGTTGAGAGGCGTCTTGTCTGTGGTTGGCCGGTTTGTGGGTTATCTAGAGATGAAGAGATGTGGCCTACATATCAAGGCAGCAACACACGACCGGAGGCTAGAGGCTAGAGCCTGCAGATCATTTCCCACACACATTCACACGGACACACACTGCAGTGCGTCTGGGCAAAGTCTCCGTGCCACGTGCCTGCCCTCGTCTCGTGGATTACCGGTTGCCAACGCCGCGGCTTTCCGTCAGGGCGAGATCCGGCCCCGGTAATCTTGGACGAAGGAAAGCGTCGGGGGGTCAGCAGTTGGCAGCTGAGCTTGTGGGACTCAGAGAGGGGAGGGGGGCTTTGGGGAACAGAAATCTGTGTCTAGATTACTGAGCAGTGGGACTGGGAGGCCGACGACGGCCTGGGAGGAAATTCCTGCTTTAAAAAGAGGCGGATGCCAGGTGTGGAGCCGGATGATATACCAATGTTTAAAGATACATCAGTATATTTTCAAACCAGATGATGCATAAGGCAATATCCTTTACATAATAACGGATTATGGGGTTCAAATTAGAAATAAAGATGTCAGGCCTGATGCTCAGTAAAAGATAGCTCACATGTGCTTGTTAACGAAAAGAGAGAAACGTGTAGTTGGAGCATTTGTATTATTAGTAGGGCAGTAAAAATTAATTACATTTATCATGGTTTATTAAGGTTCGTAGCTGGTGCAAAAAAGGTTTAAAGTCTTGATTAACTGCATCGTTTATTGTCTCTTGTTCCCCACTCTGGTTAACCAGCGTCTCCTTGCAGCCACAGTCATGTAAGTAAGTCCATCACTGATCCTGAACGTCTCATTTCACTTTAAAAAACTCAGACAGCTCGGAGAACAAGGCAAAAGTCATCCCAACCCTGTTTTGTCATTTTAACGTTCCCTTTTTTCCTTTTCAATCCATAACAAGCTCCTTTTTCCACAGTTAAGCTCATGTTGAAATCTACCTGTAAAAGCAGGTATGTATCCAAACAGGAAGTTGCTTAGCTGAATGCTGTAGAACATCTAAAATGGCACAAAAGGAGTTTTCAATGCCAAATATTGGAATTTGAAAAAGGCCCATTAATTGCAATTAACTACAGACATTCTGAGATTAATTGTAATTGAAAATATTGAGCAATCTACTGTCACAATCATGACAATAGTGTTCACATCGCAAACCTCAAAATATGGAATTGCTTTCAGTGTTTGTGCAATGAATACCTTTGTCCTTTATAATGAAATTAAAATAGAAGAAGTGCTCAATATTTGGTGTTAAGGCATCATTTAGAAAAACAGAGCATGCCCTGGCTTTTTGCCTGTATTATCCACTTTTCCAAAAGTTGCCAACGTATTTGAGCAATTTAGAAAAAAAGAGTTGTCTCTTGAGTTAAAAATGAGACACAATATCATGAAGTTTCTGCAATTTTTGACACATCAATCATTTAAATGCAGGAGATTTGATTTGAGGCACATGCTTTTTTAAAATTTTGAAAATCTACAGAAAGATTGTCAATGTTTTTGTGCAATTAATGAAGGAAAAATTTTTAAAACTGCCCAATATTCGGTGTCAGTGCAACTTTTGGAAACATGGTTGGAACTGGCTCTCCCTCCTTGACCGTTCCATCCACTTTTCAACATGTTGCCAATGTATTTGTGCAATTTTGACTGTGTGTCTCCCTTTGGCTTTACTCTGACTAAAGATTATGAGGGTTCTGCTCTCACTGATACCAGAGATCATTAAAATAATAGAGATTTGGACAATCTTCCAGTGTTGCTGTTCATTTTTGTCAGAGTTGGTCTGCGTTTGTTGTAAAAACAGTTGAAAAATTGCTCTAACTGGGTGTGTAGGATGATTATTTTAGTTTCAGAGGTATGAAAAAGTTTTCAGTGTGGTTTTATTTTTAGTAAAATCATGTCAAAGTTGATTTTTGGTATTGTGACTACCATTTATCTGCGCAGAGATAAAAAATATCAACGTTTACGTTGTGTATTGCCACTCAGCTCAGACCCATCCACGTCTGAGTCTGGGTGGGTCTGTCCCGCCATAAATCAGGTTTATTCTCACACTAACATCCTTCCTGTTAGCGTGAACAGTCTTTCCTGATGAAGGCTGCTGGGATTCACCGTTATCGGAGAGTATGTGACATAAAAACGTGAGAAACGGTCACACACGTGCTCATTCACACACTTCCACACAGACCCTGACCGAGGGGTGGGGGGGGGCGACTCGACAGTGCTCTCCTGATAAGCCTCTGACTCAGAGCAGGTGATAGACCTGAGCTCACTTCAAAGACGTGCACTAACACACATGTGAGCCAGCGTATCCCCCTTTATGATCCGGCCTGGATTACACAGCATAGACAGGAAGTCACACGTCTAAAAAAAGGCTTTAAGATTAGCCCAAGGGGTGTGTGTGTGTGTGTGTGTGTGTGTGTGTTTGACGGGCACAGACGGCTCGGTCTTAACACTTCACTGACAACACGACATGTCAGAATATCCAAGAACTGAGGCCAGAGTAAGGCTGGAGAATATTCAATATTTTTAGATGAGTTTAAAACCAATAAACCTGTTTTTCTGATAATCAATAGAATCAAAAAGCTCTTAAAAATTCAGATCTATTTTATAGGACAGATGCATAGCAGAGGAATGTAGACGTTCATGCTGACGCTAACTTCTAAAGGGCTTCGCTGGTAAAACAGTCATCATGTACAGCATCATAGAGAACTGAGGATGCAAACCATCATGATATCCAACTGCTGATTGGATAACCATAAGGATGTTGAATCCTGAGAGCAGAGAAGAAGTACAGCCCTAGATATTAAGGTTTTTATCTTTATTTTCTGCTAATTATGCAAATAAAGATCTCGCTCATTCTGTACGCCATGTGGAGTAAAGTTAACCTTGCAAAGCAGATGGACACGTCCGTTTCCGTGTTTCTCACTGGTGAATCCATCTTGCAAAGCTCCCGTCTGAACCATTTGGGCCTGGTTAGAAAGTGACAGGACCAATTAGTGACGAAGGGCAGTACTTTCAGGCGCAGCAGAGTCGTGACATGAGCAAGCAGCAACAAGAGGCCAGTGCAATTATGGTGGAAAAGCTTAGTGTGGATGGCGCTAATGCGCCAGTTTTATCAGAACTTCACGGCATTTCTTCATTAAAAGACACGGTCTCTGTCTTGTCTACAGTTTTTTTTTCATGTTATGCAATGAACTTAATTTCTTAAAATTGTGCTAAATGATTATGCAAAGGTGAAAATACTGGATTTCCGTTGCTAAAAAGGAATGAAAGCTTTGGCTGGTGGAGTTTTCTTGTTTTTAACATGCAAAGAAAAAAACCCTCATTGGTGACCGGAGTTAGCGTGTCAGATGTTATTTCATAACTCAGTCTTGCAGCGAGGCGTTTCAGTGCTCTGTGGTCTAAGACATTTCTGACTGGAACAAAAACCAGTAGCTGTCCCTTTGAGGCACATATCTGTCAAACACTCATTTAGAGCCCCGTACTTCACACATGGCAGCTAGGAATAGCCCCTGCATGAGAAACGCACAAAGCGGCAGGTCATGGTGCAGCAAGTGTGGAAACAGTGAAAGTGGCAGCCTCGTCTCAGCTGCCATCGGGGGGCCACATGCAGGGGGGCCCATGTGTGAGTGTGTGTCTGAGCGTGGAGGATGTGTGTGTGTGTGTGTGTGTGAGTGCGCACAGCGTTTTTGTGTGAGTGTGGGCAGCAGAGACAGGATGGGTGGGGCGATAACAGTCTTCTCGGTTCGAGTCTGGATGCGTCTTTCTGAAACTCTCACAGTTTGTGAGCGCTTCCTCTGTCTGCAGGACGCCGCTGCTCATCACATGCAGACGTGAGCAGAATCTTTACAGCATCCAGGAAATCTGCTAAAATAAAGCCACCTCCGATTATAATATTTAGTGTCTCATGTTTGCCACAGTAAGCCCCTTTAGTAAAAGATGCTAGCCTGGATTCAAGTCCAACTTTAAAGGATGCTTATAGGACGATTCAGGTGCAGAACGACACCTCAATAATACTCCTTCCTGCCTTAGTATAAACCCCAACATAACCACTTTGCCCCATTTTGTTCTTGCAATCTGCACATTGATCCCTTTCGGCATTCCTTCTGCAACTCACCTTTTAGGATTTTATTTCACTTTTTCTTCACTGACTTTACAGAGGACTGGAGGTTTTTGAAAAACTACCTCTTCCACTAAAATCTGATTTTATGCAGTGGAAAACTCACAGATGTTTCTGCCCTCGGCCTGTGATCCTAAGAATAAACTCAGTGGGGAACCTCCAAAACGTACGCCTCAAAGCTTCTCCAAACCAATGTCAGCAAAGAGTTAAACATCGCTAATTCAAAATAATCATTCCAATATTGCTAATAAATGATTGTCTTTTTGCATCCTGTTTATGGTGTGGTCTTTTCTTGGGGATTTTCTGTAAATCTTTCAGATATTTCATCATTTCCTTGATCCAATCATACAAATATCAGGCTGTTTACATGTCAGGCCACATCATGAAAGCTGCTGTTGTTTACCAGATGTCTGTTAGTCATATTTGCATGCAGGACTTTGCTATTGATCATCAATTTTCTGAACTTAATTTGCACTGTATTAAGCCTGCAGTGATAAAACTCCAGAAAACAGTGGTGTACTTAGTCATGGAAGTGTTGCAATTCTTTGTTTTAAAAAAGAAAATTAAGTTTTTGCTAAAGTTGCATGTGCATAAGTCCTAAGGCTGCACACCTCAATAGTCACACAGTTGTAAAAATGCATCTTTTGCTGCATATCACTTAGACTTAAGTAAAACCTGAACGGCAATCTCAATGCATTATAAATGCTGTATAACCCACATACTCACAGGTATGAAGGGTCTTGATTAGAGCAGAATGTTATGAATCAAGTGAAACCATGCTATTTTTATCCAGCCATGTATACCGTGATTTGAAAAAAAAACCTGCAGGAAGTTATTCCAAATGCTGTAGTTTCTTGATTCTTAAATACAGGAAGTTCACAGTGAATTATATAACCATAATGTGATTATTTGGCAGTTTAAGTCTTGGACCTGCAAAATATTGAAAAAATATGATGCTCAATACCGTTTTTCATTTCAATAGCTGCACAATGCATGCATGCTGTGTGCTTGTTTGCACCAAATCATTTTTACTCTTATTGTAATAAATTCAGATTTGTTTATTTCAAAAGCTCTAACTAGGATAATGACAAAATTGTGATTTGTTGTGCAGCTCTACCCTGACTCGGCCCTGAGGAGGACAAAATATTTGAGTTCTTTAAGTCCTAATGCACACAACATTGAAAATAATATTCATAAGACAAAAAAACCTCCAGATCCTTCTGTAAGAACTCCCATCAGAGGCAGGCTGCAGTCACATGTCGCTTTTAGACATTACATAACTGCCAGAGAGACGGCGGGGGAAATGAAACTCGTACTATGTTGACCCTAATGTAGTTTAATAACATGTTTCCTCGCCGTGCAGAAATGTTCCCACTTTGGGGAAACACTGCTATAAAAAAATCCCAGAGGGAATGCATGAACTGATCCAAATCTGCAGAGGGATTTTTAGATTTTTTGGGGACATGAGTTCTTTCTTTCTGTGCCTTTGTGGACCAGTCAGAAGGTTTGTTCTGTTAGTGAGTAAACTGAGGAAGGAAAGGTCAAAAATGAGAGGCAGGAGAGGCGTCCTGTCTGTAAATATGAGTTTTAGGATGAGAAAGAAGATCTTTCTGCAGGATTTTCTTCCCTTGTATATTCCAAATAATTCCTCTAAGGAATTCCTGTTTATTGGATCAAGCCAGATTTGAGCAAAAGTATCAGGAGCTTTTGGCTGCAGGAACTTCTCATGCAGGAACTCACTGGTTTCTGTCCAAAGTCCTTGAAAAATTATGCAAATAGGAGAAAGAAGTATGATGAAGCAGTAAAAGTAATAGCAAGTCTAGCAGGTAGGGTAAAGGTCATCCTCGATTCAGCGCGCCTGTGAGAACCACACTGGGTCTGCGTGCTGCTGAAAACCGGAGCGCCCGCCTGAAGTCTGCCAGCTTTGAGATGAGCCGCTCTGGTGACAGACGCCTTTACAGGAGAGAACACTGAATCTGTTTCTTGACACAACCTGTCATTTTCATCTACCCCTCCTCCGCCCCTCGCCTTGTTTCACTCCTACCCCTCCCTGACTCACCCACCCTCCCTCCTCCTCACCCTCTCTGTGTTCGTCTATCTGTCTGAGTGCGTTTCCTGTGTCATAGATTACAGGATGTCCTCTACAAACAAGCAAGATTCCAGTCACAGAAAGAAAGCAAGCAAAATGAGTGAAACAGAAACTTCCACACGCATTATGAGTACAAACACTTAGAACAAACAAATTTGACTGCAAGGCACCCGTTTAAAGACAGAACAGCATCCTATCACATCCCTTTACTAGGAAGTTTTGCTTAAACTCCACCGAGGTGTGCAAAGATCTAACAGAAAAGAGAAGACTTCATCTACAGCCATCATATCTGAGTCTTTAGACTTAAAGAGGACCGTCCTGCTTTGACCAAGTCGTGTTCCTGTGCCTGCAGACCGCTGGGCTGTCACAGACAAACGTGGTGCTAAACAGGTTGCCAACCCCCCCCCCAGACTAAACGGAGATGAAAGGCCAAACAACCTGTTTTCTTTGCTCTTTCTTCGCTCAGGAGGGTGAGCGGAGCCGCACCCTGCCTGTGACCTGACTTTGGCCTCCCTGCATGTCTTTCTGAGGGGCCCGTAGTGGTGCAGGAGGGAGGGGCCCTTCCTGGAGGCAGAGTGAGAGCGTACACTCAGCACCGACCACAAAAAGAACAGAAAAAAAGCCACATGTATGCTGGGAGACAAACAGGTGTCAGACAACATGTCGAGCTGCTGTTTGTGTATGAAAACGCTGACCTGGGACGTCTGAGGCTGAATTCATTTGACAAAAACATGCTGTTAGAGGTGAAACACTCGGCGATTTTCAAATCTTAGCCTGTTTCAAAAACACGGACAACCATGGGCTTAGTAGGAACATTGAAAGGGAAACTTTGATCTCAGAAATTATCCATTGCAAGTCACATTAATCAGTTTGTTTCCCACACTTCTACAGTTGGCTTTATTTGTCAGTCCCAGTTTGTATATTTCCATTGCCCTAACTTGCATTTTTTTGTCACTTTTAATCAATTTTTACTGCTTTAAGCAGACATTTGCCATTCAATGCCACTTTTTTCCCATTGTTGCTACCTTATTCTGCTTTTTGCCTGTTCCAGTCACTTTGCACTCATTCTTGCCATGTCTATGCTGTTTTTCTGACCATTTTTGCTACCTTTGACTCATTTTTTGTTACCTCTCACCCATTTTTGCCACTTTCTGCCCATATTCTGCCACTTTTTCTGCCTATTTTTGACACTTTTCACCCAGTTATTACCGTTTTATGCCTACTTTGCTCATTTTGACCCCTTTTTGCCACATTTTTTAACTATTTTTGCAACTTTCTGCTGTTTTTTGACCTACTTTTCCCCCCTTTTGCTGCTTTTAGCTCTTTTTAAGTCACCCATCACTCATTTTCCTGCCATGTTTTTGCTGCTTTTTGCCACCTGTAGCTATAAAAAAATATAGCTGAAATATCTGGCTCTGCCAATGCAAAGTTGCATGAAAAAGTTCCTTTCTACAGAGGCTACATTCTTCATTGCAATAATTACAGGATGGATTCTTAATCGTTGCAAAAATAAAGGCAAAACGTCCCTTAAAAAAATCTCCTGAAACATATATTTGGGTATATTTTCCAAAATTTGTAATCTGGGCATTTGAATTTTTTTTACTGGTTGTAAGAAACCATGTCTAATTTTAGGACCCCATTAGGACAAATAAAAAGCTGAAATTAGGCCAAACTAACTTTCAAAGGAAAAGTGTTCTTTATGTTAAAGATAATCCAAATGTATCTTGGAAGTTTGCATATTTTCGCTTCCATTTTCCACCCAAATCAAAAGAATAGTTTCACGTTAAGAGTGAATATTGACACAGTACAACCAAAGATAATGTGGACAAATAAGTGCACAGAATAAGACTTGCATGGAGCCCCACCCTGGATGTTTAGTGGGGGCTACTCTGGCCTAAAAGCCTCGAGTACAGCCAGCCTCGGGTAGTTTTTCTGTCTGATAGAAGCTGAGTGAGAGAGAGAGAGAGAGGGCTGTTTAGTCTGGAGAGTTCCTTTCTATTTTAATTCCTCCGTCAGAATGCCACTTACTCTCTCCTCTCCCTCTAACACCCAGACGAACATACAGGATAAAAATATAGCGAGTGCTGTGGCTGCTCACTGGAGTGAGATTCCTCGACTGTGTGTTTGTGGGTTACACACTCACACACGCACTGAGCTCCAATTTTGGCATCACGTTCATCCCACCATCGTCTCCTTGGCTGAGGAGTCACACAGAACAATAGGGCCTCTGTCTGCACTGAAGTAAATAGCAAAAACACTTTACACAGTTACAGTCACGCCGCTGCAGCGCCGCACTGCGAAGGATCACATTAATCTCATTATTCAGACTCGGCTGCTCTGACTTTAAGATGAACTGGTTTGCTGACTACACTCGAAATGACCTCATAGAAAATTCACTTTGATAGCGAGACGAGTCGTTTCTCCTGCGCTCAGCACATCGCTAACTCTGTTTGTTCACGCCGAGTTGAAAAAGAGCAAGCAGGAACTCGTGGAGGAACAATGTCAGGACTGGAAGACGCCTGCCAGGCACAAACGGGCAAACACAGCATGTGGCGGTGATAGGGCTGGGCCCTGTGGACCCAAAATCACATCATTCTCAGCAGAAGAGGTAAGATAAATAGCCATGGCGTGGATTTATTACACATCCATCAGGGCAGCGTCCCATAGACCAGGGGTTCCCAACATTTTCAGCTCACAACCCCCAAAATAAAGGTGCCAGAGACCGGGGACCCCCACTGTACCTGAAGGTGGCTGAACACAGCCAGAAACATTATAGAGCAGTCATGAGCAGACAAGGCCGTCCATAAGGGGGGTAAAGGGGAAGGTTTCTGGGACCCAGCCCTACTGTGGGCCCATGGAGGTCAGCAAATCTATGGTCCATTGTGAAGTTAAGCTGTGAAAACCATATTTCATACATGACCTGGTTAATAACCACTCTTATCAAAGCAACAAATATCTTTATTTATTCATTTGTGTAGTGAACAGCCTTCTTTAAATGAAAATAAGCTATAAAAACATAATTAAAATGGGTTAAAAATTGCTAAAATGGTTAATAATGGCAAAAAAAGGTGGAAAAGTGATGAAATTGGATTTTTAAAGAACATAAATGTGTTAAAAGTGGCAAAAATAGGCACAAAAAGTGGTAGAAGGGATTAAACAGTGGCTGAAATGGCTTTTAAATGCAAAAAACTGGAGGAAATTAGGTGGACTGGGATGAAAAATTGATATAAACTGGCAAAAATTGGTTAATTGTGGTTAAAATGGGCTAAAAGGAGTGTAAAAAGTGGTTGATGCCAACAATAGGCAGAAAGTGGCAAGAATTGGTTTAGAACTGGTGAAAACAGGTAGGAAAAGTGATGGAATGGCTTTAAAATGGACAAAAATGAGTTTAAATGTGCTTAAACTGGCTAAATTGGTTTTAAAAGAGGGGTTAAAAAGGATTCACATTCAGTCAAATTGGTGTAAAGTGGCAACAGTGAAATTCAAAAATGTTCTTAGTTTTTAAAGGCATGTGGAGACCCCCTCTCAGTGTCTCGCAACACCCAAAGGGGGTCCCGGCCCCAAGGTTGAGAACCACTGCCATAGACAGTGCTTGATCAGACTGCTGCATCCATGCTTATCTCTTTATCAGCCACTGCTGTCTACAGGATTGTAGTCACTTTAACTAAACCACGCCTGAAGCCACACCTCTTTCTCCTCAAATGATGCTGATTGGTCAGGTTATTATCTGACCAGAAACAAGCCAATCAGTTTAAAGCTTTGTCAGATAGGTGACAGATGGGAGATCTGGACTATCTGTTGGCTTTGCAAAGGTTAAGTTTTGATGTACTTTCACGCCTCAATAGGGAAATTTATTTTAAACTGCTGCAGCTACAGAACCATGGATAGATTATGATGCATAATATAAATCTGTTTATTTCACCATGCAAATAAAATAAATAACCTAACCTAATAAAACCTAACCTAAACCAGCAACAGACACAGAAGTCCTAAAACTGCTGATACTAGGAAATGTACTGATTTTGATGATTGAAAATTGCAGCCACACTGGGACAACGGCAACAACACACCAGTAGTGTTTTCATTTACATAGCACGTTTTTCACAATCTATCATTTTAATGGTTGCTGCTATTAAAGAGTATGGAGAGTTCATGATCCTCAGTCACATGTAAACAGAGAGCTCTGTCAGAATTGCACAAATATGTAGGTAACACTTAGAAAAGAGGTTGGAACTGGCAAAGACATCTAAGATATGCTGAAAGAAACAGGAAAAAGGGAAACTTTCAATCCCTTTTAATTTCCAAAAGTTGCAGACAACATAAAAAGACTGTCCTAGTTGCATAAAAACATTGGCAATATTTCTGCATTTGCACCAATCCTCCATGTGTTTTAAAATGATCAAACAGCTGTTATTTTAATGATTGGTGGGTTAAAATAATAACAATGTTTCTTGATAGTCAGACAGATTTTTCACCAAAAAGTAAAAGCAATGTCGGAATTGCACGAATAATTTAGTTCATGGAGCAGCCCTGCCGTGCTCCTGGAAAGCCGAAGCACGGTGTGAACTGACAGACCACATCCCGCCTTAGCAGTGCCAATGCAAATGTCTCTGCAAGGATTCATTATGGCATTTCTGCAGAAATGCATCGCGGAAGAAACTATTAGTAGCCCAAATCTTGATCCAAAAGGAGCAACTTGAACCTCAGTAAGGTCCAGTTGCCCCCGTTGGACCAAGATTGAGTACCTTGACCTTGATGGATGAGAACTGACACAGACACCCGCTGGTAACATTTGGAAATGAAGGTGGAACAGGTTGCCTTTTCATCCACTTTCACAAAAGTTGCCAAGATATATGTGCAATGCAGGAGTTTATCTGCAATTTGTTTCATCATTCCAACTGAAAATCGCTCAGTTTTGGGCTTAAGGACGTTGATTTTGGTTGCCATCGTATCACAGAGGTATGCCAATATCATTAGATTTTTACTGATCATAGAAATGCTCCTCAAACAGGATAAATGAATCAAACATTGTCCCTCATTTAGCCAAAACAGAGCAGTTTACTGTGGACCATCTTTTTCCTGAGCATTTAGCCTGACATCCTGCCTTTATTTCTTCAAACTCACATGAACAAAAACTGCATTATAGATATAAATGATACATTTATATTTCATCTGAAAACACATACTTCTATCTTAAGAACAGAACCTGTCTCCCGGCCCTAGCATGAGTGTGTGTGCAGATGTGGAGCCAGTCAGGTGGGTGTATACAGAGGCCCCAGCAGTACCTGCCCGTGCTACCTCTCCCCTCGTAACCATCATTTATCCCATTAGCGGGGAAGCGTCTCCCACATTCCCCCGCTACATGAAAGAAAAACAAAAAGTCTGACGCCGTTTCCACGCTGCTCGCCAAAAACAGCTTGTATTGATAGAAAACATGCTCGCTCTCCTGTCACCTCCCCGAGCTGTCCTGGAGCGACTGCGTGACGCTGACTCTTCAATGCCTTCTTATTTCAACATTTCCTCTCGTACATTTGAAACTTTTTTTCCAAGAATACTGTATGGCAGCAGCTCTGCTGTTGGTCTGTTCTTCCAGGAAGAGTCCGGAGAGGCTGGAAGAAAAAACAGACGAGGAACCTCCCAGAGCGGCTGTCGTTAGCTAGGCTAAAGGCTAAACTCTGGTAAACAAGTGCCAGATAACAAAAGCTCTTAATCAGTAAAGCAATGTGACTTTGAGCAAGTGAAAACCTTGAGAGCATATCTTTGGTTTTAATCTATGCATGCAATGGATGAAGAACGTCCTCAACATAGAGATAAATGTGAAGCTAAAGATTCTGTTTCTCTTACCACAACACACTAAGCAGAGGGAATTAAAGGAGAATTCTGATTTTTTTAATTATAGGCTCTTTCTCTCCATATCTTGGCACAAAAAATGAGGTAAATTGCTTCAACCTGCAGCCTCAAATAACTACTGCTGCAGAAGTCTGACCAAATGCATCTCTGCAGTGTGATTTTTATGCCAGTTCCTGGTCCTGCTGCCACATTTCCTGCAGTAAACCATGGTTTCTGGAACCAAGAGGCTCACTGGTGTTAAAAGCTGATAAAAATTGGAGAGCAGGTGGCCTAGTGGTTAAAGGCGCTCCCCATGTACGCAGGTTCGAATCATGCCTGAGGCCCTTTACCGCGTCTTTTCCGTGCAGAGTTGGATTTTTGAGGAGGTGCATGCCAGCTAACCCCCAATTTCCATATACAGCGTGCGCGCCGTGGAATGCCGGTGAATCGTACTGTGGAGCACTTCGCTGCCTCTCTAGTCTATCAGAGCATTTCCACAGCCGGTGCTCCAGACCGGCAGCGGCACATGCCTAGACCGACACTTTACTCCTCTTTGTTTCAGATACGCTGCAGGTCTATTTTCAGCACCGGCCCCTGCCGAACCTCGTAAATTTGCTGTCATTCAGAAAGCACCAACCATGGAAGTCACAAGCGTAGAGCATCCGGTTCTTTCAAAATAAAACTCATTGCATGGACTCCTGATCTTAAATCATCACTATATCAACATTACATCTCATCCTGCAGCGAGATCAAAGGGTCACCGACAGGTCAGCGGGTCACAGAGCTACAACAGTGCCATTGACGAGGAAAAGTTAACTTTTGGGGACATTTAGCCAAAGAATTTTGCATAAAACCACATATTCTTTAAGCAAACTTTAACCTTTTAACTTCCTAATGTACTCACTTAATGGAGGAAGCAATAATATCATGGACTTTTAACGGGAAGGATGATAAATTAACCTCAAAAAGTAAAATAGTCCGCTGATGACATACTATTCCTGCGTGAACTTGCAGTTCTCCCGTGATCTCTTCCTGCTAATCAGGACTGTGCACCGCGGCGCTGCACTCTAGACCACTTCCAGTGGGTGAGGTTGTTTGTTGGAGCAAACCCGCGGCGCTTTGGTGCATGGCGCACACACTGTATATGGAAATCGAAGATTAGAGTGTAGACTTCAACAACGGATCCAGGCTGTGCAGACCGATGACATGTTTAGTATAAACTTTGCTTTAACCCTGAAACTCTCTGGTTGGTTTTGCTCCATGTATTTGAGTTTGCAACATCACCAGGATATTGATAGAACAACTTAAAAGCAGCACGCTACTCTGCCTTTCTCATGTTGGTTTGCCTTTTACTTGGTGCCTGTTTTGATGTAATGTAGAACAAGAGATGGGGTATACAACAAGCAGTCTGCAGTCTGCTGTTTTATTTTGAAACTAACTGTGCATTCCTGTTTTTTCCGGTGGGCATGGCACTTCTGGATCATACTGAAGACAGGCTGCAGCACACACTATGGGAGCATGAGCATGGATGACATGTAGGCATACACAGATCCTGCAGAAATTACAGGCAAACAATGACAGCTTTACAGAGGATCGACCTTTTGTAGAAGAAGATGATTTTAATACAACACAACTGTCAGAGCTACTGCACTTCACTGGCTTCATTTAACCTTGCAGGCTGTGGGCAAACCAGATATCTTTGTGTTGTTTTAATGTTAGATCTGAGCTCTCTAACACAAATGGACCAAAGTCTTCTGTGGTTGGTGAGGTTCCCTCGCTTTTTCTTCTCCAGTGGACCGTCACACTGAGGCCTTGAGTGGCTTGCATCTTCATCTGAAAAGACTTACATGTGCCTCTGCTACAACTGCAAAGCATCGCAGCAACTGTCTTGTCTCGTTAGTATGAAACGATGCAAAGCAATGCTGCATGTCCCAGGCTACACAATGCTAAACAACAGTACAGTCTGACAACTGAGAGGCTAAATTTGTCCCTGCATCCCGGAACGGAAAACGGGCCATGTTCCAGAAAGTTTGTGGCAGAGGATGAAGTCAAAACTCAAACAGTATCTCTACGTTTCATTGTTTTAGTCAGTCCACTATAAGTCCATGTATATTTGAGAGAAGTTAACAGATACGTCAGGGTTTTAAGAGTTCCCCGACCTGCTCAAGAGCGTTCTAACTTTACATTAAATGACTGTTTCACGAGTTTCAACAGTGCTGTACATGGAAAAACAGAGAAGGAGAATAATGAGAGGGAAGGCGACTCCCCCTTACACCACAAGCCTTCCTACTGCTGCCTGGAGGCCATGCACGCACACACAAACACAGAGAGAGAAAAAGGGGAAGGAAAGGGAAGAGATTGGGAGGTTTGGGAAGGGGAGCAGGGTCTCCATTTCCTCTCGCCAAATTTGCTTTGGCAACTCTTTCCGTGGGAATGATGAGGGACCAGCTCTTCTCAGCCGGAGAGAGAGCCAGGGCTCGGCCCACCGAGGAGACGGAAAGCTCAGAAAACGTAAGATGGAGAAGGAGTGAGGGGGGTGTGAGGGGGGGTAAGTAAATACAGCTGGACTTTTCCATAGCTTTTCCTTTTCCATCCCTTCCTCTAGTTTCTGCTGCGTTAAAGGGATTGAATGCTAACATTAACAAGCTGCAGAGAAGCTGGAGGAGAGAAACAAAGATATCGGACATTTTTATGTTGAAGTCCTCAATGAGGAAGATGTGTTCCATTCTTAAAAAAAAGATGGTGACTGATGATTGTAAAGGCAGTAGAGCAGCTCATATTAGCTCATTAGGTTTGTGTTGATCTGTACAGCAGTGCCATTACTTCAGCAGTACGTATGTATAGAGACATATTTGTAGTAATAATAACAGGGTTGTATGATATAACAAAATTCAATGTGTAAGTGGAGGAGGTGAAGCTTTAAGCTATAAAAGAGGAGGCTGGGGTGGAGGAGGTGAAGCTTTAAGCTATAAAAGAGGAGGCTGGGGTGGAGGAGGAGAAGCTTTAGTCTATAAAGGAGGAGGCTGGGGTGAAGGAGGGGAAGCTTTATGATATAAAGGAGGGAAAGGATAAAGGATTCTTGTAATCCTTTTTTAAAAAAAATGACAATTTATTGCTTAATGTGCATAAAAGCCCTGCTGCTGCAAAAAAAATGAATGTATTAAAATGCAATGTTGACAAATTTCAAGTTAAAGAAATATTGCAACTTCTGCAATTTGTAAATTGCAGCAGGACATATTATGATTTATTCTAATTTGCGTTTAATTGCATGCATGTCTCCTGATTAAGTGGTCCTGACTGAACTGATCATTTTAGGCAAGGCAAGTTTATTTTAGAGGACTAGCCATACATGAAGCAATTTAGAGATCAAAACAAGGCATTTTAGATTCTAGTCCAACCTGTAGCTCCTTTCCTGCATGCCCCTCTCATCTTGTTTCCAACTCTATCCACCGTCCTCCTCTCTCTAAAAGCATAAAAAGCTAAATAAATCTTTAAAACAAAATACATTAAAGTGATACATGTCGTATTTTTAACGAGGGGGAAAATGAAACTAGCAGGGCAGAGAACTTCGTATCAAACAGAATCAGCAGGCATGCAATGATCCCTGATATTTGATGCTCTCATTCCTTTAGGACACACTGATACTCTGGACATTTTCCCCTACATTTATATAGACATGTCTTTATGCTTTCTAATGCTGGCTGACAGTATAACCCTTAAATTACATCAGTTCCCTCAGAAATGCAGTGTTTCAGCGTGTGGTTTCAAATCAAAGCTCCACAGTGGAGTTTATACTATTGTTACAGTTACAGTGTCCACTGTTGTGAATATCTGGAGCGATTGACAAACGGCTGAGACGAGCCAGAATTTAGTTTGGCAGCAGAGGAGAGAAGAAGAAAATTCCTGCGTTTACAGCGCTCGTAAACGTTCTCTCTGGTTGGAAGAAGGCTGGAGGAGGAATCTGCTGATGGCTCTTTTCCTTGCAGCGGTGCAAAAAAGCTGCCCTGTTTTAAAGGAGGCCAGATGTGAATTATGGGTAACGAGGGGAGGAGTGGGGAATGCGGGGCAGAGGGCATATTTCTGCTTGGCGTGTAACGTGCCCTGGGGTTGAGGTTGCTTGTGAAGGGGTTAAGTCGCATGGCTGAGCAAATACATAAATAGCACTGGGGGGGTTGGGGGGTGTTTGGCATGGCCACTGCTGCCAGCTGGCGTCAAAGCTGATAGCGTGCGCGCACATACACAACACATACAGAAAATGGCGATTTGATTTCCAAGGTATTACTTGCGGGGCACTGGAACACAAGCAGGCGCTCCGGGTACCCCGATCCAGACTGCAGCACATGCCTCAACATGTGACAGGCTCGCCAAGAGCGCTGTGCAAACATGCTCCCACAGACACACATGTTTGTACTACACACACGTACACACCAAAAAAAGCAGAGCGACCTCCTCCCACACATCAAAGGAGCTCGCAGCAGCAGCAGAGAGAGGCTGCAGAGACGGGCCTTATCCCATAATGATAAATCACATCCCAACACCTAAAACAAACTCTCAGCCCGGCTTAACAGCGCAAAGATGGACACCCCAAACAAAACAGGCGAGTGGGAGCTCCCGGACACCCTCCCTACCTCACGGCCTTTGAACGCACACTCAGGAAGTTTTCTCTAATCTGGCAGGATTAAGACAGGTTTATGTTCTTTGGAATTACGCTTGAAATATGACATGAAGAAATGGATTGTTCCTGCGGCAAAAAAAGTCCCCTCTTCAGCCAAGTAAAGGTAGCACTCTAGCAACAGCGAGAGAAGAGCTTCTTTTTTTTTTTTTTTTAATTCAGTGAAACTGTTGCAGTGGCTTCTCTGAAATCTCAACTGTTTCTGTACAAAGGTCCCCACCATGGAGACGAGAGAACAGAAATCATTCCAGCTTCAAATCAAACAACACAGTTGAAGTAAGCATGTCCAGGACGCCCTGTTTCTGTTTTCATTCAGTCATTTGCATCAACAAGGATGAGAAACAAGGACAAGAGGGAGACCAACCAGGCACTGGAAGCGTCCTACAGGAACTTCTGACAGCTTATTTTGCAAAGTAAGGACAGTGGAAAATTAACAGAATCCTTCCCTGTGATTTGAATTTTAAACTCTGACTCATGTTAGCACCAAGGCAAACTATCGGGCTCACTGCTGTCAGAAGCTCCACACTGCACTTCCTTTTCTCCACCTTCAGAATTAAAGCCCAAAACATCAGACTAGTTAAAAAAGGACACTGTAATTCACTGTGTGGACAACAAGCAATGCTAACATACCTGAGGTTTGCATGCTGTTAGGACAAACTGTGATGTGAAAATCAGTCACATGAGGAATTTCTGGGGACTGGAGATGTATGCACAGTGACATGCACAGATAAATGCCTTTCTTAGTGTTTTTATCCTGTTAACTTACATTTAAACAGTCTATAGTAATTACTAGGGGGCGTGCAGATATGAATTTCAAAATATTTGATTGTTTTTGATGCAACTTGTTTGAAAATGATGGGAGCTGCATCTATTTCATACAACGTCTGCACAGCAGAGGTATGAGCCAATATAAAGTTGCAAGAAACTCCTGCACACTTTCTAAATCATGCAAAGATGTTAGTCTGAAAGTTGCATTCTGAATGTTTTTGTGCAATTTCAACATGTTTTCCTGCAATTCACTGTGATAAAAAAAAAAAAAAAAACAAGAAATAATTCTTATATTGGGAGGCCAGGTCTGCTCCATACTGTTTGATTTAAAAATTAAAAAAAAAAAAAATTAATATTAAACATTATTACTCGCATGCAGACTTTAAGCATTGAATAAAACTAAATATCAAGTCAGGCCAACATGGCATGCAGCAGAGCAATCATTAAGTCTTTGGCTTTTCTTATCATGATTACAGGAAGCCAGGATTGTAAATAAAACAGGAACTGGATTAATTACCCAGCACTAGAGCACTACAGTCTAAGGTTCAAACCTAAGGGATGTAATAAAAGAAGTCAAAACAGAGAATTCTAGTGAAGTAAAAATGACTTAAGGTGCCTAAGAACAGTGTCACAAACTGTCCTTCTTCCTGTACCCTCTTCTCTCCATGCTTGTTGTATTTATTCAGTGGAAACGTCCCGACAGACTTCCTGAAAGGACACAGGCTGATAATGGTTGGTACACCGTGTGTCCGTCTGCCGGCAGTCTGCCGTGCATTTCTCCTCCTGTCAGAGACGGGGATGAGGGGGGATTTAAGCGAGGGTGGGGGCTTGCAGTCAAATCCCCTCTCATCTTACAGGCATCATTACGCCTGCTAAAGCCTGATCCCTGGAGCCCTGCACTACCAGGGACCGGGACAGACCACCAATTACAGTCTTAACCTCTGCGCTGCCCTCGCCGTCTCTATCTCACTGACACCTAGACTGTAGCTGGAGGGGGCTGATAAAGATGCTGCCTCATGGGAGACAGTGAAAGCCGCCGCCATGACAGGTTTTTTCTGCTGAGCTGGAGTAAAACACTGTTTTGATGGGGAGTCCTGACCTAATCCAGATCCATTTTTTCTGACTTTTAAGCATCTTTTAATCCTGTTTCTATTACATTTCTGGTTGTACAGCAGGTCTGTAGCTACATATGCTACATCAGTGATTTTCAAAAAGGGGGTCTTGAGCCCCCCGGGTTGCCAGAAGGTGTTGCTCATGTGTGAAAAGTCTGTTTTCAGAGGAGCTCTGCATTCACAGTGAACACAACACTGAGACAGCAGCATTTTGAAGTGGCTGAACTCTGGATCCTTCTTTAAATCTTTATGTTTTCATGCACCTAAAATGTAGCTGACGTGCAGAGGAACAGCCAGAATGCTGTTCCTTTGCACATGCATGTCAAACACTCCTGTTAGGATGGGCTCTAGCTTGTGAAAGCATGAGGTATTTTAAGCTGTGTGGATGTTTCATAAGGTATTTAAACAGTAGGATAAATTTCAGTGTAATACGACAAACAGAAAATGCATGAATGAATGTGCAGACAGTGAGAGAGAGCTGCTGAATGCAGCCTGGTCTTGTAAGTCTTGATTTTCAGTGGCGGTAATGCTTCCAGTGCACAGCTTCAGTATAAATAAAAGGCTCATGGGATGGTAATTCACAGATGGAGTGGTCTGCTGTGACTCAGAGGCTGTAAATGAATCGTTGATAACATAAACAAGCCTGCAGCACTCGAGACAGCGAAGGTGAGGCGACGGTTTAGAGGATAATGGAAGGTGTGAATCTAACAATGTGTGAGACTGTGAGAGCCCTCTTACAAACACATCCACAGGAGCACCTGGAGGAGTGCTGAGCCGCCGTAAACAAGGGAGGTCACCAGCTCCAAGTGAATGAATAAATATACGTGTGATTACCCTGTACAGCCACGTGTATGCAAGCATGTTTATAGCCTCTGTTAGCCGTAAACACAGAGGCGTCCTCCATTTGGCCTCAAACCTGTAGAACCTCAGACCTCATGCATGCTGTAAAAGAATGGATGTGTGCCCAAGTCAAAGCTGTCAATGATGGTGAGTAAAATATGCACAAAGCTTCCAAGCTGCTCTTTAGCCCTGCAGTCAGCGAAGCCTCCGCCTGCTCGTCCAGTGACGAACACGCTGTCCACAAAACAAGAAGTCTTTGAGTGGGTGCAGCTCAGATGGCCAGAGGCTACACTCCTCTTCCTTCCTGTCTGTGGGGTAGGGTCGGCGGGGGATTAGGTCAAGCTGTCAGATGCTTCAGACATCATGTCTAGCCACCGCCACTCTCCTGACCAGGCCCTGCAGCTCCGACCTGCAGGCTTTTTAGACAAACCGCCAAACACAGCGTCCTCACAGGCGAACTGCGGCTCCCTATGCACCGTGCAACAAGGCGGCTGTATCTATTGATGGCCATGTTTGTTGTAGTTGGGCATTAAGTGGGCCAAACATGGCCGCACTAATGCATCTGCAGACATGGCGGGGCAATTAGAGCACCACAGTGAGCCCATCATCCACCATGGAGGAACAAGCTTTTACACATGCTGAGGTCTCCAAGTGTCATTATGTGGAGAGACGGGAAAACAGCAGGGAGGGGTCTGATGAATGAAGTGTGCTGTGCAACTTTTAACTGCCTACATCAGAGCTATTTCAAACAAGTCAAAGGGGCGGAGCCTCCTGCGTCACACAGTGTGTTCTGTCTCTGATTTACCCTCCTGTGGGCTCATTTTGGGTCTCTTTTTGGTTAAACTTAGAAAAACATACCCCAAAAGGTTGTTTGTGGGGTAAATGTTGTGTTTGTCTGCAGATGAAGTCTCCTGGAGGGTTCAGCCTGATTGTAACGTCACACAGAGAGAAGTAGGGCTAAACGATTTGCAAAAAGAATCTGATTATGATTATATCAGGTTCCTCATCTCATGTACTTTTCAACAAATTCAAGCAATAAATCATTCTATATTACAACCTACATTTAGTCAGGAGCAATCTCATCATTCAATAAACAATTTTATTGCAAAATGAATCTACTACAGTTTTACTTGACGGTGAAAACTCTGCTTTAGAGATGCTCCCTTGGATAGTCAAGTAGCATGCTTTGGCTTTCCAGGGAATGCGTAGCTAGAAACCCTCATACAGATAGATGCATTTATGACAAATTTGCATTAAAACAATGACATTATTTAGAAGTAATGAATTCATAGCAGCATGAATCTGAATAGGAGGGCGCAACACGATTTATGCTATAAAGGAGGAGGCTGGGGTGGAGGAGGGGAAGCTTTAGTCTATAAAGGAGGAGGCTGGGGTGGAGGAGGTGAAGCTTTATGATATAAAGGAGGAGGCTGGGGTGGAGGAGGTGAAGCTTTAGTCTATAAAGGAGGAGGCTGGGGTGGAGGAGGTGAAGCTTTAGTCTATAAAGGAGGAGGCTGGGGTGGAGGAGGTGAAGCTTTGCAGCGTTGTGATGCATCAGCATTAATGCAAGCAGGGGTTAGGGAGAAGTACATCCTATCTGAACGGACTGCTGTGCTGACAGGAAGAGCTGTGAAGGGGTGTGAGAGCTGGGAGGCAAAAATTGGTGTCAGCTGGCCATCAGACAATGGCGGCTAGGAGTATGATGAACTAGGGCAGAACAGTTAAAAAATGTATCTAATTACAATTATTGTTGTTCATATTGAAAATTTGATATAAACTGCTTTATTGAATGCGGATTATAGTCTTTATGTCACTGGTTTAAATGAATAAAGATGTACATAAAACATGAAAAGGACAATTTTTGTGAAGCATTTTAAAAAAATATCACTTCAGTGTTGCATAAAATCTCTGCAACTGCAAAAAAAATGAATGTATTAAACTGGTATTTTGACATATGTCAGGTTAAAGCAATATTGCAACATCTGCAATTTGTAAATTTCAGCATGCCATATTGCAATTTAATCTTATTTGCAATTAATTGCCCAGCCCTAGAGAGAAGAAGACAAGTCCTTTATTAATCCATGCAGGCAAGGCTGCCCATAAAGAGGAACAAAGCTTATCTGTAGACAAACAGGAAGTATATAGGGTGTAAAAATCCAAAATGAAATGAAACACATAGATGCAGAGAAGTGGAATTTCAACATGGGGAGATTAATCACAATGAACTACAGACATATTGTGACTAGTCATGACTAAAACCTTTAATTGTTTGTTTCTATTCTTGACTTCCTCCCTCTGCTCTGAAAACTTGCAAAGAAGCACCAAAAGCTCCTGAAAGTTCTGTAGGTTTTGGTTTACCACCAGAGGTTCTTCCTCCCGGCCGTAGCTCCCGTCCCTTTACATTTCCATCCCTGCCCATCACGCAGCTGTGCAGTGATCCAGCGCAGCCCCTGCACCCGTCTGTGACGATCAGCCCTCACACAGTAAACACTCCAGTATCAGTGGACGTGACTGGAGAGGCATCAGGACTCACATTAGCACCAATTCCATCAGTTGAAAGCTCTCACAGTTAGAGTATCTGTCAAGTGAACACACCTGAACGTGTCGGCTGATTGCTTTCCCTTCACTCAGACGCTCTAATGGTATGCAGATGAGAGGCTTATATGTTTGTTTTGGTCGTATTATCACTGATGGTTGAACCGTATCAGCATGAGACCAGCGTTTATGCCAATTGTCTTTTTACCTTTAGAAAACAGACGCCATCTGTTATTTACATGCTCCCGTTTAAATGATCTAAAACTCTTTTTTTCAGTTGGAAATGTAGGGTTATTTTGACAAATGTTGATATTTTAAAAAATGATGTTTTGTGCGGCATTGATGAGGTTTAACTGTCTCACAAATCTGTAATCTTCACTCCCAAAAAGTAGCAGACAAGCTGGACACACTCAAAGAAAAACGTTAATTGAATTCTGCCAGACAGGAAGTCAGCGAGTGCAAGATAAAAAAAAAGAGAAGTGCTTTACAGGAGGAATTAGGTCACGTCCCTCTCATGCCAAGAGCTGCGTCCGTGTCTCAGGACCTTTAAGAAAAGAAACAGCAGCCATGTTCCTGTAAGCTGCAGCAGGAAACTGTGGCTATTACATGTCATTAAGCAGCAGGCTGAGTTCAGTTCACACTGGAGGATTTATCCCAGGAGGAGGGGGGCGGGGCAGATGGAGCTCCATCCATCCATCCACCTATCCATCCATCCATCCATCCATCCAGTACTTTAGGGGAGAAAACTGTCCACGCACTCTCAAACTGTCACATGCATTTCCCAAGGTGAGAGACTCTCCAGTGAGACTCCTGACACTCCACTGAGGTGAGAGAAAATGGCTGCCGCTGCACACGCCGCATGTTCCCCCGTCTGTGTGTCTGCAGGGCTCTGTCTGCCGGCTGACGGCGAGCGGAGCGGAGGCATAATGGCCGGGGTTGTTAGCGAGCACTCCAGTTGTGCTGTGATGGGAATGTTTTCGACAGCTTTCAGACACTTGGCACTAATGATGTTCTGCATGCCCCGTGGCCAGCTGGGAGATTTTTTTTCCTTCTCCTTCCAATCAGTGTGTTGAACATTTTCACCAACAGCAACGTAAACTTGCAGAAACATGCCAGCTCAGCCAGAAGCAGCGGTTTAAGACAACACAAGTTTGTAGTATTTTCCTTAGAAGACAGTAGATTTATGTCTATGCACTCATTACAGTGAATTTTTGCCCCTTTTATCCCATTTTTGCCCTTTTTCACCATTTTATGCCCATTTAAGCTACATTTTGCCATTAAATACCACTTGTCTACTCTTTCTTGCCCATTTTTGCAACTTCTTTAAGCCACTTTATTCCATTTTTGCCTCTTTTCACTATATTTGGCCCATTTAAGCTACCTTTTGCCATTAAATACTACTTGTTTCTGCTTTTTTCCCACCTTTTTTTACACTTCTTTTAGCCACTTTTATCCCATTTTGCCCTTTTTCACCATTTTATGCCCATTTAAGCTACCCTTTGCCAATAAATACCACTTGTTTCCTATTTTTTGCCCTATTTTGCCACTCCTGATTGCTTTAGGCCCATTTTAGTCACTTCTCTTTCATTTTTTGGTACATTTTTGCCACTTTTATTCAATGTTTGCCCCTCTTCACCATTTTTTCCCCACTCTCCGCCTATTTAAGCTGCATTTTGCCATTAAATACCACTTGTCTACTCTTTCTTGCCCGTTCTTGTAACTTCTTTAAGCCACTTTATTCCATTTTGCCTCTTTTCACCATATTTAGCACATTTAAGTACCTTTTCCCATTAAATACCACTTGTTTCCTATTTCTTTGCCCTATTTTGCCACTCTTGACTGCTTTTTGCTCATTTTTGCTCATTTTGGGGGGCCTGATGTGGCCCTTGGGCCACCAGTTGATGATCAGTGCTCTAAACCATACAGGAAGTGCACCACAAACAGCCAAAGGTCAAATTTTGGCATTTTTGGGTGATCCACAGGTTTCATATATTAACGAACTCTTCAGACGAATTTCATCCGATTGACTCCAGAACTCGTTTCCTCACAGTAGACAACCTAGAGATCTAAAGTTGTAAGAATTGTGAGTTTTCACCGTAGGGTGGAGCTGTGACCAGAGCCCAATTAGGTGAAAATACACCTAAATGCCTTATAACCTTGAACACATCTGGATTAAACTGTTTTATTCTGACTCAGTCCAAATGCAGATGTTATGAAAAAGGTTTGTTTAAATAGCATTGAATATAAGTAAAGCAGAAATCAGTGAGCAAAATAGGCATGCTAATCTGAAGTCATAGCATGTTTAACCAATGTTTAGATGAGCTTTACCTCTCTGCAGATGGACTTGGGTTCTGTTACCTGACAACAGATCTAAATCTGCTGATGCTTACGAGTCAAAGAGCTGAATGGATTAGGCCTGTGTTCTACATTTGCATCGACCTTTGGTTGCTATTCCTTTGGAAAACAAATACCCTGTACTGCATGTCTGCAGCGTTCTGCCTGTGTGCCTCTGCCCGTACCACAGAGAAAATCGCTCCCTGTCTAGTCAAGCTTTAGAACTCCAGGAGGGAGGACTGCATGGACCATCCAGTCAATTTCAAAATAAAATCACTATATCAACATGAAATCCAAACAGGAAGCAATCTTGAACAGGCAAAGTAACATGGGGTTTGTGGACGTTGGAGCAGTATGACCGGAACTGAGAATGTGGAATTTATGGGTCTATGCAGGATCAGATCCATGCAGAGCTTACTTAAGGGATGCTTTTTTATTTTTGTGGTTGAATTTGACTGTTTTGTCGTTTATGCTTAAACTGGCTGCTTAATGTCCTACTGCTGGCCTGATCAAACGTTCAGAGGTTGGCTGGATTCTTCCGGAGAAATGCCTTCAAGACTCAACCATCCTATCAATATCACTTTGTGCAGGTAGTTTCCTTAAGGCGGAAGGCTGAGGTGAAACCTGGCTGTAAATCCAGAGTCTGTCATGTGGAAGCTGAGAGCCTTTAATAGGTGAAAGTCTCGTTGGACTCAGTCAGACAGAGCGGACAGGAGAACCAATCAATGAGCAGCAGAGGCTCCCTGAGGGCCGACGCAGAGGAGGGGGGGTTATTGTAAATCAATTGTCAGCCAATTCATTTCCATTGATAGCATCAGAATAATGACATGCTGTAATAAAATGGTAATCAGGGCCTTTAGCTGCGGGCGGCGGGGAGGCGTACAGCGATCAGAGCTGCAGGGAAAGTGGCAGTGGCCCACATTCCCCACTCTCAACATGTGTGAGCTTATTCATGTGTGGGTTTGTTCGATGGAATGTGTCATTTGTTATTGTTGTGGCTGCATATGCATGTGTGTCTGTGTGAAATCGAGGGTATGGCGAGTGTGCATGAGGAAGATCTCACGTGCCGCTGATTTAATCCTGGAGATATGCATCCCAGCGACAGCAGCAGATGGCTGAGTGAGCAGATTAAAATCTCAACAGCTAACCTTACGACAACCCAAACAGACACTTTTTAAGTCAATAAGAGGAGCTGAGATAATTGCTGCATATTTCCAAGCGCAGGCGGTTAAACGGCGATGTTTGAATGATTCTGTTTGGTGCTGAAGGAGCCACAGACACCCTGAACCCCCGCCAATCAATGGCAGAGGGAGGAAATGTTAAAAGCGAGGTCATGGCGCAGATCAGACCTCATGAATCAGGATAATTGGATGAGAGGTGGGAGTTATGAGGGAGCGAGGGTCGGCAGTAATAAGCTGGAAATCTTGTTTGGTCAGAATCTGGTTGTTGAGGCAAACAAGCGTGCCTTTAGCTTGGCTTTATGATAGTACGGATGGTTAAATGTCGAGCAGCTGCCTCTTTTTTCTGCAGAAACTTAAAGACCAGTAGCTTCACCAAAAGCTTTAGAAATTCCCAAAGTATTCTGCAGAATCAAGGAAATCTGATAAAGAAAGAAAGTTGCTGGACAGAAAAGTCATTAGTAGCTGAAGTAAGCTTTTATTTATCGCATGCTTGAGCGATGATATAAAAATGTAAGATTATGCAAATTATCTTCAGCACATAGTAAACACAAAGATCTTTCTGTCTTCCTTTGAATGCATTGTTGACTGGATATAGTCTGTGGAATAGGGTCAGGAAACAAGAGCAGAACCTCCACAATGGCTGCATGCAATAATTGAAGTTCTTGCAGCCAACAGAGTTCTTCCTATAAATAAAGTTTGCAGACTCTGACCTTGACAGACAATGCCACATTTTTGACATTAAATCAGAAAAGACATTGGAACAGAACAGAGAGGCCTCTCTTTTTTTCCAAGAAAGCCTTCCTGTGAAAGTAGGAGGATGGGAAACACTGACGCCCGTCCTGCTGCCAGGATCAGTGCCCTACTTCCACCCATAAAACTCACACACACAACGGATGTGCCAGCCTCCCCCCACAGAGCCAAACACAACCATCTTGGCAGAAAACTCAGAGATCAGGGGGACGCCGGTCCATGCCAGTCATACAGCCAGAGCCATGACTAGTCATTCAAACTTTATGGCCTCAAACATGGACTGGTACTTGTCCAAGGACTGATAAAACATTAATTCAGCCAACAATACACCTCCACAGACAGTGTCCTTTAGCCTTTGTTGTTGGGTTTACCAGAGTTATGGGGTGTGCATGCAGTGAAAACAGCTTGTTTGCAGATGACATCAAAAACTCCAGATAAAGGAGGGGATTTCTGCAGAGAGAAGCTCAAACAAAATGTCAGAATTTAAGTTGAAAATACAGTGATCACTTGGTGCTAAATCTGGTAGCCTGTTGGTGGCAATTTCCATCATATGTTGGCATTAGGCTAAGGGATTAGATTGGCAATACTCAATGTGTGTCTCTGGAGCCACGTGTAGCTCTTTTCTGATTATTTGTGGCTCTTTTATGCCTTAATTCTAAATATTATTCCCCCAGAAACCTTGAAAAAGGGAGAGATTTTGCTCCATTTTACTTTTTTTTGCCACTTTTCGCCCATTTAAGCTACCTCTTGTCATTAAATACCACTTTTTCCTACGTTTTGCCTGTTTTGCCATGTCTTCTTGCCACTTTTTTCCAATTTTTGCCCTTTTTCACCATTTTTTGCCACTTTTCACCCATCTAAGCTACCTTTTGCCATTAAATACAATTTGCTTCCTCTTTCCCCATTTTTGCCTCCTCTTTTTTCCA
This sequence comes from Cheilinus undulatus, assembly GCF_018320785.1. NCBI lineage: Eukaryota > Metazoa > Chordata > Actinopteri > Labriformes > Labridae > Cheilinus > Cheilinus undulatus. Next base: position 2,364,914 of record NC_054875.1, read on the forward strand.
CTTTTATCCCATTTTTGTCCTTTTTCACAATATTTTTTGCCATTTTTCTCTGCTTTGAGTGAACTTTTGCCATTAAATACCACTTGT